>NC_066840.1:16348967-16660608 GCF_001640805.2 Lates calcarifer | reverse complement strand
ACTGCCGGAGTATCCGGTAGCAAGATACACACCCTGACATCTCAGTTCACAGGCATAACCGTCTGCTGGTACTTTCCTGTTCTTTGGTAGGTCAGCCTGAGGAATATCCTTCAGGTTGACATAAATATACTCAGGGTTGGTCTTGCACGCCTGAATGCTGCGGCTCAACATGAAATTATAGTTAGGCGAGTCACTTCCAGTCATAAACATAGGGTCCCTAAAAGCAACAACCAACGCAGATGCTACATTAGCAATCAGCCTTTGCTTGTCATCTAATGTTGACTGAGATATGGGAAGAGGCTGTGATGAAGAGCCCAGCTGAGACGTGGTAGGACTGCTCCTGCCGGGCTATTGTAGACTCTGCTGAATGGCCTGCTTGATGAAGGCCGGTCCTGATAACCGTACCCCAAACCCTGACGTCCTGAATCCCATCCCGCTGACCTGCTCGCTCCCCATATCCCATTGTACCTGTGGGGCTGAGAATAGGAGTCTGAATTTCGGGAGCTGTGGGCTTCATATTTGGCTGTGTAGTCCTGCTGTGTTTTAGCCATGAAGTTTGAAGTGGACCCACGTCCTCCATAACCTAAGCCACTTGTACTACCGGAAGAAATCTCTCTGTCTCTCTCTCGGTCTCTGTCTCTATGGGAACCCCAAGAGTCGGAACTGTACGATGGCACTCTGTCAAAAGCAGGCCTCAGGGAGAGGAGCCCTGAGCTCTGCTGATGCCACTGCTATAGGAAGAGTGTTCGGTGTCCCACTGTCTCACACCATACAACTCGCTCCTCCGGCGGTCCTTATCATTCTCCTTCTCATCAGTGCCGGTTCCTCCACTGCTTCCACCACTGACAAAGTGAACAGGCTCAAATCGAGGTCTGGAACCAAATTTTGACACAGGCATTTTCCTCATGGCTCGTCTCCTGCAATTAAATGACACCAGTGGACAGTTAGAAAACCAGAGAGGATGTTTGATTTGACGTTCAGTAGATTAATCAGTTGTCATCTCAGATGGGCACAGCAGGAATCATGATGACATTGGTCCATTGAAACTGGTTGAGAATGTGATTTCATCCACGTCTTCCATTGTAAAATGGGAACTGACAGTAATGACTAAACAGCACTTGGCTCCTCAGTCATCCCCAAATATAGAGGAGGCACACGTTGTGTCTTAACTGTCAGGCCATACAGGTCTGAGCCTAGAGAGCATGTCTGGTGATAGTCTGATGTTTTTCTTATATTCAGTAAGTATTGTCTGTGATACCAAAGCTTCATATATCGTAACAATGTATGATGAGACAGACAAAAAACATTGGTGATTTTGTTTGGTTTTTCATGGGATTTGCTGACAATAACAAAAATACAGAACCTTACTATTATTTATGGCCATTCCCTATTTTATGTCAATTTTTTCGTATACATGATTTAAAATGTTCTATTCTCTCTCTATGATTTGTTTGTCAGTCTTTTGTCCATTAGTTTTCTTAATTATTTATTCACATTTAATTTCTCTTAAACCTTTTCATAGGTTTTATTATTACTTTTTATCATCTCTCAGGTGCATTAGTCTCACATTGTTTACTGTTTAACATCTGAACTAACTTCATCTTTACTGCACTTTTGCACCGATCAGTGCAAAAGGTGCCATACAAATTACTTAGGAGAAACCCTTTACTCTGCCTCTGAGTCATGTTACTGTTGCTACCACTCATGAGTCTGGCAAACCTTCAAGTTTAATTTGATTGGATAACCCCAAAAATCAACTGACCTTTGCATATGTCACAGGTCTAAATATACAAATGTGGTATTTTGAGACACATTTAGATATAAAGATATGATGGTGAAACAGCAGATAACACAGAAATGTATGTTTTTCATTGCAAGAAACACATACACAGACTACACATCCCAGATCAACACTCACTGCCATCAGAAGAAGAAGGTCTCTTTTTTGCTTCAGAACTAGGACTTGGGTCAAAAGGAGGGCATTTCGACAGTGTCAGTCCCTTCTGCCATCACCAGCACCGTCCGAATCAAATCCAGGCCATACCTGTTATTGAGGCCAAAGATATAAGTCAGACATTTAGTGAATGGATGAGATGTACAAGCACAGACATCTGGACATGATGAGTTAATACTCCATGCTGTCTATAGAGGCTAAAAACATTCCCTAGAAAACAAACACCACCTGGCAGCAGCATGCAGAGACTGAATACAAACCATGTGCCTGGACTATGTGTATTACACCACTAGATATTTCATGGATCTGATGTTAAAACCCGAGGAAACAGCTAGGTTTCGTGCCATCACAAAGCCTGGACAGAGTGACGCAGTAGGCCGACAGGGTCCATCTCTCACAGGCTAACACGTTTATCAAGCTAAACGTCACATTTGTCAACATTTAAATGTTGTAATTACTCAGCTGTGTCGTATTCTTACCTTAAGGTGTAGCCTTTGTTCCGACTTATATCGCTGTCCTTTGGCTAAGCAGGAGACAGTGCCTTTATTTTTAATATTATTATTATCGTGTTAGCCTAGCCTGGTGACTGCTAGCATTAGGCAGCTAGCCTCTAGCTAACTTCAGCAGCGACAGCCTGCTCTCTGAGTTTTCTACCAGACTCGGCTCCTTACAGCGAACCGACAGGCGGACTCGTGTCTTTTCAGGAGACTTTTCCGTAACAGGTAGTTGTAACCTCCCGGGGAGATACAGATACCCATTCAGCTACTGCAGGAAGCATCCATTTTCTGGTCCAGCTACAGGAAAATCATGGCGTCTGTCACCGCACTGACCCAGAATGCTTTGCCGCCGCAGAGTTCAGGCAGAGCGGACTGCTGTCAGTGCACTTCATGTCACTAATGTGCACGTGTGGTTTTCAAACTTAGCTGGATCGATATGAAAATCGCAGGAAATGGTCGTTATCAGTGAAACATTTCTTAGTGAAACAACAGTACCTCGTTGAGCAGTGGGGTTCGTGGTCATACCAGGTTGGTGAACTCCCTGTTGTGTTTCATGTGTCGTGTTCCAGAATCTGGCAGTTGAACCTCTGTAGTTCACAATGCTGATGTTGCACTTCTTCAAGTCCTCAGTCAGGTCTCCCACATCTCTCTCTCTGCATAGGGAGCACTCAGGGTGGAGGCTACCATTACCCCTAGGACCTCTGAAACGTTCAGTGGGCATTGTGTCACAGGTATCGAAGCACCAACCCTGAGAGGTAGTTGTGTGCAGACATAGCAGCTCTCGTTGGTAATCTTCCTGGCTGCAGCCATGACTACTGGATACCATGAGTTTTCCTCAGGCTTTGCTGGGTTCTGAGTGAACTCAGGTAACAGTTCCCTCTTAAATCTGTGTGATGATTTCTCAGTGTGGCTCCTGCTGGAATCTCTGTGACCTTGTTCTTGGGGTGACTGAGGTGTAACTTCAGACAGGTGAAGTGGCAGGACGATGATGACAGCGAGCAGGAACGTGCTCTTCATTTCTCTGCATCTGCCACCCCTCCAGCGCCACTGGATAGTTGCTGGCGTTATTGCATCAGCAGTGTGACCTAAACCCACCCCTGTAATCAGTGTGCTGCCTTTTCGTGAGTTTGAGAAACGTGTGGCCATATTGACAATCCACACCCCTCTCTCTCTCGCAAACACAAAGTGGGGGAAGGTGTTGGCTCACTTACTGATGCTAATGCACGCTTGATGAGGTGTTCTCTCTGGGCTCAGGGACTCATTTGCAGTGGCTGGCGTGGATCCAGGTTGCCCTTTTCGCAAACTTCACAGCCATTTCCGTGGTGAGGAGAATCTGGTAGGGCCTGTTCCACCGGCGGGCTTTCCAATTCCCCCTTCTCAGGTCTTTCACCACGATCCAGTCCCCTGGCTCCAAGTCGTGCAGTTTCTGTTCTGTGGCCTTTGGGAGAGCGTCCTTTACCTGTTTGTGAATATCAGAAAGCACAGAGGACAGGTTTGCACAATAAAGCAACATTTCATCCTTGGATCAAGCTTTGCTGAAAAGTAAGCCACAGGTCTTTGTCGTCCCCCATGTTCTTGTGTCAAAACTCATAACCTGTTTCTTTGTCTCTGGTTGTGGAATGGTTTAGATGGCTTCAATGCGTTTGGGTGAGAGGGTTTTCCCCTCTGCTGTGATCACATGACCCAAAAAGGTGACTTCCTCTGAGACAAACTGTAATTTAGACAGACTGGCTTTGTGGCCATTATCAGCCAGATGATTCAGCAGGGCCAGTGTATCTCATACACAGGTGGAGCAGATCATGAGGTCATCAACATACTGCAAGAGAGCACTGCCTGCTGGCAAGTTGAGTGAATCCAAGTTGTCTTTTAAAGCTGCATTGAAAATAGTTGGTGATTCACAGAATACACAGCCAGGTAAACGTGTGCATTTTACCCTCAAATGAAGATACAAATTGGCTATCTGGATCAACTGGAATGCTGAAAAAAGCATTTGCCAAATCAATAACAAAGAACCATTTACTGTCAGAAGGAACTTGTGAAATGATTGTGTGTGGATTTGGAACATTTGGAGTGTGTGCATGGACTGCTGCATTTACTGCTTGCAGATCCCAAATCTCCATTCATCAGGCTGGCCAGCATCTCTTATGTTTTTCACAGGAAAAATTGGTGTTCATACAGGAGACTTTTCACATGAAACGAGAGATTCAAACACTGGTTTGATGCCATCAACTGCTTCTTTTTTCAATGGTTACTGATTTTTGCATGGTCTGTATGTAGATTTTGGTGCGATCACAACTGGTTTGGCGCCTTTGATCAATCCTACATCATATTTGTGTTTTGCCCACAAACAAGATGGCACCTGATTTAACTCAGGAATTTCAGAAATGTCGTTTACAAAATTGTAACATTTGTGGCCTCCTATACCAGTGTGTTGTTGACAGAGTTGAGTGCAGTGTCATTCTCCACTGATCAGGTCTTCCTTGCCGTACTTCACAAAACACTCTTTACAGGACAGTGTGTTTGGACAGCAAAAATGAATGTTTAAGCTTTCCCTCAATGTCATCATAGCATGTGAGTGGGACTGTGTACCTCTCTAGTACAGCAGTACCTGATGCTGCTACCGATTTAGCATATCTGCCGCTCATTTTTGGGATGGGGTTAATATCTTTTTGTCTGATCACTGACTCTGTTACCTCCGAATCCATTTTATCAATCAGTTTTCACTTGTAATTTTACTCTTTTACACTCTCACTTTTTTTGTGCGCGGTGTTAAAATTACCAAGTGAGAATGAGTTTCCCCAAAAAAGTTTTGAATCAATTACCGTACCAGTGCATTAAATTAGATTAAATCCTTCCCTGGACCCGAAGCTTCTTTGATTGTACAGCGGTTTTCCAGTACCTGGCCTGTTGACATGTCTGTCACAGCCCCCCCAAGTGGCGAGAATTCACTTACCACAAAGACAAGGTTGTTCACACAAAGAAAAAAGGGATTCGTCAGGCCCCCACATCTCCACCCTCTTGTACGGGGAGGTTGAGGTTAGAGTCCCAGGCTCTAGCTGTGCACAATCTCCACCTGCAGCTCCTCGAGTCGCCGATGCCGTCTCGCACGAGTGACACTTCTGATAACAAAATTGTTATGGGAATCTTCTGTTGAATAAAGCACAGAGTCAACGGTTGTCTTTCCGTAGGTTTAATTCATACGTTTGCAAACAGACCCATTGCACTCCTCAAGCATGGCACGCACAATGAGTACCGAGTACAATAGATTACAGGTTAAATGCAAAAGAAACAAGGTTACGTCCGGAGACGAAAAGGAAAACATCTTCTGGAGACTACACAACGGTGTAGCACTGAGAGAAAAGCGTCAAAGATTACACAGCTATGCAGCCCTGTATCAGCCCCTGTCCTTGATGGGGCGAGGTGCCCTGTCAGCTTACTGACAGGTGGAAAGGTACTAAACATATGATATTTCATAAGGCACAATTGTACAAGTACAACACAAATGGTCAAGATTATTAATAAATCACAATTATCGTGAATCATATGAGAATTTCCAATAAAATATCATCCACTGACGGTAGAGAGAGAGTATGTATCACCAGTGTCACTAAAACTGAAGTCAGCCATGACATACGAGCAGTGAAAAGCATTAATAACTATTTGTTGCAACATTGTATTTTTTGTAAATACAGGTTCTTCACAGGTACTTTTTGTCCCATTTCCAGAGGTGAAATAAGTATTCAGAGGCTTTAGTTATGCAAAGGTTGTAATGTCACAGTGTAAGAATAGTTAGTGAGGATGCTCTCAGATCATTTTTATCAGTTAATAAGTTCATACAAAGTGCAGTAAACAGATTTTTAAAACAGAGCCAATTCTCCTGTCTTGCCACAGTTCCTCTGTATCAGTGTCTTCTGTCTCCTCATGTAATCTCAGACTGACTCCATGAAGAAAATGAGATTGGGGCTCTGTTGCAGGACTCCTTGTTCTGACTGACTGCATGTATGGGATGAGCATCAGGTTGCAAAATGGATTCAGGACCTAATGGTATTGTGTGATAAAAGGTGGCCAGCTGCTTATACTGTTGATACTGCTGTGATGCTATATGTTGTATGTAAAATCTTAAAGAGGAAACTTAACACCCCCTAGAAATCTTGTTTTTGTTGACCTCCAATGGTTAAACTTCTCACCTTGCTGCAGTGATATACAGGTGTTCCCCAGCCCCCAGTGACATCACTGTTGTGCGTGTTTACAGACACAAACCCATCAATGATATTACCTTCAGTCAGAGGTAAAACTGGTTTTAAAGTTTAAACCAGAGAGCAGGAAGACATGGCTTCTCAGTCTGGTGTTCAGTTACTTTTTTAAAGCAACTAAACCTTTTCACTTGCACCACCTCAGGGAAGTGTAGGTATACACAGACTGCCCTTGACTGACTCATCTGCCTTGGCTTCATGTTGGTTTTGTTGTAGCATTGTAGTGATAAAATCCTTATAGGATATTCAGTTTGGTGAATCAATTTCCAGCAAAGCTTCACTCCATCCTTACTACAGGTCTAATCAGCCAGAGTAACTGACAACCCCTGTGCAGGACTGTCTAAGTGTCTAACATTTTTCATAGTATATACACAGTGCTAAATTCACAGTACTATCCATCTGAGGCTCAGTTTCACAGCAACAATAATATTGTACAAAAAAACAGTAATGAACATTATGAACCATGAGCTTACAACACTTTGAACGAAAGACAAAAGCTTAACATGTTTGGATCACGTTTTTTTATTGAAAATGTACATCAATGGAACTAAAGTAAGATACTGAATAATTTGTAGTGTGGGAGAGTTTTTGACTACAAGAGGTGATGACTGATACTAGAAAAATGTATGGCAATTTCTGACACCAAAATGTTACTTTACACTCAAGAGCCACGTCCAAAGATCATAGGTAATAAACAACAAGTCTCCACTTCAATACACAAAATATATCCTTATAAATTATATAAATGCACGAGTATCATTTTTTTAAATACTCCTATCTGGGACTCAGTTCAACTCCATCTTATTCTAGTATTTGGCAAAATGGGAGCTGAAATCATAGGACAGAGCAAATATACATTAATAATATGCACCATGTTGAAGAAAACAGCAATGACGTTGAAGTTGACTGTAAAACTGAGTTATTAGGGGATAAAAACAAGCAGGTCAAAGGTCAAAGATCACAGCGGTAATGAAATAAAAAGATGCATGCAAAATATAGAATAGGCTTGTGAATATTAAAGCACAGTGTGTAATAAAAAAAGGCCATGACATGTGACCTCCATGGTATTCAGCAGTGACATGTAAACATGGGCACCATAAAAATTAAGTGCCAAGTGTAAATATTGCTTTGGCTTTTGCATGACTATGACTCTAATTTAATTCTGCTGTTTATTTTTGATAATCAGAAAACCTGGAAGCAGGCGCATTTAATTTCCAACTGTACTAGTTTCAAGAAAGCAACATGTCTATTCATTATAGTGTACCTTCATAACACATTACACATAGTGCGTTAAGTGCTTCTGTCCTTGATGGTTTTTGTTTAATCAGCAAGCCTTGATGTCTCAGTAGCGTTTTATTCTAATGAGCGCTAAGTATTAAGAATCCTATTGAAGAGATGAGTGCATAGTGCAGGTCATTGCAATTTTATTTCAAGTAAAGATCAAATAATGACTTCAACCTACGAGTCCTATAAATGTGTAAACCCCCACTGATGACTTCTATGAACTACAAGAGTCGCTTTATATACATTAAGACACAATAGCAGATTTAAACTGTGCCCACTTCCCAACCTGCCTGGGTTTAGAGCTTCATTAGGTGGTCAGAAATACCATGCGAGTCCACATAAGGCCATATTCAAACAAAAGGAGATGCAATGGGGGAGAAAATATAAAAGGTAGATAACAGCGAGAAAAAACAGGAAGAGGTAAAGGGTGCTTAGTTTCTTGCTGAAGCTGCAATTCCCCTCTTCAGGTGGTCAAGACAGATTAAAAGAAGCTGAAGAGACAAAGAGAAAGAGAGCCAGCAGTTAGAGGAGTTGGGCAAAGCAGAAATGCTTGTAAAAACTTGAGGGCCAAAGAGTCAAAGATTTAGGAGTGCATCCGATATCAGGGAGAAAACTGATCATAAATATATGATTATACAGTCATTCAAACAATACATCAAGTGTGAATAATGAGAAGATATTGTGCCCACTGACGATGCTGCATCAATCTTTAAAACAGTGAATAAATCCTGTGGGAAGTGTTATAATATAATTCCACATGATTGTCTACATGCCTATAGTGAGTCAAAAGGTAAATGTGCTGTCCAAATATTACAATAAATGAATGCATGCATGTAATCTCCATCACAACTTCAGTGGAGAAGGGTGTTAGTCACAGCAAAAAAACACAGTACATGTATAAGCATCAGCAGTGGCAACAGAGCAAGAATTAATCGCTCAGTGTGAGGTTAGAGCTGCAGTGAAACACAAATACACATTAACCCATATTAGAGCAAAGTAATGATTAAGAAACCCTGAAGGACGGGGGTCCACAAAGCCTCTGGTCACATTTGAGGTACTCAGTACCCACAAAGGCTGGTTCCCTTAGCAAAGCTTGAGGGCTGAGGACCTACTCAGTGCAGAGCCAGGGATTACTGCAAAGGAAGAGTGAAACCACACAGACCAGTGAGCTGAGGGTTAGGAGGAGGGAATGGCTCTACTCTAGATGTATTTTAACCCTGATGTCATGTGGAACCAAAGTGTTTCTTTTTAATGCGGCAGCGTCTTGAAACCAAGATACGTTTCTCTTTCAAGCAACCTTCAACCTTGAAATGGTGAAAACAAAAGGAATGACTGAGGTAGGAGACGCCCTGTTGATCCTGAGCTAAAAGAAATAAACATACCTGAAGATTGTAAATGCACCGGACCAAGAGAAACAATAAAAAATTGACATTGAGATGTTAAGTAAAGCTGTGAGGAAACTTAGGACCACTGTCTGCTAAAAATACAGATATAAACAAAGGAGACATCAACATTCATTCACTGCATACCCTCTTTACCCACTGAGGTTCGTTAAACTTTCATGTAATCTCCTAATTTACAGCAGTATTAGTCATACACAATGATTATGGCCACAGTTGTAACATTTGGTGAAATTGGCCTTTATTTATTTTCTTTTGAGATATTGTATTTTTTATGCGTAACACGGATACAAACAACACTGGTCCCTGCAGGACAATGGACATCACGAGGAATGACTTTTAAATGTGCCTTCATAATAAGTCAAATAAAAAGAAAGTTACAATTGCACTGACAACATTAATATATACTTAAAAATATCACATTTGTGTGTGTAAAAAAAAAAAAAGTGCAAATGTGAAAGCTAATACAAATATGCACAAAACACATGACAATGAATGAGGTATGGGAGAAGTGGCAAAGAGATTAGGCTCACATCTTCTCATGCATCAGGCTAAAGTGAAACAACATCAGCAAAGGGACATAAATACCAAAAATAGAGAACGAGATCTCTGTTTCTATTTTTTACTTCAAGCCCAAACTTGTACGGCCGCAGTAATAACTAGTGGAACTTTTAATGTTTTAATGGAACTTTTAATGTAAGATTTTTATGGAGTGCTATCCTATTTATGGTCATCATTTTCACAGCAGCTACCATTTAACGTATATGTATTCAGTAATTACCTCTTTAAATGTAGTTTTCATTGTTAGCGGCAGGGTCCGCCATTTCTGAGCTAGATTTCAAACTGCCTTCACACACACAGTATTCACAGTAAATAATGTGACCATATAATCAAACATTACTGTAAATTTATCTCATCAGACTCACTGTTTATGGTTCCCTCTAATAAAGCCGTGTCAGAGCCATACTGCTACTTGCACTTTCCTGCTGCTGCTGCTTCACGCTGAAAAGCATTCAACTGATGAAACGTGGTGCCTTTTACTGTGAAGCAATCACAGCAAACGTAATGTATCTGTCACTAAGATTAGCGCCAGGGTGTAACTACTTGCGTCGTATGCAGCATGGAATCAGATTGTAGTTGCACATGATGGTAAAAGGCCAAGTTCTGACAGATTTCTTACATTTTTTAAAACCAAAACAATGAGTTTGTGTGGCTACACAGTAAACAGCTACACCAGTCGCTCTGCTGTTGTATTTCTGACAAAGTAGCTGCTCAGCGCTGTAGTATAAAACCACACTTGCTGTTAACATGGTAATCACTGGTGTCAACTGAAATCTTAAGGATTATAACCTTTAACTAATAACAAACTAGCTCAACCCCAAGCCAACTGTTAAGTAATTACTACCTACTAAGAAATATGTTTATGACTGTTGTTTACAGTTACTCCATAGGCTGCTGTTGCACTGAGTTTGTAAAATTAAAAATCACTAAGCTGAAGATGGATCAGGGTTATGCAACATTAGCTTCAACCATCCTCGCATCAATCCTCAGTGGCTTTAATTCTTTCTTCACTCTCAGGTCCCAGTGTCTGATGCATGTTTCTCTTTAGCCTCAATACATTTCTGCCCATCACAACAGTAGTCATGTATGTTAATATTAAAAAAAGCTCACTCCATCATGCAAAGAAACCACTGAATATAAAACAAATATGGAATGCATTTTTTGTCAATTTGCATAAAAAGACACGCTGAATAATTGCTTGTACAAACCAAATAATAGACAAGCATCATTCAGCATAAACAGGTGATGTAAACTGATAGCAATGCCCAGCGTCTTCCACAGAGCAGGGGGGGGGGAAGCATGTGGAGGGTTGAATTACGGGAGTTTGGGGTGAGGGTGGGGGAGGGGGGCACGGTAAAGGATGATGGGGTGGAAACTCATTCACAGCAGGATGGCCACAAGGGAGCACTTTTTCTACAGGGATCCTAAGCTGGAAATGAGAGAGAAGGGCTGTTATTGCTTCCTTTGAGTTAAAACATCATCACGACACACACTGTTTCACATCGATGACATCACATCAACATTAGTGACCAGATGGTATTCAGAGGAAATCATGCTTTCAAGGCAACACAAAAGGTTTGAGTGAACAGAGGTGAGTTTTCAAGTACAGTCATCTACTTCTTTGAATCAATAAAATGTGTTTTTCTACTTAGAGGTTTTGTCCCACCCCTGGGCTTTAAACAATGCGTCTGATTGTCTTCCTCACTGCCCAGCATTATCAACCAGCAGCTTGTTTTCAGCTGCTTTAATTGTCTCGAGCTGCTTGAGGAGTTTACAGATTGCGAGACAGATGTCTTCCTTCACTCCTATCCTCCCCAGCAGTTGAGTCTCCACAACATCTCTCTGCGGATTTCGCTTTTGTATCCACTCGAGAGGGGAGAGATTGCGAGAGGAGGGGGTGGGGGGGTCATCATATGGCTGTGAGATCAACAAAACATGTCATCCTTACAAACAGAGATGGGCCCGGAGGCTGTTTGCTGCTCTGGTGTGACCTGTTAGTCTCAGTTCAGCCTTGAATGGCTCTTTGTGCAAGAGCGGGGGACGAGTGGGGAAGGACTTGGGAGAGCGACAAAAAGGAGACTGTTGTGGATTTAGGGAGGCAGATGGGGCAGTACATCAAATGCTTGTGTGGGGATCTAATAAAGTGGTTGATTTAGAAGCTGGCACAGGGACGATAAACACTGCTGACTCGAGGATATGATCGACACAGATGTTACCAATGACACACTGTAGGCTTGCAACACCGCACCCATTTCTCAGACTGATCACATTAAAACAACTATAAAAGGGCAAATTAAATGCATGTGGATTTTATATTAAACAGCTTTCAAAGGTTGATTTAATTGTGGTTATATTCTAATTCAGAGAATGTAGGTAGAAGGTAGGTGTGTGCACAGTAGAACTGCAACTAACAATTATTTTAATTAGACTCATGTGCTGACAGTTTTCTTCTATCAGTTGATGAATCATGTTGTCTACACTATATATATATATATATATATATATATATATATATATATATATATATATATATATATATATAAAAACAAGCCAATTAGTTGACTGACAGAACATTAATTGACAACTATTGTGGTAACTGATCAATCATTTTATAGTTGCACCTTCTCAAATGTGAAGATTGGCTACTTTTATTTGACATATATGAAAGTAAACAAAATATCTTTAGATTTTGGGATGATGGTTAATAAATGTGAATACATCACCTTGGGCTGTTGACCAACATTCTTCCACTGTATTCTGACAAATGACTGATTGATTGATTGATTGAGCTGGCGGATTATGAAAATGATCATGAAAATAAACCCCAATAATTTACACACACTACTACCATTTAAGACAAAAACAAGCATTAAATCCTTACATATGTGAAGCTGGAACCAGCGAAATAATGATTAATCAAATATCAAAATAGTTGACAATTAGTTTTCTTTTGATTGACTAATTGATTTAACAGTTGCAGTTCTAAAACTGAGAGCATCTATATACTGGATTAGAGATCTTCAGATCTGATAGAGTTGAAATGTTGCCTTTTTTCAGTGCAATAGTTTTTGGTGCTTTGATTCAGTATGCGAAATTATTCATATGTATTCAATAAATTAATATTTCTAGCTTTTATTTTATTTATTTATTTGGTAGTGTAACTCAAGAAGGGAGTCTTACCAGAAAAGGTGCCTCATGCAGCATGCAGCAAGTGTGGGAGAAGTTAACTGGAAAACATTATGGATGCAACATAGGTGACACATGCACTCACAGGACAGATTCACATCTACACAATGAGCAGCAATCAATAACTTTGTCTCCTGGGTACTGAGGAAAACAGACTTTAACCTGAAGGTTAAATACAAATCAACGTAATTATTATTCACTTAACATTTCAAGAGCAAGACCTGTCTAGTCAGTTTTTATCAGTGACCCACAGACAAAGCTAAAGTTCCACAGCTGCCCCTTATTGGGAGAGAAAATGTTCCAGGCAGAGCTCAAACAGAGAGAGGAAGTGGCTGTGAAGAGAATAAATTAACAGGGAAGAAAATAAAGCAACAAGAACCTTCTCAGTGCAAGTGTCTTCTTCCTTTTCTAACAGGCACGGAGTCACATCAGCTTCAACACACAACCAGGAGTTTGTTACCAACATGAAGGGACTGACAATGTCAGCAGCACAGTGCAACCATATTTGAACACATCTGGCTGCACACACACACACACACACACACACACACACACACTTACACAAGCTGCCTCCTGTCCAGTCATAATTTCATTAAAAACCTATTTACATAAACTGTGAGGGGGAAAAGCAGAAACAATGTCAGGAATACCAAGAAATGGAGAGATTATATAAATACATTAACACCAGGGTATTGGCTGTTGAGAAGGAGGAAACTGATTGATAGTTTCCTAGATGCAAATGAAACAATTAATTACTGTGATCTGAAAAATCTGTACTTTGTTTATCAGTTCCTTTTCTAATGCAACTATTTAACAGAGTTGTAATAAAAGTTTTTTTTACAGAAATCTGTTTGTAGTGTTTAATTTCATCATCTACTTTGCTTGAGCCATCAGCAACATTTAATTGCAGAGTGATGATTTCTGTTGACAGTTGGCTTCCTTTCAACTATTTAGATGAGGATTGCTCGTCATTATCTCCAAACCCCACCCCACCCTCTCTGCCCCTCTTATGTTTCCTCATTGGTGATGGATTATGAGCTCTGGTCAGCTCTGTTTCCATGGAATTCAGTGCTAACTATGTTATTATATGGAGGGCATTAAGCCGAGGAATTCCTAGGCACCAGGCGTTTTTGTCAGGATACAGCTGCATATTTTGTTGGCAAGGAACAAAGTATGATGCACAAAATATGGACCCATAAGGCTTAGAAACAGTTTATATCCATGTACTGAAGTGAACTCAAACATAAAATTTTAAGGCCATTCTCTGAACAGTGCCCAGAAACTAATTTGGCAAATGATCAACATCCTGAAATGTCTGTGTAGTAATGTGTGGGCCTTGTTCCAACCAGGTTCATAGTATGCAGGCTTTTCCAATCCTCATACAACTGAAAGCAGTCTCCTGCACCTGTGGTATAAGGATAAAGACACCGGGGGGAAGAGAACAATACTTACTTTTTCCTCTCTTTGTCCCTCTTGAGTGTGGTAGAGCCCCCTGCCTGCTGAGCTTGGTTCTGCAAGAGCTCTGCTGCAGTCTTTTTCTGTTTGAACGTGTTGAGCTCGTCGTCCAGGGACTTCTTCTTTTCCTCCAGTTTCTTTTTCTCATCCTGGTGGAGTTTCTTCAGACGGTCAAACTTCTCGTGCAGCTGCGTGGCAGTGACAGAGGAAACATAACTTTTGTGTTATTCAAGACGTGCAGAAACCTCAAACATTAGTGATGTAGTTGATGTTTCAGGATAGGCTCATATCCATATGCAGTAACAATACCTCTTTCTCTGCTTCTTTAAGCTCGGCTTCCTTCTCTTTGACTCTTTGGACAAACATTTGCCTCATTTCTTCTTCTTTCTTCTGCAGCTCACCCATGAACTCGTTCCTCTTAGCTTCATACGTCTCCTGCAGACTGCCAAAGGGAAATGAGAGAGAGAATAAAAATGAATAAGAGAAACATCACACTGACATATGCACTAGGGGTGATAGGTTAAAAATTTCCTACCAGCCACACATGATTTATGAATTGACTTAGATTTTCAGCACCAACTGATTGGATGGCAACGACTAAAACCATCTTAATTGTCATTTAATCGCTGCCCTGTTTTGTGAAAGATGAAAATCAGTGCAGCAAGAACATGCATAATTTGGCCTAATTCCAAATGCTGCATGCTTTGAACTGCGCTTCACAAGTTAATTATTCACTAGGATGAATTTTCAAGGAGGCAGACCATTAAAGTAACAAAGTAAAATGTCGAAAATCACCCTTCCCCAAAAAACAGCTGGCGGTGGACTTGGCTAATGTAGCCGTCAAATCACCAAACCTGACTATACACTGTACTACACATCGGATGCACACAAACTGAAACTGGTGCATGGGTTCCAATGATAAGTGGAGAGAAATACAAAATGAAACAGAGAGCAGCGTAGAAACAAACAGATGTAGGTAGAAAGCAAGATAAATCTAAGTCAACCTGAAGGGCTTGCTGTCAGGGTCTGTGTCCTTAAAGCCCATCTCCTCCAGTTTGCAGCGGCGGTAGAGCTCATAATGGCGTGTGTGAGTCTGCTCTCGCAGGTCCTCCATGTTCACTCTGATCAGCATTTCTCGCAGTTTGACAAAGTCACAGTGATTCTCGTTTTCCACTGTGACAGACACATCATAGTGACACATGCACATTTTACCAAACACGTCATATGACATCATGGGTTAAATATACTGTATAAAGTGTAGAGCAGCAGAATCAGAAAGCAGTAGCATCTGTGACTGTTTATAATATGTCATGGCTAATACTTTCATGTATTATAATTTCACAGGCCGGCTGTAGCAGCAGCACCAGCACAAAACAGTAGTGTCCTGTGTCTTGTTGCTTCCTCTATTGATTTAGTTACTGGAATGAGTTCAGAGCCACGCTCCCTCAGACCGTGTGACATCATGTGAGTGCACATGCATGCACGCAGTCAGTCTGTGGTAAACAGACCCAATGTCAGATAAAGCCTAAGGCCAGAAATATTACACAGTGCAGTCCGTAAGCATTAGGACAGTGATATGTTTTTCATTGTTTTGGCTGTAATCCAGCACATTGAATTTCAAATGAAACAATGACTGTGAGGTTAAAGTGCTGACTTTGAGCTTCGGGGATGTTTGAGGGTTCATATCCACACTGGGTAAACTGTGTGGAAATCATAACCCTGTTTACCCCTCTGGTGTTGTGTATAAAAGGGCTTCAATTTCTACAGTCAACACTGGATGTGGATGCAAACACACTAGCAAAAACATGAGAGTCAGCATTTCAACCTCACAGACAACAACACGTTTTAATTTCAATTTCCTGGAGGACAAAACTTGAGCTGAATAGTTAATCAAGTAGTCGACCGACTAATTGAATAACTGATTCATTGTTAAAGTTATTTATCAACCAATCATTCTGTGGTTCTAACTTCTCCAATCAGAGGATTTCCTGTTTTATAGCTTCATAACTAAATATATGTGGGTTTTGATCAGACAAAACAAGACTTTTAAAGATTTCACCTTCTGCTCTGGGATATTTAGTGAGCATTTCTCACCATTGTGTAATCTCTTATAGAACAATCAACTGATCAATTACTCCAGAAAATAATCTGCAGATCAATCAAATATGAAAATAGAGTTGCAGCGCTACACAAAATCAACCTAAAATTGTCCACATCCTTCATTGATTGCACTGCATTTAAGCTCTATGTGATAGAAAGGTCTAGTACTGGTAAAAACACCCAAAACACCCACACACAGACACACAATCACAAACCATACAGTTAAAAGCTGTATAGTATGAGGCTGGAAAGGCATCAAATGGCAGTGTAACTTGAGTTGTTCCCACACAGTTCAGATCCTCCTATGAGCTCGTAGTAGTGAGGTTGCTGTCTATTTGCAATACATTACACACGCAATACAATACATCCACGCTATGGACTGATCAAGTAAATCAACAAGGAATCAATTGAAACATCAGTGACATAAAAATGTCTAAATCAGCAAGAGCTCAGATCTAAGAGCTGCTGCTGCTCGAACATACAGTGTTAAAGAGAGCAGAGAGCAGAGAGTGTGCTCGAGTTAAATGAGGTTATATAACTGGTTATCAACTAGTTTGTAGCAGCTGCTGAAGCTGAGGAGAAATATGAGAGGAGGGAGTAGCTGTAGCAGCTCTGACGAGAGGGAGCACGCTCTCATTTCCTGTGCAGGATGTGACCCAGGCTTACCCTGCACCGTCCCCCAGGGGTACTGCCGGGCCTTCACCATCTTGTTCCCAATCTTCACTTCCTCTGTGCTCCCCACCACAGCAAACGGCAAATGGCTCTGTGGAGCAGAGGGAAAATCAACACTGGTAAACTCCCAAACACCTGAGAACTCTGCAGATTCACCTCAAATTCTCTCCACAAAACCACTAGGTATCTGCAACAAAGTTGCACATGTGCTTGCTGCATTTCATTACTCAAAAAATTAAGTATTACTGGAACTCTCTCATTCACACATAAGGAATCAGGACAAATCCTACACACAGCTAAAGATGTATTCCCGAGCAGTGTTAACGTAGCTGAGAAAAATGTTATTTTATTTACATGACCTGGCCATTAAGAGCTTCATTTCACAGACACCAAGAAACAGCTCTGACAGGAAAATGTACGACAAGGTCAGACTGTGCAACAAGAGCCAAGAGGCAACGGTCTAACACAATCAGTTAGGGAGAGTTAAGGCATTTCCACATATGAGACGTCATGAACAGCTAAGTGC
Source organism: Lates calcarifer (assembly GCF_001640805.2). Classification (NCBI taxonomy): domain Eukaryota; kingdom Metazoa; phylum Chordata; class Actinopteri; family Centropomidae; genus Lates; species Lates calcarifer. The sequence continues at coordinate 16,642,720 of NC_066840.1, read as the reverse complement.
GCCTTTGCTCATCTATCAGTGAACATGGGCCCTTTCCCACACTGCAGGTTTCCTGCAGAGTGAGCTGGCTGACTGTGCTGCTCTGAACACACTCCTCCCTGCGTGGGGCGGTTTCCCGACAGACTGAGCAGACAAAGACGATGCCTGTCCTGATTCTACATCACATGTTGTTTATGCTGCAACGCATAACCAAATTTTATGTTACACTTGAGGAATATTGCATGCACCACTGTATCTCCTAAAGATTAAAATGAGGCTCGCAAACATCATATGACTTCCTATCTGTTATGAATGTAACACTATATTCTGTGTAAATGCAGTGTAATATGGTTGGGAAAAAAAAAAAAACAGTTGTGAGCCTTACATTCATGGTGGAGTTGATCTCTGCCACAGACTCGTCATCAGTGGGGAACTGGTAGATCTGCACTCCGTTGCTGACCAGCTCACTGGTTATTTTGATTTTGAACTTGGCCAGCTCGCTCTTGGAGATGGCATCTGATTTGGCAATGATTGGGATAATATTGACCTGTATTTGAAAAATGAGGAGATGATTTAATGCAGGTTGACACAATGACAAGGTGTAGACAACGCTTTCAGACATGAAACTAAATATAGTCAGTGGCAACTTCTCCCCACCTCCTTTTCTGTAGTCCAAATTTGGATAAGAGTTGATGTATTTTTAAAAAGGTCCAAAAGGTTAAACACATCACAAATCATTCTAGTCTTTTAGAAGTAGTAGCTACAATTTGAGCAACATTCAGGTTTTTTTAGAGAATAAAATAAAGCAATTTTTCTTTTACCCCTTGCAATCACTGCTTGTCCATGAGTTTAATAGTAATCTGAATAACCAGCCCTCTCTTCACCAGGCCTTTGTGTATAGCAGACAATTACACATTCTTAAGCACAGAGATAAAAATAGTACAAGCAGCAAAGGGAACAGCAGGCTTCTATCTTCTACTCTATATCACTTAAAAGCTCTCCAAACATGGTGTTAAGAGTCAGACTCAAATGATTTCAACAATAATTAATAGCAGGGGATGCTGAGGGTCATGTGAAGAAAAATATTTTACTGTATTCCGGCGTCTGGCGAGGATCTTGCTCAAGGACCCTTCAGCAGAGCATTGTTTGAATGCCCCCCTAGGTGAATGTGTAAACAGGAGGAGGCTCTGCTCTGTGCTCTGCTCTGGATCACGCTGTTGTGAGCACTCGCTGCTGCAGGGCACAGCTGCTCTGGCAAACACTGAGCTGGCTCTTTGTACATAAGCCAGGAGGTCCCTGCAAATAAGCTACTGTGGAAAGGACCTCACAAAAACGAGGCAGCAGTCGCTGAGCTGACTGCATTTCACAGCTGACCTACACCGACGCAGTAACAAGACCAGAGCCAATTTACATGCAGGCAGATGCCCTGGAAAGGGTTTACGACCCATGACTAGAGAGGATAGATTAAAAGCTGCAAACAGCAGTGCACTGCCAAGGGATTTACCAACATTGTATCTATGACAAACACCAAGAATTGAATCAAAAGTGGAGCTCTATGTTAATTGTCCCTTAGCGTCCATATCAAACAAAAACGTATTCTACTGCCAACTATGAGATTTTTAAAAATCCTCTGGCTGATGATGTTAGTTCAATAAAGTGAAGTGAATCTCACCTTGCTATCAAGTTTCTTCATGGTCACCAAGTCCAGGGATTTGAGCGAGTGTCCCGTGGGAGCGATGAAGTACAGGCATGCATGGATGCGGGTGTCGTGGTAGCTGTGTAGCGTGCGCTTGATTTTCAGTTCCTCCTGTAGATATGCTTCAAACTGGGCATCAATAAACTCCACAATGGACTTGTAGCTGTCAGAAAAGGGAACAGAGAAACATGAAAGAACTGTTTGTTAGAACATGTCCTGTTCTGCTACTAAACAATGGTGTTTTTAGAGTCATCTGTACAAAGCCTCACAGTTACAGTACCATACTACACTGATCAGATAAAGACACCTTATGTCCTTTAAAGGTTGCTCTTTATGTAGCCAAGAAAAGCAAATATGTTGTGTCCAAATTTGAATTTGGAGAGAACAGAGTATTTTTGAGACTGGTGTCTGATCCACTGTGCAACTTCGAGTTGTTTAATGAAGTATGTAGACGATCCTCATCAACTCCTATATTTGACAAGTATTATGAAACCATACTATTTTTACCAGGTATTTATGTTCAGTTGGTCATTCATCACCAGTAAAAATATTTCTTCATCTCAACTAAAAAAAAGCCACTTTCGATCGATAAAAAAGGGGGCAGGCATAAATTATTTGCTTCTGATAGCAGTTACATTGCGGATAGTAATAAAAGCTTGGTAATAAAATGTAATGGGGGGTCTACAGGACAACCCCCAGTGCTGTAAAATGCTCTACATCTGATTTCTGTTTTTCAAGTTGATACTATGAAACTACTTCAGACGGAGACCTGATTCCATATTCTAAGGGGACGTTTGCAGGATCAGGATTGAATGAAACCTGAGCTCCAAGAAGATTTAATGCTCTCACAGAGTCATCGTATGTCAGGAACACAGTGTGCACAGTCAACTGTGGATTTCTGACAACAAGCTGCAGCACTACTCACAAAGACAAAATATAAAAAGGAACCAGATTGTTGAGATCAGACCTTTCCCTCTATCAAAGATGTTACAGTCTTTACCTGTCTTCTTTATTGATCTGGTCTCCGAAGCCCACGGTGTTGACAACAGTGAGTTTGAGGCGCACATTACTCTCCTGGAGTTCATAGGTGTTGGATTTGAGCGTGACTCCCGGCTGGTTGTGCTGGGTGGGCTCACCCTCAAACTTGGTGTTAAACAACGTGTCCATCAGGGTGGACTTCCCCAGTCCCGTCTCACCTAGATAAGACGGAGAAAACGCATCATGTCACTGGGATCCTACAAATATTGATCTTGTCATCAGGTGTTGTTTTTTTTTTCTTAATTACACAATTTAAATCAATGACACTCAAAAAAAGACTAATATTGTGTTTAACGGAGTGAAAGTAGATTCAGTTTGACATTTTGAAGATGATTTTAACTATATCATTTTCAAATAATTATAGCCACAAAAACAGCAGAAGTAGCTGCTCATTTGCTGATGTATTCTGACATCAATTTGCTGTCAGATGACTCAGATACAGAGCTCCCTCTGTAAGAAAAGCTATTTTTATTCCTCACAGCCTGACCTACACTCTCGGCATGTTCACCCATTTTTGTAGGATATCTTGCTGTGTTCCAAATTTCCAATCTTTCCCTAAGAATTAAAAGTAAATGATGCAGCAAGGGTCCCATTTGCTGTTTCTAAGCTCAGTTTAAGTCACTGTGGAGAAGTCTGTCATGCTTAAGGCAATTTGGCATCTCATTTGGAGGAGTTCCAGGTCCACACTGGAATTGACAATACAGTCTAATGACTTAAGTAACATTTCCAGTCAAATCTTCTAAAATCACAAATAACAGAAAAGGCCTGTGTAAATATCAGCCTTATTTAAGCCCTCTGGAATGACACATGTTGACATTTTTTATTCACTCTCTATAATTTTAGACCACAACCAAATTATAAAAACCAAAGATCGCATTTCTTTGCCTCAAGTATCCTGTGTACTACTGTAAGAAATGCTGTATTAATGAGTCACGCTATGGCAAACAACATAGTTTTTTTTTGCAACAAAAGCTCATTGTTAGTCTCCTGCATCATCTATATGTCCATATTCTTCAAAAGGATTCTATTAATGATTGTATAGGTAAATAAGAAAGTCAAATTGTAATAGCACCATAATAAAGTAAGTGTTGTCCTTTTCCACTTTTCACTCCTACACAAATATAAATGGACTCAGTATATCCACAAAACAGCAGAGAAGTTTTCTGCTTGGAGAGGAGTCAAAACCATGCCACTAAAAAAGGCTACCAGGCATTTCCTACCATCAAATACTTTAAACATTTGGACACATTGGGTTAATGTTACTAGACATGTAAATAACATGTCACAGAAATAAATAGCATACAAGGTCTTAAAGAAACAGAAATGGTCCACATTCTCTACTCCTAAAAACACTTTAAGTAAATGTGATATTTAAAATGCAAATCAGGAATGCAGAACTTCAAAAGTGTTAAAACATTTGCATGTTCACATGTGTAACACATTTGTGAACAGTGCATGGAACTATACCGCTGGTCTCTGCTCTGCTCTGTATATACTACAGCAATAAGTTGTTTGGAAACTAAAAAGAAATAACAAAGCATTCCCAAACAAAAGGCAGACTAAGTAAATCACTGGATACTAATTGGTTACACATTTCTATTAGTTTCTGGGCATTTAATGTGATTCTGAATTGAAAAGTACAGAAAAGATCATTACAGAGTCAAAAGAGCAAGATTTTTTTGTCTGTGTGCAGCAGGCAGTAACGCTGTTGCCTAAAATCACCATACCTGAAGTTCTAGCTTGCATTCACTGGGTGAACAATATATTAGAAACATTTCTCAGTATAATGTAATGTATTTAAACAGCACCAGAAACTAAAGCCTCCAAAATGATCATTAAGTTTGATCAATACCTCTCTAAAACAGCCTCCACATTATCTCCTCCAAAAAGCTAGGGTTTTACTGCAGGACTGTCGTATTAGGTTGCATTGCTTTTAGCTGGGTGCACCCAATAAAGTGGCAACTGGGTGTATGCGAGTGAATAATTCTAGCACTTAATGAAGCTGAAGTGACTTATTTTGTCAATACATAATTAAATGCTCAGACAACCATTTATCACTGTCCGATAAATCCTGCAAAAGGCTTACACTCAGCATAAAAAGATACTTAGATCAATGCATAAGATTACCAGTGCTGCTGATGAATAATGTCTTACTAAATTAATTAACTACCTGCAGATATTTCTGAATTTCTTATTTGAACCCAGAGCATGTTACTCATGGTGACTGACGCTGAGGAATCTCAAGAACTGAGCAAACTGCTTTGCATCTTGTGAAAAAGCCTGACTTCCACTGAAGCAAATAAGTCGCATTTTAGCCTGAGGAAAGCATTTTCACGCATGATACACTCACCAACACAGAGGATGTTAAAGCAGAATCCGTGGTTGACAGACTTGTTGACCAGCTGGTCAGGCATGCTGTCGAAGCCGACATGGCCTGCCAGAGGGACAGCACGAGCACCTTCACCCTAAAAACCAAACAAATCAACATGTGACATCAGGTAAATAACTATCAATCACTCAACACCTTGTGCAAAGACAAACCTTTTTATGAAACCATGTCTTCACACTTTTAAACATGCACAGGATTCTCTCTGACACTCTGAAATTTATATTTGAATCTTGACGACTGTCACTCTTTGAAAAAAATCACATTATATTATCAAATGACACTCAAACTAGACCCGATCTCTACCCACCATATCTGACCGTGTTAAACAGACTTCAGGTGCAGTGTAACTCACTTCCTGTTTCCTGAGCTGTGACTTTCTTTCCACAGTCGAGACAGTTAGAAACCACAATGTACTTATATGGAAAGGAAGTCTGTGTTCATGTCAAGATAATTGTAAAAACAGAGAACTTTGAGAATAAATATAAGATTTAAAAGTAAAGATTTTTTTAATTACAAAAATGAAAAAAAGCCATAGCTCTTACAATAGCAGCACTGTGTGTTCCTGTGGTGTCGTTTTGACCCTGTCGAGTTGAACCCTTCAACTACCTATTTTTGGCCAGTTGCACTTCCATTCACTCTACTATTACACTGTTTGTACACAGTCTATCTCTGGACCAGAGTGACACACAAGTGTAAAAGCACTGTTGTTACATGTGTGTGGGGGCGTGTGGCTGGCAGTGAGCACCTCCATCTCTGTGAATCTCATCTCTGCAGCCCAGCCTACATCTACATTACGAGGTGCAGGAAAGCAAAGAATTTAGATTATATGGCAAAAGCGAGAGCTCCCAACCAGATAAACCTCAGCCAACTGGCCATTATGTGGCTTCACATAACACAGCCTTGCTTTCCACTGTGGTGAAGGGTTTTAAAGAAAAACATTCCGTTTGAGGGTCAATTTAAAACGACCAGACGAGCTGATGGTACTAAACAGTTGTGGATTATTTGGATAGTTGGAATTGGAGTTTAAACAGCTGAGGGAGTATTTGGAAAACTGGGGGTAATGTGACTGGACAAACAGGCTATGCTCTTCGGATGCAAGTGCAACATTCCTGAAATCATTCTTGCTTTTCATGACACTCACAGCCAAGTTACACACTGCGGGTTTTCATTCATTGAACCGCAAAGGGACATCAAATTACAAAACCTTGCTATTCCGAGTTCTCTTTCTGGGTGTAGTGGCCTCCTTTTTTGTTGTTTTCTAACCCTAAACAAAAATCAAGCAAACTTTACGCACGCTTTTAAAATTGCGGTCCTAAATGTCTCTAAGTAACTAGATTCTGTTTTTTGGCTATATTTTCTATGTACATCAGACAACGCCCGACTGAAAGTTAACGGGACTTACATGAAACAACATAACGGAAATGAGCACCGTAGCTGTACTGAAATGGGGGCGTTCAGAATGAATGGCCTACCGACGGCTCTATAATAGGTTATCGTTTGAACGTGAGAACCTACTACACAGTATTTAACACATTTCTCCCCACAAAACACGATTTTGTTTGAAAGATAATTTTAGCGAACAGCGCAGGAAATCTACAGGCGTTAGCTTACGACAATGAAATGAATAGTGGAGAGAAAATGTGTTAACAGAAAGCTAAGACTGAGCAGCCTTGGGCCTTACTTTAAAATCGGCTGCTTGAGAAGATTTACTAATGCATAATCAAATTTCTATTGGCTACCCGTGACTACAACTGGTCTGGTTTAGCTACGTTACACTGAATTTTGGATGAAATAAAGGCAGGAAAAGAGGGTGGCGACTAACTAAATCTCCACAGTGCACTCTCTTACGAAACGCTAAGATACACATTTTAACATACGTTGAGAACAGCTACGATATATTTCAAGAGATATGTAATGACAGTGATACAGGCATCCTGACAAAATAGGCTACTCACCGCTTGCCTTGCTATCTCAGTTGACGCCATGGCGGTAGCCGTTAGCTGGAGGACGAAACCTCTGCTCCTCTTTAGCGAAGGAAGCCTACTAGGAATGTACCACTGTTCAACAGGCTTTTTTATGGATTATTAAATAGGATATTTTGATGTCTTTGCTCACACGGAATATTGTTAAGTTAAGACATATATAAATTAAAACTACGCCAGATTCACGCCCAAACGTACGTCATAATTATCATAATTAAATTAGCACTAGTCACTGAGCTCACCCCACAGGATGCCTTCATGGTCTCGTCCTGTGAGAATGGCTGTGACCCACAGTCAATGAGCTAATGATTATTTAGCAGTAAGTAGCAAAGCCAAAAATGGTGCTTTGGTCTAGTTGGATTCTTTTACATTGAATCACGCATGTAAGATTAATCAAACAGAAATAATTAATTTTGTTTTTGACCTTTATTAATCCTGAAGGAAGCTTGTGCTATCAACATACTCAGTGTAACAGAAACACTGGGTAGAGAAAATACATTTCTTAGTCAAATCTAAATAATGTGTAGAATAAATTTAAATTTAAAAACATAAATCATGTAAATATTGTAAATGTAAATGTAAATATTCAGACAGTACAGTTGTAGACATGGGTTGAAAGTGATAATTAACATTAATGTTTGAAATCAGAAAATGATGGCCACTGTCCTGAGAGAAAAAACTAAACAGATGGAGTGAAGATACTGCACCCTGCACTTAGCTTAACTTGCAGATAGTGCATGAAGTGATATGTCTGGTGAAAATGATGGAAGTTTCAGTACAGAGCTTGAACTTGAACTTAACTAGAACAAATGTGTAATAAAAACAGACAAAATCCCAATGAAATAATCAAAATTGATCTACAAGCATCACAGGCATAAGGGCCCTCTCTACCAGGATCCTCAACAGCTTGAACATGCACAGTAATGACTGTACACATTATTTCAACCCTCTGTGTCTTAAAATTCTCTGCACTGTATGGATGGAGCAATCAGTCATCTTGTTGCTGCATTTACAAGTGAGTCAGCTACTAATGAGCCATTTTCAGTGCTATCCTTCAGTTAATAGCTCTGATGACCTGTCATGTTTCAAGACCCTTCATGCTAAACTATTCCTAACATGTATTCTTAAGCTCTTAGTGAATTGAAATGACGGTAAGTATTTCAAAATTCACCAAGTGGAAAATTCTTCATTGATGCAGTGTATCCCTTTCAGTCAAACTGAACTGCAATATCTCAGTTGTTCTCAAATGATCAACAGCAGTGAATAAAATCCCACGTTTAGTTCCTCTCGTGTCATTATTGTTGTCTTCTCTGTTTTAGTTATGGTGTACATTATGAAGGATGATGATATAAATATAATAGGAATATCTTGGGAAACGCCCACTTAAGTCACGTGTGTTACAGCGACCAATAGGACGAAAGCAATGAATTTAAAAAGGGAGCCGCGGTGTTCAGTCATCAATCTCTTATGAAAACAACTCTGGTACGGTACCGAAGAGCAACTACCGGCTTCCAGCACAGTTTAGGTAAAGTCAACAGTGGTGTATCAACGTTATTATTGCATTTCTCAGCACTTTTCCAGCATACCAGTAAGTTTTATTAACCAGCGAAGACACGACGTGACTAACGTTAACTAACGGCGAGACTCTGTACACCAACGGCTGATTAACGTTACCTAGTTAAACTGACTTAAATCGACGTTAACTTTAATCAGCTCCAAACCAAACCACTGATATATTCAGTTTACTATCATATGACAAAGAATAAAATGACTGAATTGCTTGTAAAAATGACAGAAATAAGTAAATCGTTCTGTTGACAACTTTATTGTCCTGTGAGCTTGTATGCATAATACCCATAGACTGTGTTATACCAGGGACCATACAGCTGACAAATCTAAACTGAACACAGCCATTACATCTGTTACACCTGAGTGTTTCCTGCTACATGTCAAAATGTTTTTGTCTCTTCAATGCTGATGGACTTTGACATTGTGCTGTAGCAGCTAATATCAGTTTGTCTTTTCAGATACAATGGCAAACATAATCTTTGCAGAGCGGGAAAATGCATGTCTCCATGCACCTTCACTGAAGATGCGACAGCGACTTCAGTCTGCCCCAGGTATGAAAAACACCAATGCTGTGCCCAGATTTAGTTTTTCTTCAAGCAGTGATATTGGTCTGTCTAGAAATATGCAATAACCTGTGTTTTGTTTTGTTTGTCTAGCAGAGAAACTCTTGAAATCTCCTATGATTGCCAAAACCTTTAACACTCCCCTGCCGTCTGGTCGTAAGGCTTTTGGTGCTGTCAACAAAAAAATCTCAACCCCTGGCATCAACACACAGGAGAAGAAACTCCTAAAGCCACAGGTCAGAATAAGCCACAATACCATCAGTTAAAAACTGATGTTGGGCTGTAAAGTGACCTATCTGCTCCATACCTTCCCCACAGGAAACTAAAGTCAAACAAGCTCCTCAGACCAATGTGGAAGAATATCCAGAAATTGAGAAGTTCATCCCTTATGACCCACTAGGTAACTGACACCTTCAGCTGTTAGTTTTCACCGTTAAGGTCATATTACAGTATATGTTTATAGAATTAGTCCAAATGACACTATCAGCTGTGCAATTGCATTTCAGCTATGAGCATTAAGTATAAAACACTGCTCAATCAACAGTGACATAATGTGTAAATCCCACTGCAGTGTCATATTGGCTTTGCTTGAGTACGTTGATGGTTTATTCCATCGAGACTCTTGATGCTCATCTGTGTTTGCTACATGAGAGCTTGCACTTGACAAATATGTTACTGACAACACCTATAAGCCTTATTCAGTGTGCTTTGACTCACATTTTAAACCATGACTTTTTTCCCTTCCCTCAGAGTTTGAGAAGTACAGCGTACCTGAAGATTTGGTTCCTCTCAGTGGCTTTGCTCTGCCTGGACTGGCCTGTTTCCCACAGGCGCCACATCTGTGTGAGGACCTGGAAACGTTTGATCCTCTCCCAAACCTGTCACCTGCAAAGATGCCAAAACGTTCAGGTATCGAGATTTAATTAGGGCTGCATTCATTCATATACATTTTATATCACATGTGTTTTGTGTGTGGTACTACTCAACCACAATAAAGCAGATTTTATAGGTCAATTCATCCATCATTTTGTAATTAACCTTCTTGCATTATCTAGCCTGCAGGGATTTGTGTGTTTTGATTGATTGATTAGTTCTGCTGCCACCCCAGTAAAATTGAGGTGAATGGCATTAATGAACTGTGTTAAATACATATACCAAAAAAATGCAAGTTTCTAGAAACAATGTCCTGGTTGCTGTGGATAATCCAGGTTTCTGTGAGTTTTTTTACTGGAACCACTTTGTCTCAAATTAATGCTCCCACACATGAATTTTTTATTTTTATTTTTTTTCCTTCAATCACCAAAATCCTGTTAACCCCACTGTATATTTGAAAGCTAGGACTTGTATCTCAAAGCTAGGAAAATAGCCAAAACTATTACATGGAGTAATGGTTCTCAGGAGTAAAATGTTATCCTGATATGAATAAAGGCCAGTTTTCCAAAATATCTGAATCTGAAAAACAACTTGCAACACTCTGTGTGACTACTGTCTGACTACTGTAATTGTAGCAGTTAAAGTGTTGGAAACTACAATTATCATTAACTACACTTATCATTAACCTACTGTATCATTAACTTTATCTCCTGTTTTCCAGATTATTCCTCAGAGTTGGACGCCTTTCTTCAAACACTTGATGAGCTGACCATTGAACTTCCTCCAGAATCTGTCATTGACTGAATGTTAATACACTTTTTTTGTTATGTCTACATGTAACTTTTTTTTTTTTTTTTTTTTACTGAAATAAAGTCGTTTTATCTACCCTTGCTGTCTTCCTTCACTGCTCCGATCTGGTGTTTTATTTATCATGGTGACAGGCTGTGAAAGTAGTAGGAAGGTATCCAGGGTTTTACTTCCTGCTTTTTGAAGTCCATCAGTGGTCACATGTGAGGGATTCTCGCCATTGGTTTTTGCCTGAGATTAGAATGAACTTTGTCTCAGTTCCTCATAAAGAGAAAGAGAATCTCGGCTTGAATCCGTGCCTTAGTGATTTGAATAATTCCTTTGTATGGCAATTCCTATCCTTATCAATTAGCTCATAATGTTATCGGGGACTAAACCGCTTACTGGATGACACAATTGGAAAGAGTGTGTACGCACAGTTGGAAAGCGAATCGGTATGCGCGTTGGACACAGAACAGGTGAGTAACACCGGCGTGGCAGCAGTTTGAGCCCGGCGACTGAGTAAAACAAAGCTGAATTGTTAGTATTTAAAATGTTATGGGATCAGGGAATAACCTGAACGTGTGTCTTTGCATGCTTGCAAAATGAGGAACTTGCTTTATCTACACTTCAGATGCTTTAAATGTCGTGTTTACGCATTAATCAATAATCTTAGACGTGTATATCGTGTGCGTTAAAAATAAACTTTTTCATTTTTCCTCCCATGGCGCAGGGAATGAGTCCACCAGAGTGGAGGGAAACCGTTCCCAGTTTATAATTTGACACTGATATCTTCAGGGTGTTGTCTAAATAAAAGGAAGTAGCCTTGAACTCATCGTGCAGAGAGAGAGTCGAGCAGAATGTATGAGAGCGGATCGGATGATGCAGCTGGATGTGACTCAACTGGATCTGAACCAGCTGTCAGCAGCACCGACGCCCACGGCGGCAGCGGGACAGTCAGACAGGGCACCGTTGTGGAGCGGCTGTCGAGATATGGCATGCAGGTCATGCCCAGCGCTTTCCAGCGTAGGTCGAGGCTGCGGAGGCAGCAAGAGGTCAGTGACGGCTCCGAGCTGGGAGGACTGCAGAGAGAGGCTCCGGAGAGAGGGTCGCTCACACCCGCTATGCGTAAAAAATACCTAAAGGACTTGATTTTGAGCAACCCGTCACACAGCGGCTTCAGCAGCGTCCTGTCTTCTCAGACCCGGAGCGTGTCCGCAGAGCAGGACACAGACTGGGCTCTGTACCCGATGGAGCACGCGTGGATGTTGTCCGCGGTGGAGGGAAACTATGAGACCATCCTGGATTTCATCTCCGAGGACCCGTATCTGTTGACCAGGAGGGATTTCATCAGCGGGTACTCGGTTCTGCACTGGTTGGCCAAGAGGGGACAGGACGAGACCCTGATCAAACTTTTGCGGTACGCAGAAGGAGCGAAGATCCCCGTGAATGTGAACCTGCGGGGCAGCGGAGGGCTCACCCCGCTGCACGTCGCCAGCATGCACGGCCAGTACATGGTCATCAAGCTGCTGGTCGGAGCTTTCGGTGCCAACGTCGACGCTATGGACTATAACGGGAAGAGAGCCTGGCAGTATCTGAAGGGAGACGCCCCGCTGGAGATGAAGGAGCTGCTCGGGACTTGGGACGACGAGCACAGCTGCGGCTGGCCGCAAAACGCCAACAGAAACGTCAACAACAACAGCAGCAGCAACAACAACGGCAATATCAGCAGCAGCAGCAGCAGCAGCTTTGGCGCAATGAACTTGACCGCATGTGATGAGGTCGATGCTGGACAGACAGCTGAGGTGAACTCCTTTAACCGGACTAAGAGGAGAGACAGCTGGAGATTTGGGTCTTTTAAAAAGCTGCTACCCTCGTTTTCATTTCTTGGAAACAAAAACGGACACAAGCCTTAAAATACCTGCATTACTTCACATTTAATTTACTACTGTAGTGGGTCGAGGGGTCACAAGGTCACTGCAACAATCTCTTTCCTACTAAGTCGTGTTTTCTTGCAACTTGAGTCCTCATGGAGCTTAAAACAAGTCAATATTTCTACTCTAGATCTGAAACCAGGGTTGTTTTTTTTTTAATTCCAGAGAAGCAGTCTGCTTTATGTACACATTTCATCTGAACTACAAGTTTATTTCTACTGGAAACAGACTTAAATTACCACTATACATACAGAAGCTTTCATTATAGACTTAACTTGATGAGATAGGGATTAACAGCAATGACCAAAGGGATGAGATATTTTTGTTGTCTAAAAATCCTTAAAATGAACAATATAAGAAAGAAAACGGATTAAAACTCACATCCAGACTGAAGCTATGACTGATGAGGGGTCACCAGTAGCTACATCTGGAGGAGTCTCAAGCCAAAAAGGGAATCACTGCACTATTTCACCAGGATAATCCCCTCAGTATACCATTTACCAGGGAGTTTGAAAAAAATACTGTAACATAAGAATTCTTTATTTTGCATTAAACTTAAATTCAATGAAACACTGTATAATCTGGGTTTTTAAACATTATTTGTTGCTGCTGCTCCACAGCTCAAATATTAGCAGCTGCTGACGTGGCCACGTTTTTCTCCACTTTGAGTAAACATGTCGTAGTTGGTCTTGCTACTACATTAGGCTTCTTGAATAGCAGTGCTGTCTTTGGCTCAAGCAACAAAGCCAGACCATGAATCTTCCATGAAAAAGTGATTCAGAAGTCTTTGCCGTGTGGTCACAGATTGAAAACCCCTTCAGAGTGAGTGTTTCTCTTTCCATAAAGCTGTGTCAGCACTACCCTTCCCCACGCGATGTTTGGTTTGCCTCAGGAAAACACTCAGCCTGTAAATGGACAGTTCAGTTTCACTTTGTGTGTGTGTGTGCATGCATGCATGTGGGGGATAAAACCAGGAAACAGCTACATTTCAAGTTTGATCACAGATCTTTTATTATCAAACATGACGAGATAACATGGCTCCCTCCACGCAGTCAGGCCCAGCAGCTGGAGGTCCTGGCAGACGGCAGCCTGGAAGGACACTGGGATCCAGGGACCCTCATGTTTACAGGCCGAGCTTGGTCCTCCTCCAGTGTCTCCTCTTGGAGTTGTACCTGAAATGACACAACGTAAAAAAACAAACATGTCAGGAGAGAGCGTATAGGCTTTAATGAGAGTAAAACTAAGGGGAGGGATCAATCTATTCTGGCCTTGTGGCTACTACGCACAAATGTCTGCTGATCTTAGTCCAAGGGTGAAAAGTAAAGCTTGTCATAATATTTGAAGTGATTAAAAACAGCTCTGCGTCATCAGTTGTGCTGGTTGCAAGCTGTGGTTTCCGTATTCATGATAAGAACGAAGCATGAGCCTCTGCATCCTGTAGCAATCACCTCCTCTGTGGTCTCTTAGTTGTGCAATTCTTACAGTTAAGCCTCATTTCAGTGAAGAGTTTACTGGTAAAGATAAAAATGTTAAGACCAACTGAGCTGTACAGAACTACCCAACAACAACAGCTCCAGGCTTCACATTCAAACAAGGAAACAGTAAAATTAAGGGCGGGTTCAAGGGTTCAGTTGAAACCATGCAAATTCTGTTGCTGCAGCTCGTTTCAGAAGCCAAGAACTAACCACAATACACACACACACACACAGAGTACGTTGTGCTGTGTAACAAATATTCAATCACTGAATTCACTGCAAAGACTGATGGCGATTCTTCAGTGATTCTTTACATGTGGATCCCCCCTTTAATGAAACAATTACAAGTACCATCGCTTCCCACTGTCACTAAATCACTGCAGAAATTATAAGATTTGTTCCAGGCTGTAGTAATTACACAGAGAGACCAATACCAGGGAAATTCTTCAGGAAAACAATTTCATTGGCAGTTCAGTGTTTTGATCAAACAGTGTGATGTTCAGCTGCAGAGCTTCCTCATCCCCATCACAGCAAGGAGTGAGAGCTCTACCGCAGAAAGATGCTCTCAGCAGGGTTAATGACAGTACTCCACTGCAATGGAGTGCTGCAATTGCAGACCTGCTTTACATGACATGAAGTTCCTGCCTCTTTCCTGCATTAGTCACTCAGTCATACATCTCTGCACTTAATGATAATGTGAGACAGCTCAGCAATGAAATGCAGTGCTGAAGCGCAACTTTCAAAACCATTAAAAAGATACCGAGCTCTCTAAAGAAGAATAGCTAATGATGACATCCCCTACAGCTTTGAGGAAATGGAACATGACAGTGAACTTTCTGTGCAAGTAAATATAGCAGTTCCAGTTTATTAAGTTTACTGAGCTGAAGTAATGGAGTCTAATACAACAGCTGTGCAAAAAACCCTGCTGTGGTGGTAGTTAAATATAGATGTTCAACTTCAGAATCCTTTTGGGAGTCTGTGGTGATGCTGCTGGACAGCAACACACTGCACTAAAGGTTTCTCTGTACTTTACATTCATTGATATAAAAAATAGTGAAGACTACATATTAGAAATGCCAGTTAGCACAATGTAATAAGTGAACAGCACCATGAACTACAGCCACTAAAATGACTATAAACATGAGTAAACACTTCTTTTATGAACACTTAACAATTTAGCTGCCATGAAGGTAGGGTTCAATGCAGGGTTACTGTATCAGACTGCATTAGCTTCTTGCATATTTTAGTTACACCAATATAGAGACAGCAAACTAAGAGTTTTTGGAGATGGCAAAGCCTTTGAACTAAACGTCACCCGAGTTAAAGCCTGGCAGCTGATTTCCACAGTTTGCAGTCAATCCATGGCGTTTTAGCTCAGTCAAAACACTACAGCATGCTTTCCATTCACAGCAGCTTCAACTTACCTGGTAGCGAAAACACTAACACGCGCACACATGTATTATGAACTCACCTGATCTTGTTGCCAGTCTTCATTCTGATCCACTGAGGAATCGGCCTGTTCTGTTTCTGCTTCTTAGCGAGGAAACGCTTGATCCTGAAAGTCTTGTGGGACGACTGTAAACAACAAAGAGCTCCGTTAACATCATGGCATCACACAGAAGCAATTATTCTACCCAAAACTGCGTTTCTCTCTCTCCAAACTAATATGTTTAAATCGTTTACTAAGTAGAACAGAGCCTAACGTGTGTAGCATTGTACAGAAGCTACCGGCTAGCATCGCTAAGCCGCTTTAATGTGCTCGTACGCCATCATTTCAGACAAACATACAGCTTTATAAAGCACCACTAGGATATTTATTTAACACTTGAAGTATCGGTGCAGGTTTACGGGGGATACTGACTTGGATGTTTAAAGATTTTGTATTTACCATTTTGTCCACAGTCCTATCCTCACTGTGGCGGTGGTCGAAGAGAAAGAAGGAAGTGACGCAGGCGCTTTTATCCAATAGGCGTCCAGCGAACAGGCTGTGCAGTTTGCGAGCAGCGACACCTACTGGAAGTTTGTTTATGTTCAACTCAGCAGCTGCGGCATCATCTGGGATCCCTCATTTAGTGACATTAATCTGACGAGCTTCAAGTGGTGGAAGAAGTGATCACATCCTTTACTCTCACAGAAGTACTTATAATGTTCTATTACAAGTAAACGTCCTGCATTGAAAATATTACATAAGTAACTGTACATAAGTATAATTAGGGGAAGGTACTACTTCAAGTAAAAAGTGAGAAATGTCACCTGTGTTATGTTAGTGTTTATCATATTTTTGGATTACTATTTACTGATGCATTAATGTGTATGTACCATTTAATGCTGCAGTTGCTTGAGGTGGAGCCAATTTTATTCTATTTCACATATTACTAATGATTCTTTTCATTTTAATTAATTACTATCATTAAAAATTATATAATCATTATTTCATTATATATATATTTTTACTCAATTAATTGTTTGGTTTGTAATACCTTCAAAGTCTTCATCAGTTATTAAGGCAGACCTAAAGCATATTTTGATGAAAGGAGTGAACAACACTGAGCTGCTGCAACATTATCAAATAACTTGAAAATACAAACACACCACCACTGAGTCTCCTTGTATTTTAAACCTGAGCAACTCAACACCAAAGAGAAAAAAGACACACAAACTTTAGCAAAGACCTCTTTTATTTCCAGTCAAAAGTAGCTACTGTATGTTAGCATCACCAGAGTGATATGTTTTCATGCTGTGTTTAGTTTAGTGCATCACAGATGAATACTTAAGGGGGGTTTCAGATTAGAAAAGGGGGAAGGCCACAGGTTGATAACTCTGATTTAAGTCTGCATGCGGGTATGGCTGTCACACGGCAGTCTGGTCAGAAATGGCTATTTCTCCTTGGTCACTGTATGAACTTCAGACTATTTTAACTACAAACCATGGATATTTTTAATGACAGGCATATATTTGGATTGTCCAGCTCCCCAGACAGAGTAAGATGTAATGTCCATGTGTGCACTTCAAACTAAAAATGGCAATGATACAACAGAAATCTCTTTCAAGATGGTGCAGAAACAATATTGATGAGCTTGGCAAAGTTGATGTGTTTAATATCTGGGATCTTAATCAACTGCAAAGTTATTTTCTACCTCCAGAGTGTGATTTGGATAAACAAGTTAAAAGCAAATGTTTGCAGTGTGAATGCTTTCCATCAGAGAAACAATACTGAATTAAGGTCACTTTGACTTCACATGGTCCAGGAAAGCTCTGGCTTCACCTACTGTGCCCTACAGCCAAACTCTTTCCAAAAGGTTTACAGTTACCTTTTCTAACAAATAAAACTAAAAGAGGGTCACGTTCAGGCACAAAGAGGCTCCACCGTCACACCTCTGCCTCGGAGGCTGGGAGAGCCAGATGTAGCCCCACTTCAACGGCAGTGCACGTCACCCTGAGGCACCACATCGCTGCTCTGAGCCTCACAGGCCCGTCTACCCTGTCCTCGCCAAACGTAAAAATGCCATAAGTAGAAATCAGCTCAGTCGTCTCCTTTGTCAGCTACTTTCTTGGTCTCAGGATCTGGCTTCCTGTCAGCAGAGTTGGATTCGCCTCCTCCTCCTGTAGGTCGGTTGCGGCTCCTGGCCCCTGGCTGGTACAGCTGAATAGCAGGCCGGTCCTGGTGTACAAACAAACAACAATATCAGAAATACTAAAAAGCAAGAAACAATGAGAGAATACCTGATAACTCGAGAGACTTGAGTCGTACTTTATTTCGTAGCCGCTCTCTTTTGCTACTCTCCTCCTTCCTGTTGTCTTTGGCAGGCTTCTCCGGCCTCTCAGAGTGAGCGGAGTCTCCAACGTTTTCACCCTTTTTCTTCTCCACAGCACGCTCTTTTTCTTTCTTCACCTCCTCCTCCCGCTTCCTGCCCGAGTTTTCTCCATCCTGGCGCTCCCTCCGTCTCCGCCGGTCTTCATCCTGTCGCCTGAGGCGCTCCTTCTCTCTCTGCCGCCGCTCCTTCTCCCGTTCTCTTTCGCGCTCTCTGTCGCGATCTGCGTCACGCTCCCTGAACTCCTTCCGCCCGTCGTCATCCGCTCTGTGTGTAAAGCACAAATCCTGTTCAAGAATTCTCTTCAAAGCGAGCAACGTGTGTTAAAAAACTGAAATAAATGACTGAAGCAACTAACTTCCTTCCTCGATCCTCCTTGTTTTCAATGTTCTGACGCCTCTTATGATCAGCACTCCCCATGGATCTGTCTTCTTTACTTGGCTTCTCTGTTTTTTTGGCCTTTTCTTTGGGCTTCTCAGAATCAGCATCATCACCTCTGTCTGGCTTCTTCAGGAGCTACACAGTTGGAAATAAAGACAAAAATCATAATGAGCTATTGGAAATTAAACGTTTAAACTGCTTCAACCCACTGTTGCACAGCCACCTTAATTTTTGGTTCTTCTTTAACATGGTCCTTGTCTTTCTCCAGGGGCTTCTCAAGTCTCTTCATCTTCTCGGCCTCCTTGCGCTTCCTTCTCTCCTCCTCCCTCCACTTACGGCGCTCCTCGTCCCGCAGACGCTTGCGTTCAAGCTCCCTCCTCCTTCTCTCCTCTTTCTTTTCCTCCCTGAGTCTCTGAATAGCATTTACACAGCACATGAGTCCACCCTTCATCATGCAATTTCACATAACTCAACAATGCAGTACACATTTACCTGTTTATTCTTCAAGAAGTCCAACAGAGGAGTTGTTTTTTTAGCTTGAAAAAAGAAAAAAAATGTTTAAATCCTCGAGCGGCGTGTTTATTTTAACATATATAAGGTAACGTTTCAGGTGTTGTTAACATACCTACAAGTTCCTTTGACTTTGCCTCAATCTCCTCCAACAGGGTCTCAGGTGTTGATGTCAGCTTTTCTTCATCTCCATTATAATATTCCAGGAACTTCTTGTAATCAGGATCTTAAAGAAAATGACACACAGGTAACCAGCTTGCTGCTCTCATAAAAGATGACAAATCTAACCATAAACATGCAGTAATATTGATGGTTATCCCACAAAAAATAGAATATCTTTACCTTCAGTTATTGTCCCACACTTTGCATCCTTTTTCTTACTTCTTTTCTTGGCAGTCTTTTGGAAGGGTGCAAATTCAACAATGGCAGGGTACTCCTGTCCTGTTGTGGACAAACAATGTGTGGACAGGCATGAGGCCTTGATTCTTTATTGAGAAAATCAGTTAGTTTGTTTATTTAACTCTAAATTCATTTTCTACATACCTCTGTTGTCGATGAATACATATCCATCGAAGCGATCTCTGAAGAGGACTATGTCCTCTTGATTTTTGAAGTTGATGTAGGCTCTTGCGAAGAGGTGGGGGTAAAGGCTGAAAGAACAGAGTAATTATGTTAGGTTAAACTATTTGAGGCAGTGATTATATTTTTTAAAACGAATAAAACGTCTTTAGATCAATTTACCTAGTGTCGTTGGAGAAAAACTCCATGTAGTCCAGCTCTGGGAGCGGCTGTAGCTGCTCCTCCAGCTCCTCCTTGGTCAGACTTGGTGGTAATCGTCTGATCACAATCTGGGGAGAGGATTATTGACAGTTTTAACTATTAACACAGCTGGGAGGTCAATTACACTGGGAAAATGGAGGGCAACAACTGGCTAATGTTAACTTAAAGTTGGGCGAGTTTATTTGGATTCAACTTATCGTATAATTTAGAAACTAGGCTCTCCATATTAAGTCGGACAAAACACAGCTAGTGAAAAACATGCTGTTATTTCATGAAAATATTTTCGGCTGTAGCAACCGTAGCTAACGTGGCTAGCAAGTTTCACCTTTGTCATGGCCTCTTTCTTTTCCTTGGACTTCTCCGTCTTTTCTCCATCTTCGCACTTTATTTCCACCTTTCTCTCCTTCGGCCGAGTATTTTCCTTGTCCTCCTTCATGGCTGAGAAGCTACTTTGTCCCGCAGCTGAATTTTAATCTCATCCCGCAGACTTGTTTACTTTTTTAGCAAGTTAGCCGGCTAGTAGCAAACGAACTAACCGTAACTTCCTCCCTGACGGTTGGGGCTGCAGTTCAGTGTTACCGCAGGAGGTGTCGCTGTGACGTATACCGGGAACTTTAAATTAATAATTACGTGTATTTTTTATTAGTCGGTTTTTGGGGGAAAGAAGAGAGAAAAAAAATGACTGGTGCACTATTTTTTAGTTGTTTTGTTCTGTTTTTAAAAATGACCTTAAAGTCAGCAAAATAACACTTCCTTTCTGTCGACTGCCCTTCAAAATTATTGCACGTATAACTTCTATAAGTTGTGTGTCCAGATTTATTTATTTTTTTCTTTCTTTATTTTTTCCTTATTCTTTATTGGTCTGCTGTGTTATGTTGTCTTGTGTTGCATCATTAAATGTTATATATTTAGCTTGTTGTTTGTGTAATATTTTATAAGAGTTTTTCTTTTGAAAAACACTGACAGGAAGTGATTCAAAACAGGTCATTCGGACGGTCGACATTTTGTTAGCTTCTTAGCAAAATAAACTGCCGAGGGGAATCTCGGGGCAACTTCGTTGTCCTTAAAGTTGCTCTCAGTCGCCTGACAGTTAAACTTTGTAATCATGTGGTATGAGATTCTGCCCGGCCTCGGCATCATGACCGCGTGTCTGATCATTCCCGGCGTTGCCACCGCGTATATCCACAGGTTCACTAACGGAGGAAAGGTGAGCAGGAGGATGCTGTCTGCTAATGCGGCTGTGTGCCGTGCTAACAAGCGGAGTGTAAACCGTGAAAACGGGCTGCCAGTTAGTGTTTTTGTAATTTAGACTTGTTCATTAAAGTCTACTGTATTCCCCTGTAGGAGAAAAGAATCGCTCGGGTTCCGTGGCAGTGGTATCTGATGGAGAGAGACAAGCGAGTTTCAGGAACAAAACAGTACTTTGACTCCAAGGTGAGAATCAGTGTGTCAAACCCTTCTGCAAAAAATATAGAAAAAAAGCTTATGTTTATATCGTGCATATTTTCTTAAAAAGAACAGATACTATTGTGAGCTTTTTGAGCACATTTTCCCTCCAGCTAGTTGGAGGGTTTCTACTCAAAGTGTAGGAACTAGTTAAAGCTCAGTAAGTAAATCGGCTATCTTGAGGTCATCTTGACAATCATTTTGTCAATGAGCAATGAATATTGATTTAATGTCATCATCACACACATTCCTAACTCTTTTTCAATCAGAATCAATAGGTGGATCAAAGGTGTGTAGGGCCATAAAAACAAATGGCATGGTCCCTGTGAAGGATTCTCTGTGCTCGAGTCTGAGCAGCATGATTTTCATATAATAAGCATTTAAACTACCATCAACAGATTATCCTTTCTTCTCTCTCAACAGGGACTTGAGAACATCAACTGATGACCTGGAAAATGAAGACCTGGATGAGAGAAAAGTTCTTTGTTGTACATTAAAAGATTATTTAACATTCAGCTGTTTGCTTTTTTCAGTCTTTCAAAGCAGTTGTCCATGTTATCAATTAAACTGTTCCACACTGAAAATGTGTTTATATGTTCATTTTGAATGTCTCAACCTGCTTTCCCACAGAGGTCGAGACAACCAGCTGAATAATCAGGTCATAATCATCAAATAAATATACTTGGGCTTTGGAGTGTTGATTGGACAAAACAAAGATATTTAAGGATGTCACCTCGGACAGACTAATTGCTAATAGCTTAAAATTACAGATTGATCAGTAATGAAATAACTTCAACTGAAGAGCCAACCCTGCCAAAAACTCATGTCCAAAATATCACACTATTAATGGTTGTTGAACATGTCACAGAAGTTACATTACTCTAACATTAGTGAACTAAACTGAGCATTAACCATCTGAAATCTTTATAGTAGCAGGTTAGATGAACGTGAAGTCATGACTACAATTTAAATGAGTGGTTCCTGACCTGGGTTTTAGGACCCTCCTGGGAGTTGAAGATAAATCTAAGAGGCTGTACAAAAATAAGAAAGCAGATAAAAACATTTTTGCTTTCAGACATCTCAAGATTAGAAATTAAAAAAAGATCTCTCAGGACATCTAAAAAAATTGTTTAAAATTGGACCTTTTTTTGTTGTCAACCCGGACACAACAACGAGTGACTACAGGTCACAAATACACACTTTATGGAGTCAGAAGCCACAGAAACTTTGGAACCACTGCTCTAATTGAAGAGTAGATTACAGTACAATTAAAAGAAATGTGAACACAAGATGACTTGAAAATGAAAATTTATTTACCGTTCTGTTCAGGATTATATGCAAACATTAACAAAAGAAAATTCTGGTTGAACAGCAGAAAGCAAAGACTAGTTCCAGTGGGTAAATAGGATGAAGACAAATAATACAACTGAAAACTTTTCCAACATTCACTTATACACATTTTCTTTACAGTTAAAATCCTCCCTCTGCACTGTACATTCCTCTAGCACTGAATGTGATTCTCAAAAATAAACACCTGAAGTCAGAGGACACAAAGTAAAGTTGTCTGGTGAGAGGTGATCTGAGAGAAGACTGTGGATGGTCACTTCTCCTCCTTGCCTTTGGTTTTCCTGTAAACCATTTCCCTGAAGCTCGACAGGATCTTGCTCTCTCTCTTCCTCCTCTCCTCCTGGTTGAACGAAGCCAGAGCTCTCTTTTCATCTGCACTGTAGATCTGGTTTTCCTTTCTCAGACGTACAGCCTCCATACGACGATGTCTGCGGGGTTGATGTGAAAATTTGTCAATATTATTGGTTATTACTGACTTGCTGCATCAGTTGTATAATAAGCGTCACGTACCTGCTGCCGCTCATCACATAACCAGACTTCTCAAAGTTTGCGATCTCCTCGCTGGTGAGACCGATCTCTCCTCTTCTCGGGATACGTTTGCCTGCCTTCACGTATTCTGCCATCGCAGCACCTTCACCTGGCAACAGCGCATGACCGAAACTGGAGGAAGAGGGAAAATGCACTTATCAAATGAGCAGAATGTAAAACTCACAAGCTATGTAAAAGTGACACAGAGTGCAAGAAGAAGGGCAAACGTCAAGGCAGACTCACTCCAAAGGCCTGTCGTCCTGGGACATGTGTGTGAGCGGAGCCTCGGGGCCGACCAGGTGCTCGTCCATGCAGGTTTTCTCCACCCACATCACCCCGTTGGGATCTTCCTCCTCCTCCTCCTCCTCCTCTTCAGACTCCTCGCTGCTGGAGTTGCTGGACTCCTTACGACTCTTCTTCACCTTCTTCTTCTTGGATTTTTTGGACCTGTTGGAAAACGTGTGAGATGTTTGGTTTAATGGTCGCGTCTCTTTCTGTGTGTGTGAAGACGTAGCTGCATATTCGCACTTACTTTTTGCTCTTCTTTTTCTTTTTCTTCTTCTTTATTTCTTCTTCTAGAAGATAAAAACATGACAGCTCAGCTTACAACTGTGATGAAACTGTCTGTATAGAGCTTTTTTAAATGAATGTAATTAACACAGTTTTACCATCTGACTCTGATTCCAGCTCACTGTCCTCTGAGTGCTTCTTGTTCTTTCTTTTCTTGGATTTCTTCTTCTTCTTCTTTTTCTTCTTCTTTTCCTCTGTTAACAACAAGACAGGAGACCTTGTAAATTCAGTAAAACAGTTACACCACATTACTGCCGTTTATTCATGTTCAAAGACTGTGTGTGCTGTACCCTCTGAGCTCGACTCTGAGCTGCTGTTTTTCTCGTCTTCTTCAACCGGTGTGAATTCATCAGAGCTGGTAGAAACACAATAAGAAAGAATATAAACCCTCTGCACCTGCACTTACAGAAGTGAAACCAACAAGTCTCATATTTCTCCAAAAACAATCTCATGTTATAAACACGTTGTGATAAAGGAGAGATTCTTTACTTACTCTGGTTCTTTTACTCTTGGTGAATATCCCCAAACTTCAGGACAACCCAACTCACCGATCCTCTCCCGCTCTTGCAGACGCCTGTAACACACAGACAGACAGATGCAGCGGTCTAAACAAATAACTGCCTATGTTATGGGTTAAAAGTTAAGAATGAAAAAAAAAACATCCCAGGCAGATGTAACCAATGTTTTTCCCCTTTTGTTTTGCTTTGCTTTCCAAAGTGGGAAAGTCTTTGAAGCAACAGTCACATCAACTCCTCTATTTTTGTAGGATCACTTTGCATTGAGGTGTTGTACAGTTTATGGATTTAAAGGGTGACCCTTTACTTTTAGAGTTTTGGAGGCAGATGTTTTTTGTGGCTCTGGAAGAATTAACGTAAACAATACCAGGGTTATCTCTCTCTCTCTCTCTCTCTCTCTCTCTCTCACACACACACACACACATATTTAACAGATGGTCTGTATTACAAACTGGGGCCATGGAAAGTTAAAAAGACATTCATATTTACCTTGGCATATGTCTGACAATGTTGATGTATTATGGGAAATGTAGGCTGAGATTAGATTTCTCGACTTCTGTTGCTCCAATTATGACCAGTCATTTTCTAATTTGTCTGTTTGGGAGTTGAAGTTTAACACTAAATTGCTGATCTTTAAATAATCAATCGATAAGGGAGGTCCAGGTATTTTCATCTGTTACCTGGCGATAAAGGCCTCTTGTCTCTGTCTCTGAGCGTCGTCCCGCTGCTGTTCGTAGTAATAATCATCTTTAAAGCTGCCGTGTTTTCCCGGAGCGTCCCGCTGCTCGGACCAGTGGCTGTGGCTGTTGTTGTTGTTGGTGCTGTTGTTGTTGTGACGCTCCCTGGATCTGGACCTAGACCGGGACCTGGAGCGGCTGCGGCGGGGGCTTCCTATGCGGATCCGTCTGATGTTCCTCGCCTCTCGGAAACGACGCTCCCGTTCCTCGCGTTCCCTTTCTTTGTTCCGCGGCTTCGGGAGTTTGGGCCCGAAGCTGTCCGGGGACAGGCTCCGGTCGCGGCTGTCGTTGCGGTTCCGGCTGCGGGAGCGGCTGCGAGAACGAGTCCGCGGTCTCCGGGCCCGAGGGCTCCGAGGCCCAACGCCACCGTCAGAGCTCGATCGATCCGACAGAGGCATACCGACCAACTGATGCAGACTGAAATGAAGATTAAAAACGGTATTTAGAAGAAGTTTAGTGGAGAAATAAACAAACTGCGCTCATGTTTCCTCTTCTTTCTAATGTACGCAACTAGAACGAGCGCGTCCGTCCCCAAATGGAAACCGGGTTCCCTTAACGAAGTAACACAAATAGTTCCGCTTGTGTTTCGCTACAGGAAATTTTGTTCATAAATAAATAACTAAATATTAACTATTAATTGTTGTTGTTTATTGTGGGGTTATTGTGTCAAAAATACATCCTCGTGTCTCATGTATATATTTGTCTATGTACATATTTATGTTTATGTCTATGTCGATGTGCACACTGTCCATGTTCAATTTTAAACTATTTGCTAGCTAGCGGGTGCTAACGTTAGCACCTCTATCTCAGGCGAGATGTGACGTTCAGAACACTACTGTAAGTACTGTTCGAACGGACCTAAAGGTTCCATGGTTGCCATGGTTGTTTAGAGGTGTCATCGTTCAGAGCTGATCATCATCCAAACACAAACAAACTCCAGACGATCAGAAAAACGTTTGGCTTTCGATTTGCACTGGACGATTTCTTCGAGAAAGAAACTTCGAAAAACCTGAAGAGGACTTTTTCGTGGAAAATGTGAGATTTTCTTTTCTTTTTAAATTTAAACCCATGTTGTTTTTTGCCCTTGAGTCCAACATTGACTTCTAATATTGGCAGTTTGCAGAAAGCAATTTTTCCTAGCAATTTTGATCATGATTATTTTTTTTAGTCAAAAGTGCCTAAAAAGGGAGAAACAGAAGGAAAAAAAAACATTAAAAAGAAGAGAGGAGAGGAGGTGGGAGGACAATAGGCTATAACCCTCTCATGTAAAAGGTAAATATTTCTTGTTATTATCAGATTTCATGCAGTGATGAATTTTACTTCTGTTTACCTCATTTCTACCTCATTTTTTAGTCTTTTCTCTTCTGTTTTTCTTTTAGAGAGAGGAGCGGAAGAGGTGGAGGCCAATATGAAGAGTGAACTGTCTCCGTCATTTAAAAAAAAAACATCAGTTTATTTCATATTGTCTAAATGATGAATAATCCATCGGTTAACATTTATTCTCTGAAACTTTACCTAATATTCCCCCTGTCTGCATGTTTTAGAAAGAGGAGAAGACACAGTTGAAGAGAGAGAAAAGTCAGAGTGGAGGAGAGGAGAGGAGGGCAAAATGACATATAAAGCCTCTCATGTAAAAGGTAAATATCCATTTATCTCATGTTATAATCAGATTTTATGGTTTATTATTTAGTTCATTATTCTGAGTTTATACTGTTACTCTTTTCTGTTTGCCATTTATTTTGCAGAGAGAAGAAACTGTTAGACATTAAAAGATGAAAACGACTTTAAAAAGAAGAGAGGAGAAAATTAAACTAGAAAAAAGGAGAGGAGAGGAGGTTGGAGGGCATTATGTCGGGTAAAACCTCTGACGTAAAAGGTACATATTATCATCAGATTTAATGCTGTTATGAATTAAACCTCTGTTTACCTGATTTCTAAAGTTTTTAACTACAACTTGTTTGTCTTCTGTTTTTTTTTTTTTCGTTTAGAGAGATGATAAAAAAGAAGAGGAGAGATGAGAGGAGGCGGGAGGGCGTGTAAACCCTGGTAAAGGTAAATAACCATTTAACTATTACTCCCTTTTGACAGCCATTTATTTTTACAGAGAGGAGAACAATAAGAGACATGAAGAGATGAGGAAAAAACATTAAAAAGAAGAGAGGAGAGGAGGTGGAGGGCATTATAAAGAGTGAACAATCACATATAAAAGGTAGGACACTAACATCTCTGAAAAGTAGTCTGAAAGCAGCTTTACCTTACATGTAATAACTTGACATGTTTTTATTTGCAGCCAAGAAAACTCTGACCTGCCACCTCACAAACTACAAGTGAACCATGTTTCTACAAAGATTTTTGTCATGATCAAACTGTTCAAAAACAAGTGTTTGAAATACAAAGTGACTACAAAAAGAAATGTCTCAGTTTGGTTTCTATGGTTTATGTTTTACCACATGGTTTTACTTTTGCAATTGATGCTATATGTTGAAAAATCAGACGACATTGTACTTTCACAGTGTTATATCACAATATAACACTTTCACAGTGTTATATTATTATGTTCAGTACACATCACCCATTTCTAAACTTCAGCTTCAGTTAAATAGTTGCAAAAAGTGGGGGAAATTATATGATACCAAATAAAAGCATTTCAAAACATCTGGGTACACTCAAAAACACTGTACACTGTCAAGGTGTATAATCTCACTATCGAGAATATAACCTCTGCGCACATACACACAGTGTGTGTTGTTCAAAGTTTGAAAGTGTTAGATTGTAAATATAAAAACTCAACGTCCTGTTTCACTTCCCGGAGTAAGTGACATCAGAGTACTTCTTCTCGGAGTTTACTAAGACCGCTAGGAGGCTCACCTGCAGGCCAAGGAGTATTCATTGAAGGGTATAACATGAACATGACATTACAGCACTAAACACGCGAGGCAGTTTGATAAGTACCAGGGAGAGAGGAGAGTGTCCGAGCAGCTTCATAAAGATTTCAGCGGCAACAAAGTGTCTTTAGCGGGATGGATTTGGGAAAGAAAACCCGAACTTGGCCGAAGATCCACGGGTAATTTAATTAAATTCATTTATTATGAAATATTTGTTGAGATAGTCTTTTATTTTGAAGGCGAACCGGTAGTTATCTCGACGCTAAACAGTTTTCTAATGAATTAATAATATACATACACACTTTCATTTTATTTATTTATTTTTTAAGAATGAAGCCTGTCGTGTATTATTTCATTATGTTTTGATACGACTACATAGTTTTAATATGTTGCTAATGCTAATGCTAATACTACACTACGGCGACTCCTTGTGGCTGATCGGTGAGCGGGGAGCAGCGGGGGAGGCTGTCTGTTGTTGGCCATTGTTTGTAGCCGGATAAGTTGCTATCTACAGGAGGTGGTGGCTGCTCTGCTTAGTCTTGGCTGAAAGCATCAAGGTTGCAGGTAAACGGGGTTTATTTTAAAATCAGCAAGCGCTGAAATAATGATGTTTTTCATTGTGGTGCTGTGCTTGTAGCTAACAGGATGCTAGGCCGCGCTATGCCCTTTCATTAAAGAGGAAGAGTGAGGGAGCTAGCGTTACCTTTTGTTAGCTGGCTAACAACGGCGAATAAACACACTAATAACAACAATAACAGGTTTCTCAAAGTTGATAATCTTCCTGTAAAGATGAATAAATGTAGTTATCTGCTTGCGTGATGTCATGCGAGTATAACATGTACAGTACAACTTTGGCAAACTAACATTTAGCTAACGTTAGTGTAAGGTAACGTTATTGTTTTTGTTGTCTGACAAACAAAACTATCATAAATAACAGTTGTTTACATTCATGCTCTCGTCCTGCCTGTTTGTATCAAAGAGTACCCTAAAACTCTCTAATGATCGTAGTAATAACGAATTTGTGATTGCACCCCATCATAGGACTACTTTATATGGCACAATCAGGTTAAGTTATTGTGGTCAAATACTAAAAAACTAATACAGCAGTTCCATGTAAGCTGCGATAAATAATGCTACCGTGAAACTGGTTTAGAGAGGTTGAAACAACTGTATGGTCGTTTTGGAGGCTGCAGTTTGTGGTGCTGTTGAACTGACAGGTGTTTCTATTATTTTGTCCACTCCATTTATATCAATTAGGGTAAAACATATAGTGCAGCACAGTTCAACAACATCACAAACAGTATAGAATAGAACACAATATCTTTATTGATATTACATAATAATTGTCATTGCACAAATACCAGATTACGTTTGCAACTTTCACAATTGATGTTATGACAGAAATAAATATGGTAAAACATAGAGCAACAAATCTGACAAAATATCAACAAATAAGTTAAAATACTGCAACAAAGTAGTAAAGTATCGAACTGTATGAGCCATGTCTGGCAGTAATAAATAGCTTGAATCAGCACCTCTCTAAGAAAACAAAAAACAACCCTAGTGCATGCAGGACTGGTAACTGGATGGTAAAATTTGACTGCTATAGTCTGAGCGAACTAATACACAGGAAACTGAAAGTACATGTACTAAAGAAAACTAAGACTGAGGTGTTTGAGGTGGAACTTCCTTAAACAAACTTCCTGGATGGTTCAGTTACTGACAGCTGGTTGTCAGTTTAGAGTTTTAGAACCGGAAAAACCAGATAAGGAAATGGTCAAATCTGAACTCTTTAACTGCATGTTTTATCAAGGTACTTAATAGCATTCTGGATGTCAGAATAATGTAATTAATTGACTTTTGCTGTGCATTTAGACATGTGATTCTGATTTCTCTCTTTGATTTTTTTCCTCTCTGCAGACATGCCAAGTCTAAAGCTGATATCTGCGACCGACACACAGTATTCAGCAGCTGTGCTGAAGTCAATGAACGAGCAGAGGAATCATGGATTATTCTGTGACGTCACCATCATCATACAGGACAAGAAATTCAGAGCTCACAAAACAATCCTGTCTGCCTCAAGTACGTACTTCCACCAGCTCTTCAGTGTGGCTGGACAGGTGATCGAGTTAAACTTCATCAGAGCAGAAATCTTTGAGGAGATTCTTAACTACATGTATAGCTCCAAGATTATCCGTGTGCGCTCCGACATGCTGGAGGAGCTCATAAATGCTGGACAGATACTGGGAGTGAAGTTCATTGCAAACTTGGGGTCACCGTTATCGCAAGTGAAGGGTCTGCCTGGTTTGTCTAAAGAGGCGGAAAACAAAAGTGACACATCCACAGAGATGATGCCGATCATCACTGAGTCCTTCTCAATATCTGCAGAGGAGTTCAATCAGACGAGCCGCCCTGCAGGTAACGATGAGGACTCGGATAATGATGTTATGTTCGTCTCGCAAACAGATGCTCAAACCAGAGCAGCCAATGACAAAGCCAACTCTGGTGAGGTCATCGATGTGGATACAGCCGATTCAGAAAATGTAGCGTCAAAGCAAAATGAAGAATCAAATCATGCAGCTGTAAAACATAAAGACAAAGCCACATCCACCGTGAGGACATGTGCTGCAAAGACTCCCAGTGACAGTTGTCCTAACCCCAGTTTGCCAGACAGCAGCCCTCTGTGCAGTCCAGACTCCAGCTCCAATAACTCGTCTTCCCCTGCCAGAGTTTCCTCAGGAAGTGCTCCCGCAACACCAGCGAGATCAAGCAGTTTCACCCCGGAGCCCTCGAGTGCCTCTCAGTCCTCGGAGAACAGCGATATAATGGGAGTCCACAAGAAACAAGTCTCCACTTCATCTCAGCAGGGGAATTTCAAAATAAGGCTCTTAGATGTTTCTTCTGAAAGCCCAGCGAATCAGCCTAACATTCCCAAATCAGCAATAGCAGCAAAAAAGACAGTGACGCTCAAAACAGCCACAGAGATTGATTCCATTTCTTCAGGCTGTAAAGTGTACGCCAATATTGGAGAAAATACTTATGACATTGTTCCAGTGAAGGAAGATCCAGGCGAAGGAGGCTCTAAAGCCAATAAAGGGAAGAGGTCGTTCATGGCGACACCTTTAAAACCCTTCGACAAAACGCCCCTGTCACCGAAGACTGGCCCAAACAAGAAGAAGACCAAAACTGAGCTTGAGGATCACTACGAGCTGATCATGGACGGGAAGACTTTCTACGTGTGCATCGTCTGCAAGCGCCCCTATGTGTGTCTGACGAGTCTCCGCCGTCACTTCAACACACACTCGTGGGAGAAGAAGTACCCGTGTCGCTACTGTAACAAAGTCTTTGCCTTAGCCGAGTACAGAACTAAACACGAAATCCACCACACAGGAGAGAGGAGGTATCAGTGCTTGTTGTGCAATGAAATGTTCATAAACTACCAGTTACTGTCCACCCACTGCAAGCAAGTCCACAACCAGGATCCCAGCGGGAGGAAGGAGAAGGACGACGCCGACAACAACTTGTACCGCCTGCTGCCATGTAAAACGGTACAGATGAAGCCGTATTCATGGACGACTGAAGGGCAGGGGGGGGTCCCCGTCATCTCCGAGGACGGCAGCGTGCATCACATAGCCGCTGTCAGCGAAGACGTCCACTCTTCCACCCAGAGCAGGATGTTGAACTGGGACGACATCTTCGTCGAGCCTGATGCACACATGCCGCCAGACGCCCACGCCCGACCAGGGTCAACCATGAACAGTCCAGCACAGGGCGCCACAGAGTTTGACTTTGTTATACCAGAGACCTACTGAGCAACACTCGCTGCTCCAGTGCCTGTGCCTTTTAGGTGCCCCACCCACCCTTTTTTCTTCTTGGTTCCATGACAACAATATTCTTCAGTAATTTTCAATAGTGTCGGCGTAAGGTTCGGTCACATTAGTCCTTCCGCTCAATGAAAATGGTGGTGTAATATTGCACTAAACATGGTGATGATGCAGATGCACATGGTTGAAGGTGAACTCTGAACTGTGAGTCCACCAGAGTCAGCTGAAGATTGCACCAAAACAGGAAAGGGATGCTTGAATATGTCCGTCATGGGAGACGGAGCAGATAGTCGCAGTCGACGGAAGTGTAATGTGACCGTTCCTTTACTCATGTTACTCTGCTTTTGTAATAGCCTTGATCATTATGATGTTAGCAAATAAGCATAGAAGTGGTTCACACGCAGTAAACAAGTTTATATGAATGATAAAAACTGTCCCAGAGAAATAAAAGGTGCTCAAGGCCTAATTCAACAGCTGTGATAAAAAGGCAAAAAAATCATGTGTTTAAATGTTCACAGTACGAGGCCTCAAAATCTGTGTCAGCCAGAAGTTTCAGCTACAGGATCTGAAGCACAAATCACTGACATGAAACATTTAAATCGTGCTCGGTCCTGTTTCAGCAGTGATTTTTAACATATAGGCCATGTTTCCGAAATCAGTCAGTGACATTAAGCAGCCCACTGAGTCCCATTTAACAAAATAGAAACAGGGTTACCTACTTCAGAGAGTGAAACCTCAGTTGATGATTATGTAACCAGGTGACCTTGTTTTCTGGTCAGGATACATTAATGTGTTTCCGATTCGTATAAAATACATTAATGCAATAAAAGGAGGTCGGTCCAATCTGTCATCAACTGAAGAATCAATCAGGAATAGATCTGATCATTCCTGGCCCCTGTTTGAGACCTAATTCTGTACAAGAGAATATGATCTAAAATATATTTTTTCATTATGTGATTGTTGGAAATCCCACATCAGGGTATTGTGGCAGGGAAGATATACAATTCTTATTTAATTTTTTCAGTGGTTGGTAAATGATCATGGTTCATTATTTGTCCATTGAACACCTTCTGTTTTATTTTGATGCACTTGTATGTTTTTATTTCCAATGATTTCCATGTTATGTATTGTATAAAATGTTATTTTAATGCCAAAATCTGACAGCTACATTACAGTAGGCTAGAGATTTTGCATTCAAATGTGACGATAGGATTGACATAACCTGAGGATTATGTCAGTCCATTCAGATAACACTTAGTGTTGGATCATGCAGGAAATTTGCTTTGTAATATTTTTATTTCTTCCATGGTGTCAGAAGGTAGTGATTGGTCAGTAAGATTAAAAAGTAGTGCTAACATGGGAATCTTTTCTACTTCATGTCATTCATAAAATCATGCAATTTCCTTTTTTTTAAATAAACAGATTAACATTGGTGTGTGATGTACAGTATATATTTGTGTTAACGTTACTTTTTTTTAATTGTTTCATATGTATTTATTAGGTTTATAGTGTAGACAAATTGAAATAGTAATTAAATGCTTGGGTCTGTTGGCATTTACCAATATGTCCTTTTTCTGTGGATTAGCAATGAGGATTATGTGACAGTAAATAAATTATTTTACTATTTTAAAATAACTGTCTTGCACTACCAGCATATAAACACCTGCTATTTTATTTACTGTATTGTGTCGTCGTGTTGTACCACCTCACAATTTAGAGCCACAAAAGTTTGTCTCTCAGGATGTCCAGTCTAATGCAACAGGACTACCTTCATGAATGATTTAATGTTCTGTCTTTGCTGGTTGAACTGTATGATCTTTTTTTAAAGGCTGCAGGCTGTGCTGCTGTAGCATTGTATTATATTGTATAGAGAGGTGTTATCTCACCCTCATTGATGAGACAAAATGCAGTCTCCAAAATGCTCATTCAGTTGAATCAACACCTCTCTAAAATAACAAAAACTGAATGTTATAATCTTCATGAAGGTAGCATTACAGGACTGTTGAATAGGACTGCATTAGTTTTAGGTAGGTGTACCTAACAAACTGATAACTGATCATTAGGATAAAATAAGTCTGAAGAAATCTTGTATGTACAGCTCTAAAAGAAGGTGGAAGAGTTGAATTCACTAACATAATGACATGACAGGTATATATTGTATTAAGAGAAATGGGGAAACTTATATGTTTCCTACCCCTCAGCTGTAAAGTTGACTCGACCATGACAACCTTTCTGATTTAATTTAGTTAAACAAACCTAAGAGTCTGTACTCATGCTAAGAGCTCACAGGCACAGTGGAAGCTTTGCCCTAAATGCTAAATAACACACAAATGCTAACATGCTGACAATTTTATCCTGATGGGAAACATCTGCTCTCACTGGCAATCCATATGAGACATTTCACCGAAAGCCGAAAATAACCTCATGAGGAAAAGTCAAGAGGATCACCAAAGTCTGACGGTTTCACGAACATCTGCACACAGTTTCACAGTCACTCATCTGACAGTCGAGATGTTTCAGTCCGTACCAAAGTGGTAGAAGTGGAAAAAGAAACGCACTGTGTGAGTTACACAAAACCATTTTTAATGGCAAGACAAAAAAAAAGGAACTGACACTTTTATCAGCCCCTGAGAATGTGTTGTTTAAATTATAAAAAGCGGTGATTAAAGCTGACAGAGACCGGTTTCATGGACATGGAGTTAAGTTTACACTTCTGCCATCAGTTCTGTGACTTTTCATGAGCTCCCATCCCTTATCAGTGAATCCAGCACTGACTGTTCACACTCTCACTAATGATTATAACAGCTTATTTCAACTTGCAGATGTGACATGAGTACTACTTACAAAGAGAGAGACGTACGTATGCTTAACCTGCTTTGCGGCTTTTAGTGGAAAATACAATAAATAGGGTTTGGAGTGTAATTGTTAACTGTATTTCCTCGACGACGAGGTAGGATAGCTTATTTCTTCATTAACACTGCTCTGCAAAGTTCACCACACACTGATCAGGATATTCTTTGACATAAAGTGAAGAGTTGATAAATAAGATACCATGATCTGTTTGCATACCTTAGGCCTACCTGTGCTAAAGGAGCATCTGTATATCATACTGCTGTACATACATTATGAGCATGTAATACCTCTGTTACTGCTAACTTTGCCCTTGATAATGTACACTGACACTATTAACCGCTAAAGGAACAACAGCTTGGGCCTACAACTCTACAGATTTTTTTAAAATTCTTTTCTGGGAAAAACACTGAAGCTTTCATCTAACTCTGCGTTAATCTCACATGAGGGTCGTAGCTGTGCTAATCAGTCCAGATCCTCACAGTGCAGGCAGCAAAGATGTTATCATCAGTACCCCTGTAGGCAGGAAGCATTTACACTACGTACTAGAGAGAGGTGAATGTAAAGCATGATGCTGCGCTGGAGGTCCATTTGCATTAAGGCAGATAGATGTGTAAACAGTCCTGGCTTTGAACTGGTTGTCTCTCTCTTGATGTGTATGTGCACACACACACGCGCACACACACACAGAGTTGCAGGCCAGGGTGTGAGTGGCGCCCTGGGAGAAAAACACTCGCTCCTTGGTGTTGGGCTGAACTCAAAGTAGTGAGCTCTGTGGCCCTCCTCTTCCTCCTCCTCCTCCTCCTCCTCACCACCGCTCCTTCGCTGCAGTCCTGAACGATTGTGAGGAAAAGCCCAGAAGCGTTGTGCATTCAAACCACTCATTCAGCATCGAACAACACGCTGATAATGTTTCAGGTGTTTTGTCTTTTCTTTTCTTTTTTTTTTTTTTTTACTTGAAGCCATCTTACGGGCTGTATGGTGGGGGCTTCTCATCGGGATGGTTGTGAGGAGGGGAGTAGCGTGGCGGGATCATCGTGGGCCACAGGTGGCTGGCTCCAGACTGGGAGTCATCTGACAGACCAGAGGAGTCAGGGAACATGTAGGAGCCCTGCGGGAGAGGCACAACATTTATTAGAACAACTTGTTTAAGAGTTTGGTCTCAGAATAACCACTGAATAGTCAATAAATCAGTTTATCTGTTTCCAAAGGGCAACTGGTTGCACAGCAGCAAAACACAAAAAACAAAAGTCCAGCAAAGATACAGTGATGCTATTTTGTGGAATTCAAACTTACATGTTGTTCAGCATTCATCAGCTTTTTTTCCCTTTTAAAAACATCTTATAACATCTAATACATAAAGACATCAATGATTGTGTTGTTGCAGAACACTCTCACTCTGTGTGTATCATGCAGCACTGTACCTGCACGTCGTAGGCAGTGTAAGGCGGCAGGCAGGGGGCAGTATTGTAATATGAGTTGAGAGAGGTGGTGGGTGGAGGAGGCTCTGAGGGGACTGGAGCGATGGCCTCTGGCTCAGATGAGCTCTCTGAGGCAGGAGAGGGAGTCTGACAAAGAAGTACAGAGTGTTATTTCATATCTAACACAAACACTAGACAAAAAGGTTTGCACATGGAGCTGTGTGAATGACCCACACACCAGCTAATAGTGTTAAATGTATGATAAAATACATACAGGTGACAAATTAAACATCACAAGCCTCCAGATCATCTCCAGTGCTCCTTGTCATAAGTTCTTCAAATATATTGAGCACTGTACTGAACTGAAGTCCTCTACTTATTTGGTTCTGCACATCACATCACTGCAAAATCTCCCATGGGTGTTTAACCATCTGGAGGATCCCTAAGATCCCATAAGACTTCTGGGACTTCCTTAAGGACCATTACAACCTTTAAGACTTCTTGAACCTTCTACAGGACTTCTACAACCTTCTTACTGGCCACTGAAATATCCAATACTACATGCAGAACGTTCTCACTGATAAACCTCGAAAAGGACCAGCAGAACCCTCTAAATGACGACTGAAACCTTCAAAAGCCATCTGTAGAAACTCTTCGATAGCCACTTAAATCTCCTTAACAACCCCTAGAGCAACCTAAATGCACCTTCTCACCAACCACTAAAACACCCTGAACAATCCTGAGAACCTCCTCAATAGCCACTAGGACCTCATAAAGGACCCCTAAGACCTTCTTTAGATTCTGTAAATAATGTACTGACATAACCCACACCCAACATGGTGTTTGTTAGTGATTATATTTATCATTCACATTGACACACCATGTCCTTGAAGCCTCCCAGCACCGCAGCAGTGATGATGCCCAGGAACAGGGCCACGATGTTGAGGATGGTGGCCGACCACAGCAGGTGATAGAGGTGCACCACGTCCTGGCAGCTCCTCACATCTGTGTACTCGTGGTAGCCTCCCATCACGTCAACACGGCTAGCCCAGTGGGTGGGACAGAGAGGGAAACAGCCTACAGTCAAGCCACAAAAGTCACTGACAGAAGTTTCAAATGAAACTACATCAACCACCAAAACAGGCTCTGAGAATTTGTATTTAGGACACACACAGTGAAAGACATGAGACAGGTTTTTATGGTTGTAAAGATTCCGATGGTTTCAATCTAAATCTGAAAGGAGAAAGATGCTGCTATGGAGCTGAGAAACACAGGTGAGGACATGGATGAATGTTTGGTCAGACACAGACATGCAGGGGAGATGGCACCTTAAGAACACATTTCTATCATGGGTTATATTAAAAACACTTAAATGTCACTTATCAACAATAAAGTTGACCGTAAATGGCTATTATGGGTCTAGAAAAAAGGGACCTACTTCCAAATCATGGATGATTTCCTAAACTTTTTCAAAACATCTTTATTCTGAAGTCCCATAAGAGGATGTTCTCTGAAACAAAGGTTAAAAGAAAAGAAACATTCTTGTTCTAATACAATCACTGCTGCAATGCAAAAAAATCTGTCACAAAAAATGGCACAACAGTACACATCAAAACAATCCAAAGCATCACAGCCAAAGCAACTAGCCACTGATTCAGAGATTTTCATCTGATGCTCGACCGGTCTGCGTACTCACTTTCCGCAGTTGTAGAGGTCGCAGCAGTAACAGGTGTTACTCTTCACACGCAGGTTACAGGGCGAGCGCGACGGTGGGTTACAGGGCACCTGGAGGTCAAACATTATTTTACAGTCCCTTCACTTTGGGTCCCTGAACAACATCATGGCTAAAGCATACAGGTCCAAAAATGTGCACTGAGGAGGAACTGATCTTATTTCTGTGAACTTGAAAATGAAAAAATATGTTTCTTACATCGCGGTCAGATGCTGTCTCACTGGAGTGATACTCACAACGGCCAGCATACAGAGGCCTGAGGTCCTGCAGTGCAATAAACAGCAGCTTTATAAATTTCTGCATAGACAGAAAGCTTCATTTTCATCGAATCCTGTTCCTACAAAACTTCAAAATGAGGAAACGTGCTCCCACCTTAACCCATGAAAAGAGGAACTATGTGTGTGCTGACACGAAATCCTAATACTGATATCATTATTTCAGTAAATTATTTTCTGCACCACAACCAACTAGTGATGTTTGTTCAAAAATACAAAATGTGAGATAATTTACTATAAATCTGAGTATCTGAATTACACACTAAATCTGCAGCCCTGTGTTTAATGTACACTCAGTTACTCAAAGAAAAAATGGCTCCTGTAAATGTGAATAAATGCGGAATGTGATTTAGTTTGGGAATATATATTCTCTGATATTTACAAGTAGCAAGAAATTAGCTCAGTGTAAATAACAGCCAGACTAAAACAGACAAGACAATATAAACCAACAACTAGCTTCACTGTTACTGCATCATATAGCTGTTTCTCTGTCATTCAACAGCCTCTGTAGTTCAGTGTACAAAAAGCTAGAAAGGAAAACTGCCATTTTCCATTTCACTGACACCACTGGCAAATGAAAACCTGCTAATGGTGCTGATCTCCCTTTTCACCCAGCCCTAACTTATTTTGGCATAATTGTTTTAAGAGTGCATTAGTGGTTATTTATTACTTTATGTACTTTGCGTCATGGAGAATAATCTCCCTTTGCCACAAAATATATGGGTCTTGCTGAGCAGGGTGCGGCAGCTGCTACAGCCTGCTGTATGTGAGAGATGCCCTTGCAGAAGGGCATATGTCTTACTATGTGTGTAATGCAGACAGAGGATATTAAGCTATAATGGGAATGGCATTGATTAATAAGCGCATAAGTCTGAGCGTAAGTGTTATCCATATCCATAATTTATTAGTTTAGTTAAATAAATAGAAGCTTCAGTGATACTTACAATGTGCCTGGCAGCAAAAACTCCATCAACAATAGCGCAGCAGAAGGCAGCCACCACTCCGAAACTGATGAAGACAATAGACGCCACTAACTGTAAACAAAAACAGACGAGCATCAGCTTCATCACCCTTCATCATGATATAATGATTTAGTTGTTATAGACACCGGAGGCTAAATTTAAACGTGCAGTGTTGAGATTATTTTTATTGCTTCCTCTCACCGCTTTTGTACTGGGTTACATTTGCGACACTAATGTGTATCATCCTGCACATGTGCTTCTCTCGAGTATGAATCCTCTGAATGGGATGAGGGTGGGGTGAGTGGTGGTGGGGGGGGACTGCTGGCCGGGTAAAGGACGACAGTGGAAGAGCGCAGTGGTCGTCACCTAGCTCTAGCAGAGTTTGTTGCTGGCACAGTGCCTGGCTCTTTATAGGCACTGTGCCCCTTAACTCTCCTCTTTTCACTCCTCAATGAAAGACAGCATGTATTCAATTACACATCACCCCACCCCGTCTGAAGTAACCCCACCTCACAGGGTGTGCGGGGAGGTGGTGTAATTGAGGCAACAGATTCAACATCGAGGTACTCAGCTCTGAGTCCAGATGCTAACATGAAAGTATCGAACCGCACAGGTTTTCAGCAACACTTGTTAAAGATTTGACTGACGTGCATTTGTCAGTTTCCTGCTCTAAACGATGCGGTCCTCCATCAACACACCATTTTCTGAGACTACAAGAACAATTTGAATCATTTTATTGGAAGATTTCTGTGTTTGTGTTTCTGTCTGCTCTCCTTTTACTGATTTGAAGTGGATGGGGCTCAGTTAGAAACACTTAATGTCACATCAGTGAGGTAATTCCATGCACCAGGAATGAAATGAACTCTAATGACAGCTGTGAGGTTGTTTGCTCATCCTGCAAAGCCACTGACAATTAAATCTCACGCAGTTCTGATGTTTGGTTACACGTTTAGTCCTTGATATCGGACATTATCCTACAGAACCACAAGAACCACATTTTCAGAAGCTTTAAACGTCAAAATGTTCAAACATGTTTTTAGAAGACAGCTTACAGCATGACAACAATACAGTTTTGTGTGGCGTTCAGTGGTAAAGACTTCTGAAATATATCTTCATCAGTGCACACCTTGACTTGATTTATACCTTGTACCTGTGCTCATAATCCTGTATATTCAATTGTAACTCCAAAAGGTGGAAACAGTGGCTCACCTTGCACAGTTTGGTGGGATTATTGGTTGGATTACAGTAACATTTCTCTTAAATTTAGCTCCTTTCACCTGCTTCCAATAAATCTCCCTGGGTAAATGGAGTAATCCCTGTGAGTAGAGTGTCCACATTTCTGCACATGCCACAATTACTTTTTTTTGGTTTGTTTGTTTTTTAATATCATGGAACTTAAAGTAATAGCAGTAACATTTGAAGAAAGGAAACGTGTTTGCTGCAGAGGTTGTATTTTCACTTCAAAAATCAAAAAAACATGGATTTTGTTTACTTGTACTCAGCTGTTTATTCAATTTACTACCGTGAAAAACAAACAACACCCGTACAGATTAATATTTGAGAGGCTGGAAGCAGTGATTAATTGGTTACCAAAATAGTTGCCAATTAATTTTCTGTTATTCACAACAACACACAAGCCATAAATAATGACAACATATTTATGTTTTATGGGAAACAACAAATCAGAGATAGAGCGCTTTAACGTGCCACAGCTCAATCGCTCGTGTCACACGTACACTGGCTGTGACTCCAGGCATCTGAACCCTGCTGCTGCCTTGTGGGAAAAGGTGTCACGATACAAACTCATTACTCATTTTCAGCTCGGACAGTCCCCACCCTGCACCTCCCACCTGCTCCTCTCATCTGCAGTTTCTTCCTCCACATTCCAATGTGGACATCTGTCCTCCTCCACTTACACCCTATTTCTATTTCTGACTGCCCCTGAAGCCCGGGATACTTGCTCTGATACACAACATGAACCTCCTCAGGGCCAAGTGGGACTCGCAGTCTGGGTCAGGTCTGCCGCTCGTATTGTCACATTAACAACATAGTCGAGCTGCAGGCTGTTGAGAGGTAATTTGGACTTGTGCGCGGTTTAATAACACTGTTCTGTGACTGTAGAGACAAGGAGACACCGAGCACTGAAAGTGATCTCAATGCACAGCGGTAATATAAATCCTCTTACCATCTGCCTCTTGTTCTCTATCAAATGAGCGCCGATAATTCCCAGAAAAGAGCCAAAGCCCAGCTGAGGAGAGAGAAAATAGCTGTTAGGGCATTTATCTAATTTAACAGTGAACCTTTGCTTTCATAGTGCAGTTAGATAAATCAAGATTTAAGT
This sequence comes from Lates calcarifer, assembly GCF_001640805.2. NCBI lineage: Eukaryota > Metazoa > Chordata > Actinopteri > Centropomidae > Lates > Lates calcarifer. The sequence goes on along the minus strand of NC_066840.1, from coordinate 16,601,520 downwards.
GTTTCTGTCATGCTCTAGGGAAGCATTATAGCATATTTATAGTATTATATCCATCCACTTTTATAGATAAGCACAATACATTGAAGATTAATTTACTGTGATTTGAGGACAATCTTACTGTATGCTGCAGTGTAACTACTATTTCTGTGTAAATCTGCCTGATTTGAGCTATTAATATGATGAATTTAAGGTTAAAGTTGGAAGAGGCATCTTTATGTTGGCTGCTTTCCTGGTAGCTCTTTATGAGAGGCAGAATGTTAAAAGCTGAGTACTGCGAAAGAAAACAAATTTATGGGCTCTGATACTTTACCTCACTCAGCGTCTAATGACAGCGATGCTGAATAATGAATGTGGGGAAAATTCACCCCTCAGAGACCTTCAGTAATTAGGTTCATCAGTGTCCAGGAGCGGGAAGAGCTCAGCTGGAAACACACACTTCACTTATGTTTAACTCTGACAGGGAGCAGGCCTGCTGCTGCTGCTGCTGCTGCATGTAGGTGTGAACAAGCACTCACAATGACTCCTGGATAGTAGCCGCCCACTGTGATGTTCTGTGTCCTGGTAGTCGCTGCCAGGCCAAAGATGAGGATGAGCACTGATACAATGAGCAGCATCACCGTCACTATTATGGATTTCCTCTTCCTCCTTTTAAAGGAACCTGCGAGACAGCAAATGAGTGAACATTACAGCTGCTGGCGTCACACTGTGACGTGAGCGGTAAAGTGATGTAAAATTAGAAGACGAGCCTGCAATTAGGACCCACCACAAGTGTTGATGTAATGGGAAGTAGTTAAAGAGACTTTGACCATCAGTGGTTTTCTGTGCTAAGAGTGTCTAAGAGCAAAGAATCGAAATGCATCCTGCTTTGAAGATGATGCAACAGGATAAGAGATCGTTCCATGGTCAGTATGAAGAGGAAAATCACAGATGATTTGGTAAAGTAGGAAAACTACAGAGGTCTGGTTGATTTGTTTGCAGGTATTTACAATTACATTTTTGTTCCACAAAAAACTTATAAGGAGTAGATTTAACAGAAAAAAAACTGTTACTTCATCAACATTAAAGAGCCTTTTTGCATTTATATGTATCAAAAAGCATCATTACTGCATGTCATAGTGGCCCATAGTGGCTTTAAGATGCTGATCGTATAATGACAATGTCCTTTATAACCAGTCAGCTCTCTGTTGTCTAGTGTTGCTTCTTGGTGAGGTCCAAAGGGGTGTGAATACTTTTACAAGTGCTGCACTGTGATGTATGCATGTATACATCCTCAATGTGTTTCATCTTCAGTATAATTGGTCAGGAGACTGTATACCATATACTTATAAAGCAGAGTTTTCATCCTTGGAATTAATATGCAGCCAAACCAAAATCCAACCAGCTCATCTGCTCCATCTGGAGTACCTGTGGTGTATAAGTATGAAGTTTCTTACTGTGCACTCTTTTTGAGTTATTGGGTTTAAAAGTAAGTCTGTTTCCTCCTAGTTAGCCCAGTTAGATCATTTATTAGGAAAGATTTTTTTTATACTAACATATTTGTCTTAGCTGTGCTAAATAACTGGGATCAATTTGAACTTGTAAGCTTGAAGTGTTAATGAGTAACAGCACTTTCTCAGGAATCAGAGTTTTCTCTTTTATGTGCAAATTTATGCAGCAAGGTCCAATCAGCTCCATCTGGAGTACCTGTGGGGTGAGTATGACATTCCTACTGTGTGTTGTTCTTGAGTTATCGTTTTCAGAAGACCAGAGTAGACATGATAAGCTAAAAACAATGAACCTTACAGGGTGAGAGGTTTGCAATTCATAAGACAACCTAAACATATTAAAAATGCCATAAATGATTTCAAAGACAATCATGAGCTAAAAACAAAATGTAGTTTGAAGTGCCAAAGATTTACCATTTGAGAGTTGAATGGCCTCAGGGACTATGCTTCTTTTAAACTGACAGATTTGTCTGAATCTCCTCTCAGAGGTCATTTCTTCAAAGAGAGGAGCTGCTGTGTGAGATCATAGTCGTCTCTAACAATATTCAGGGCCTTTTGGTGACGTCAAACTTTAAAAATTGAAGAGACAGACTGGTAGGAGTGGCTAGTAATTTTAGATGCAGTTTTAACTACTACTGAACCAAAACTGTGATAGAGAAAAAAAATAACCTGCCTCTGTTTGTGTGACAGAAAAGATCTGCTCAATTTATTCTGTTGTGTTAGAGAGCTCATCAGCCAAGTCACCTCTTTGTTCTGTTTTATCAGTCTGTGGACACGTGGAGTAGGAGGCCACAGACAGACAGACTTCACTGCTACTGAATACTGATGCTCCAACCTGGAAATCAATAAGAAACTGTGCTCTCCTTTCGTAAATCAGCTACGTCAGTGTTTGTTACCAAACTGAGAAAATAAACGGTTTCGGTCAGATTTTGTCACCACACAATGACGGACACTGTGTCTATGGTTAATAATGTAGAAACATATGCACAACAATTTCAAATGCTACATTGCAATTAAATGAAATTGGCAATATCATTACTAAATTAGATCAAATGTTCTATGAAAATGCATCATACAGGAAATATCATATGCAGCAAAATATGATAAAAGGACGGATGGATTATCAAATTGAAAAATAACTAATTCACATATGATTTTAACATATGTGATCATACAGTGGTCTGTAACAATAGTAGGAAAGATTTCCCAAGCCAATTCTTGATAAAATCCTACACAAAAGCATGTTTTACAAATTTAACTGCCTATGGCACACTGGAAAAAGTGTTACAGATCTTTGTGAATACAATTTCAGACTTGTTCTTTTGAACAAATCTGTGCCTTTAATCCCTTTTCGATGCCTGCAGAACTTATCTTTCTCAAACACTGATTAAGGAATAAGAAGTCTGAAGGAAAACTCACATGGATGATCCCACTATTTGTGGCACAACGGCAAAGCTGTAGGTTACTCTTTCCTGAGACAGTTGAGTCAACAATCTACTACTATCTAGTGATGAGAATTACCTGTGTTAGGCTGCATTACATTGTACAAAAGATATTCACTGAGTCTCCCTTACATTAATGCGCCATTTTTTTTTGTTTTGTTTTAATTATCATGGTAGCAGCAGAGCATCCTGCCAAAAATCTGTGTCAGCCAGTCACCATCAGAGCCAAACATCCAGGCTGGTGTGGTTACTCAACGTCGCCGCACCTGCAGTGACGCGCTGCGGCCTGGACCAGAAAAAACACACGGTCTGGTGATGCAACGAGTGTTTTTGTCTGCATTTGTAAGAGGAAAAAGGCTGCTCTTGTTTTTAACCGACTAAAATAAAAAATGTGAATGGTCAAAAATATTAACCTTGGTGTGTGCGAGCTATTGAAAGAAGCTTTTGGTGCTCGATAAAAGCCCCGCAGTGTAGTAAAACGAGTATATTATTTAATTGATAAAACCTGCTGCAGACACGCCGTTGACCTTGCACACACCTACCCATGCTTGTTTCTGAGAGGGTCAGTCCGCTGGATTGAAGGCTCTGAGGTGGAGGCATGCCGGCTGCAGGATGGTTAACGTAGTCCTCCGGACGATCCTCTTGCAAATAAATAAGATTATTAAAAAAATCACGACGAAATGTTAAGCGCTATGTCTGTAGGAGCTAAATGTTCACAATCATGAGCTAACGCCGACGGTGCGTTCGCTTGCTGTGGCATTCTCTGACAGCAGCCCTCCTCCGTGCCCGCTAAGCCCGAGTCCGTCTCATTTACATCCCCGCGTCTGTTGGTACGTCTCTCGGTGTCCGTCCTCACGGTGTGTCGGTGTCGGACAGTGGGTCGCTGCTGCTGCTGGTGGTGGTGGTGGTTGTATGTGCGCATGTCACAAGCATACTCAAAAAACCCTGACTTGTCGTTACTTGTCTGTCGGTCGTTGTTGTTCAACTATATGCAAATTAACATAATCTGTTGCGAGACAAACCGTCCGCCATTTTTGGATAATTAGCGAGTAACTTCAACGGTTAAACTTCCAAGCTAACGTTCCAAGATGAGCGACTTCAAGTGTCATATTGAAAAAGGGGTTTGAGATTTAAAATTAACCCCGTATAGTTTCTAGTTTGTATCTATTTTATAGTAAATACAGGGAGTGGGAGAGAAAATAAAACTACATCCCTGAGAGAGGAAAGTGATCTTTAACCTGTCACTAGCTACCATTGTCAACACCTGAGGGATAATTTCTGAATACTAGGACAAAAGCTTCGAGTACCTCACGTTACAGGGAGTAAAATGAATCAGATTCAGTGTGTTTTCAATACTCCGAGGTCTTCAACTACTGTTTGTGTTGATTTCATAGACTTGAAGCTACTTACTTACTTGTGGTTTGGGATGAAGTAAAAGTTGTTGTGGGCACCGAGCGCCACCAACTGTCAGAGATACGACGGTGCGTTCAGGAGCTACCGGACAGCAGCACGTGCATGATTCAACAAGGTGACATGCGCTGCCTTCATGTATGTATCCTACGGTTTGAGGTCCTCTCTGGTCATGGGTACTGTATCGTTATTACTTATCCTGTTATTCAATTGCTCTTGCATGGATTCTATTTTTATTTCTATTCCTATTTTCATTTTATGTATTTCCAAGTAGTTATTGTCTTTTCTACTTAATTTATCTGTTCTTTCCTGTGCTGCAGCAACATCTAAATTATATTATTTATATACGACTGGTTGTAATTTTATCTGCCACGTCAAAAGCGTTGACCTTTATGTAAGGAATACCTTTGATTTATTGTATTTATTGTATGAATTAAGTTAACTGGATTAAAAAAAATTACATATATAAATAATATGTAAGAATAATAACAATAAAAGCCTGTCTATAGCTGTGCACATAGGCACACAAAGCAACTTTTGTCAGATAATTAAAAAATGTCTGATGCATATTTTGTTGTCTTTGTTCATAGTGGAGTGTCTTAAATTTAATTTGTGTAACATAAACAATATGCACCAATGAGACACAATATCCACAAAGGTGAGGACCAAAAGGCAGGTTCTGCTTTATAACCTGATACTGAGGCCTGTCTTGAAGATGGTGACTGAGTCAACATGTAGTTTGAAGACTGTCATGCTCTTTTTAAAAATATATGTTGCAGAATATAACATATTTATTTGAATTACTACACATCAAACCTTACATTCACATGGAGCAGGATGAACATGATGTTAACAGGGGCCTTGGGGACCACAGACAGGTCACTCAGGCCATGGCTCCAAAGGTCACTGCACTGAGACTAGCTGTGCCAAAATGCACATATAGCCCACACGCAGGGACAAATATGCAGTTCTTTAACCGCAGGAAAGTTGCACAAGCATTTCCTGTGCATGGACCGGCGCGTGAAATAAACGCCTTCCACTAAAGGACTTTCCCTGCGAAATGCCCTGGTGCTTTTTGCCTCTCTGCAGGTGTCCTTGTATCGTGAGAAGAATCGTTGGCCTTTACTGTAAAATACACTCACATGACTCACACACACACGCATGCACACACACGCGTGCACGTTTTGCCGCGCGTATCTCAAAGAACAGATTTTTTTCCATGACGCAACTACTCTTTTCATGTAAAAGAAGAAGAAGAACAGAAAAAAACACCCTCAGAAGTCCCCCCTCTCCCACTTTTTACATGGGGTAACAAAGCGCTACGTGACCTGAGTGTAGATAGGACCCGGATGAGGACTACTTGAACTTGCACCAGAGGAGATCTTATGGTAAGTAGCTGCTGCAGGAGTCTGTGAGGCTGCTGGCGTTGGCAACTGCTTTAGTATGCAAGCATGTGCAGGGACAATACTTAATCACTGATATTTAATCTATGATGCATTTTTTTTCATAGCATCCAAACGCTTGATCAATAATAATAAAAAATATGAAAAAAAAAAATCTGAGGAAAAAACTTTATTCTAACTTTATTATTCTCGTGTCCTCGTGCGCGTACAGTATGCAGCCAAGCAATGATTGACAAGAGTGTCTTGTGTTGGGATAAGCTATAAATATTGTATTCAGGCTTTGATTCAGTCTCAACCCAGCTTAGCAGACAATGGCTGGTGGTGTGCGTGTACAGAATGCAGTGCTGTGGTCCAGGCCGCTGCCAAAACGTCTCTGGGACCAAAGAAGAAAAAAAAAAGAAAAAAGAAAAAAAAAAGCACTTTGTATCCCACCCCCAGTTTTTCTCTGTCCACCGTTCATTCACTATGATGCGCGCCTAGTTGAAGGAGGTTCTCCACAACCCGGTCCCCTCTGCGTGCCTAAAACTTTCTAATGAAATCCCCAAACACTTTTTGACAAACATTAATTTTTTTCTCTCTAGGGGCCAAGAGGTTTTTCGACATATTAATCAGCGTTTTTTTATTGAAAAGAAAACCTCAGGTAGGTCAGATTTTTTAAAATTGAAATTGTATGTGTTGCAGCTTCAAGAGTTAAATTTCTGTGTCTGATTTTAGTAGAAGTTACTCAGATACAGCTCTGCATTTTTCTGAAAAAGTGTAGAAATTGTTGTTCGAACTTGACCGATGTAAAGATGTGTTGCTTTAACTCACTGGGCAGGGTAGATGTGATTGGTTTAACAAGTACCTTTTCTTTCTGTGAAGAATATGGAGCCCAGTTCCACAGAGGGAGGAGCTGAAGAGACGCTCCTTAAAAATCATCCAACAAGTCCTGTAAGTGCTGACATTAAACAGAAAACATGTAACTTTGTAATTACTTTGTTCACTGAAGCAAGTGCAGCAATTAAAGCATTTTCTCCTCCAGCAACTTTATCATTAACTCGGTAGTCGAGTGGTTTTTCTGGCACAAAAGTCGAAGCTCACTACAGCATTTTAAACACGTAACAGCAGATTCTTTTAAAGGTCAAGTTCTCACAAATGAAGTGACTTTTCGGTGACACTCACAAGTGTTCCTGCGGCTCCTCTGGGATCTGTGTGTCCTGGCTCTGCGGATGCTGAGAGTCAGTGAGTAACATCTGGCTGTTAGAGTCACCCTCCAGTTCTGCTGTCTGCAGCTGCTGCTCCAAGCAGGAGGGTCCACTCAGAGGAGGTCAGCTCTCCCAACGAGTGCCAGAAAGGTCACCAGCGGGTTTATAATTTGCAGAAACAGGGGACAGGACCATCAGTGCGATGTTCATTAATATGCAGAGCACTCTCTGGCAGCTTATATTATCGGTCATACTCGGATCAGAAGGCATGCCATTTTTTTTCCTGCAGTGATTTGAAAAGAAAACAGGTTGAGCTTAGCAGTTTGAGAATATGTGTGGTGAGGGCTTTTTCTCTTCTTCTTCTTTCCACCAGCCTCACAAAGTGATACTCAAACATGGCCAAGAGCTGGAGGAAGAGCAGGAGGAGTTGGCCGAGCACCAGCCTCTAGAGCAGGAAGACCTGAACTTTGAGAGATGGAAGCGCAGGCCGATACCCAAGAGGACGCTCCACCAGAAAATAGATGACTTGAAGAAATACTTGTGGAATGCAGAGACCAACGAATTCATGGGTCGCTCTGGAAAGAGCTGGAGTGAGTTGATGAAAAAAAAGAAAGGTTCTGTGTTGTCGGGGTATTGGGGAGGGACGTTTGGATTAATGCAAAAAATATTTTATTTATTACTGCGTGTATCCAGTAATTAGCAGATGTAACGTTGAGCGCTTCACAGTTGACTCATCTTAAACAAGCCTCAGAGCAGACATGGTGTTTGAACATCTTTAAAAGATGCACTCAGGGATAGTTTAAGGGGTGAGAAATCTCTCTCCAGTCCAGTGACTCTGCTCACTGTGTCTTGAATGTGTGTGTGTCCTCATGCTCAATGTTTACATAGGTGCGTGGACAATTCAGAGTGTCCTGACAAAAACAGACTGCCTGGGGACGTGTCCCCAGCAGGAGCGCACTGTTTCGAGCCTCGCATTGGCCAGGAATCACATTCCTCTACATCTTACCATGCTCTCCACAGCCTCTTTCCCAAAGCCTTGGCGACCTCGTTGCTGAACTTAACATGCTCAGGACCCCTCAGTTGCAGTAAAACACGTAGAGATGCTCATGCCTCTTTTTTTTTCTTCCATAGAGCTTACTGCCAAATTGAGCTTTGGTGCAGGTGAACTTTTTTTTGGCAGAGGCGACAGACTGGACGAGTTTGTTGAGTCAGTGATGATGGAGCAGCCTTCTTGGTATTCCAGGGTAGTTGCCTTGTGACGCTGTCGAGCCCCCTCCTGTCAGCTCCACTGCACACAATGGCAAACATGATCCAACTGAGTGTAGAGAGAATATCCAAAGGAAAAGTGCGTGTTAGCTTGCATAAGCTGCCGTGCTGGATCCCAGGCAGACAGCTAAGAGCTCATTTCCAGCTACATAACCAGTGTGTGCACACTTGCGGAGGAGTGGGGGCCCATGTGTCTGCCGAAGAAAAGGCCCTGAGTTGAAGTCTGTGCTGTGTGTCCTGTGAGACGAGTGTGTAAGAGGGGACACAATACCAGAGTGGGGTGATTGGGGCTCCTTGGAGCTGGCTGGGCCTCTATGGCTGCAAAAGACCTTCACTACGATGGCAACCGGAGGTTCACTGTGTTCCTGAGTGAAAGGACAGCTGGGAGAATTCTCACTGGGCTGAAACAGAAAGGCCTTTGTGGCTCTGGGGATGCAAGGCTGGCTGCAGCAAGTCCCCCTGTGAAATTGTCCACACAGCAAAAGCCATTTAATTTAGGACACGTTTAGTTTGATTAGTTGCTAATGGACTGTTAATTGAAAATTGCATAACAATTCTAGTTCTCAGGGTTGTTTTATTACGGGGAGTGGGGTGGGGGCACATTAGCTCAGTACAGTGAATTTTATACCAAAACTCTTGGAGTTATTTGCTGGTCCAGACATGAGTGGAGGGCTCTGCTTTTGTATGAGTAATCAAGGACAGTGGCTGGAGTCCAGACAGTCATTGTTTTCATTCACTCAAATCAGAGTCATAGTCTTTTTAGAGATGTGTAGTCTGTTATGTAAGTCCACAATGTTATGCAATGTTGTGCAAACACATCAGAGATATTCACCCTAATAACTCACTTCTCTACCCCTCTTTTAGGCCTCATCCTTCTCTTCTACGCTGCACTTTATATGTTTCTTGCAGCCATGTTTGGCGGCTGTATTTTTTGCCTCATGTGGTCTATTAGTCCCTACCATCCGACCTTCAATGATAGAGTGATGCCACCAGGTAAATATAACACCAAACTCAAACCGCGCCCCTGCCACTTTCCTCCTCTTTTCGTCTTTTTGTCCTTCTGTCTGTTGATTCTACTTGAGTCTCAGCACAGTTGACTGTCTCTGGGTCTCCACTGGCAGGTATGACGATGGCCCCACACCTAGAAGGCCACGACATCGCCTTCAACGCCTCCGATCGCAAATCCTGGAAGAAGTACGCCAGGTCAATGGATGAATATCTACGACGTGAGTCAGTAGTGACCCGTGGGGGGTTCGTGTTAAATCTGGGAGGTCTGATGGGGTTTTTGAGTTTGTTTAAAATGAAGTCGGCATGCAACGAGTTAATCTCATCATCTTCACCACCTTTGTCCCCTTTTTCCCTTTGGATCTTGCAAGGCATGCTGGGAAGGGAAGCCTCTTTGTGGGCAGAGTGCAGCCATTCAATTCCGTTTTTTTTCTCCACACCCTGCTTTTGTCAAGCTTCCTTAATCAGAGGCCTGAGTCTGGCATGACATTGATGTTGCAAAGGTTTATTTATGCCCTCCTCTCTCATTCTCCCTCCCTCCCTCTCTGCCTCTTTCTCCCTGATCCTCATTTCCAGCGTACAACGATGGCGCTCAGGAGAGGAAGAACATTCACTGCACACAGGACAGATACTTCATGCAGGACGACTTGGAGGAGAGCGCGGAGCGGAGAGCGTGTCAGTTTAAGAGGTCCTGGTTGGGGGACTGTTCAGGGCTGCAGGACCCCCACTATGGCTATTCTCAGGGAAAGCCATGCATCCTCCTTCGAATGAACCGGGTAGGTGAAACAATGCAACAGTTCACTTTAAAAAGTACCATTATGTCTCAGTGAGTGACACCTTGTGGCCATTTCAGGGAGAGGATGAAGATACATGAAGACGTTTCTGCACCACCATTTGTGCTGGTTTATATTTTGAACTTGATGCGTAATGCTGAAAAAGGTGGACAGTGCGCATACCCACAAATTTCTGGGGGAAAAAAAACAGCATACAAAGAAAAATGAGACGTTGAATCGATGCAGCATTTCAACATACACTGTTTCTACCCCTCAATAGATTCTTGGTTACTTACCTGGCCAGGGAAAACCAATAAATGTGACTTGTGGAGTTAAGGTACAGAAACCATCAACATTTTTACATCAATAATATGCAACATGTCTAAAAATGTCATAATTGTTTCATGTAAGTGAGTGAGTTTAACTTTTGTCCTGTTTCAGAAAGGACCACCAGAAGCCTTGGGAGAAATCCAGTTTTTTCCTAAAAGCATTTTTGACCTGAAGTACTACCCATACTATGGGAAGCTCAGACATGTGAGACGAGACGACGAGATGAGACGAGAGTTTCGTCACTGCAGCGTATAAACAGTTTTATTTAAGTTTCAAATGGCGCCTGTCAGGTTGTGATTTTCTGTGTCTCTTCTTCTGTCTCAGGTAAACTACTCTTCGCCGGTGGTGGCTGTGCGTTTTGCAGGGTTGCAGTACGATACTCACATCCAAGTGCAATGCAAACTGAACGGAGTTGGCATCATTAACGATTCACCCACTGACCGCTACCTGGGCAGTGTGACCTTCACCCTGGAGGTCGGAGCGTAAGGCGAAGATACCGCTGCCAGCAGGATGCTCCTGTGACAATGAGGCTGGAAAATGTACGAGGAAAAAATTATGTTGAAGCATTATTTTCCATGAAATATGTAATTTCCTTCTCCTCATCTTTCACTTAAAATATCCATGTCTTCTGCTGTGAAACAAATTCCTCAAGAGGTAGATATTTACTCTTGTGTTTCTGTTGTATCTTTGTACCTTGAGTGTGCTACTGGCACCTGCACCCACAACAAACAGTGCTGAGCACAGGACGAGTGCGTAGAGTGAGTTACAATTCAATTCCTGATATTCTGTAATGATTAGCAAGATTAATCAAACTAAATTACACTCTGCCCAGTAGTTAGCATTTCTGGCTATGCAAATCCAATTATAACTTAAAACATTAATGGGCAATTAGAAATATTGTTTTTTTGGGTTAGATTATGGTTTTGTGTGCACATTTTGTGTGACAAAGTGTACTAATTTGTTTTGCATTATATTTTTCAAACATGTATATTGTAAGAATTCAAAGAAGTATCATGCAAACACTGAAAGCAGGACTTGTACTGTACTTACACAGTAAAAAAAAAAACATAATAAATGACTGCAAATACACTATTAGTATATTTTTGTTGAATAGAGCAGAATTATACATTTATGATAAAGTATCACAAGCCACTTCTTGCCTTCTTTTGTAAAAACATTTGCTTTTGAAAATGAAATACTACACAAGACTGATCAATAAAGAGACATACTGTACTGTGAAATAGTTTGTGAAACGTCTGTACCATTTTAAAAGTAGAACTATTTTGTGGTAGAATTAATCCTGCCTGAACAGTGCTACTAAACCTGGCATCAATGTTGTATTTATTCCTATTATAGTTCTTATAATAAATACAATGTTCTGGTATGTACTCTAAGTTTTCTTCCACATGGGACTAATAATGTTATTGTGCATTACATATTTTTAAAAAGAGCTTTCAACACATTTAAACTCTGTAATAAAATAGATTTTACATTTTTGATGGTAAACACATTTGAACACCTGCAATCACAAAAAGTATTTAGAGTCTTTTACCAATTAATCAGAACTTTTCACTGATAACATCATTGAAAAAATTACACATTACTTGTGTGAGTGAGTTTGGATTTCTGTTTTAAAACAGTTGGTATTAGAGGTATAAGGGAATATATATTTTGTAAATGCCTAACCAATATAACTTATAAAACATGAAACATATCCTCATTTGGTGTAACAAGAGCACTACAGCCAAGCTAGCGGCTATGCTAATTAGCAGTAAACACAAACTACAGCCAAGGATGATGGAATATCATTAATAATATCTGGCCATAAAACAAGTATTGATGTCAATGATGACGATGATGGTACTTCTCCATGGGCACTTCACTTAAAAGCACAAATGTAAAAGTCTTTAGGGTTCATCCTATGGGAACCATGAAAATATCTGCATCCTGTTTCACAGTTGAGGTGAACTTGCTAAAATGTTGGCAAAGGGGATGGTAACCACTTCAGTGCTGTTCTACATACTGGAGAAAGTATGTCAAGTAAAAGAATTCTCTGCAGGGTTCAGATTAAATTTAAGAACACACAGAATATGATTTAACACCTGTTTACATCAGCCAAAGTATGAAAGTAAGATGGAAAACCTGCTGGGTCCATATGGACGACTAGTCTCAGTAACTAGTTCAGTATGTCTACATCGACCTCTGTGACCTCTGGGTCAACATGCATATCTGCCTGTATGCCAGCAATAGCTGGAGTGAGAGTCATGCCTCTGTGTACCATTACAGGTTATAAAAAGCATGTTGTCGATCAAAGTCGAATGGACAGTTTGAGCTGTAGCAGCAGTTCACTCAGTCAGCCGTGTCAACGTTTAGTTTACAACTGTTAACCTTTGAATACAGTTTTGTCACAAGACGGTCACGCTAAAGGCAGGACACAGGCACAGAAGAATGACAGTGATACAAAACAAGAACGAAACTTTATTTAATTTGTTCCCCACTTGTGTTGAACAAGCTCATCGTGTCACATTCTTCATCAGATGGAGACAAGCCTCAGGCAAGCAACTCAAGAGGTGCACAACAGAAAGGCACGAAACTATCGGGGACGGGGAGGTGATCGAATGTAGAGAACTGAGGATCATGATATCATCATAAATAAAATGGTGTGACTCATGGTCATGGTCTTCACACTTGAACTGCTCATCCTGTTAATGTTCCTGTACCATCACACGGATCTTACTCTAACCAATGTTTAGCTGCTGTATCAAGAACAAATTAACGTACATTCTGGTGACTCACTAACCAGATGGCAAAAATATGCATGTTAAACTTGACATGGTAAAGGAACAACACTACAATTAATTCACCAAATACTCACAAGTAAATCTTTTACAGGAAGTGTACATTTTGAGAAAATAAAAGTCTTAAATTTTCCTAACATGAGTGAAATATTAAAACACAACCTCGAACATTTCCAAAAAACCTGGTCCCAAAGCTGGTAAAGTGTCTTTGATAAGTTAGTGTCCCTTTCTTCAAGCTACAATTAAGTGACTCTAGAAGTGCAACAGTTTCATTTAGCTGTTAATTAGTGTTACGTGACGGTTAAAGAAATATGAGAACAGAGGTGTGTGGGATTATGGATGACAACGGTGGATCTATTAGCTTGCTCGTACATTCACGTCATCAAAAATCAAGGTCATTCATTCTATACAAGAGAGTAATTTACACATATACTATTATACAGCACAGAAACCGAGAGGAAAAAGCCTCTCTCTCTGGAGGGGAGGGAGGGGGAGAGGGTGGAGGCTCTGAGGGGGGTGGGGGGGTGGAGACGGCTACTCACAGCCATAAATTTAATTTTTAAAACATGCAATCTATAATCAAACGATGCAATATCGATCATAAATGTCTTGGTACTTGATTCAGTCATTGGCATCAAAGCAAAACAGAGGAAAATGGTCGGGGGGTGGTTGCTGGGAGAAATTTTAAACTGGGTACAGGAGAAAGGGGAGACACTGCCTCACGGGGAGAAAACAGAAAAAAAAGCAATGCTTTTGATGCACTGACGGGCAGAGAGGTGGTTGGGGTTGGGTTGCTTTTCTTTATGAGCTGTGAGGGTTGGAAAGGTGTAAAGACGCGGAAGCGGCAGGGTTGGATTATACAGACTGGTAGCCAGTGCGACTCTTCCTCCGGCCAATCAGGTAAGAGATAAGCACAAGGATGATTAGGAAGCTGAGCGCCACACCCACTGCGATGGGCACCAAAAAGCTCAAATCAGAGTCCAGGAAGCATTCCTCAGCTGACAGACAGAAAGAGGAGACAGAGACAGCAGGTTAGTGGTTTAGTCGGCAGAAGACACAGAGGGTTAGAGAGAAGCAGCAGGAGAGACCAGAACCTACAAAAAGTGGAATTAACAATGTAAATGTTGATTAGAAGAGAAGGTTATTAAATATTCCAAAAGCACAGAAAGGAAATCACTCAACTGGACGTGACTCATTATTCTCTCTGAGTGTTAAAGGAACAGGCCGATATTTTGGGAAATGCTTGCTGTCATCTTAGCTTAGCAGAGAGATTGGTGACAGGAACAGTTAACCTGGCTCTGACCAAAGATAACAAACCTGCCTGCCAGCACTTACAGCTCATTAACATGTTAAATCCCATCTGCCTGATCTGTAGAAGAACCGAGGTATAAAAGGGGCATGCTGTGGTTTTTACAGCGATTATGTGCTGGATTTTTTCCTTGTCATGGAGCAGTGAGTCCCTGGTGTCAGCATCAATGCTGTGCTCACATCATATCAGAGTCAATGTTATGCTGATTATCATTTCCTCACTTCTAAATAGCAGTCATTTGAATATCCAAGTCAGAGTTACGCTCCAACATATCTAACTGCAGGTTAAAAAGCACAGAAGTTCCACTAAAGTATATTATTATTAGTCAGTTAATTTAAAACCTTACTCTGTGTTATTACACTCATGTATAGTCGTCCTTGATAGTTTTATGATTATTAACTGAAACTATAATTTGTGTCTTTCCATTTTCTTGTTATTTCTTCTTGATTACTGCAGCTGGAGCCTCCAGGAAGCTCTCAGGAACAGCTTCTGGCTGTGGCCATTATTACAAGATCACATTGGCACAAAAGTAACTACAAAAAAGCAGCTGTCAAACGGTGAAGACATTTTTAGATGGAAATTATTATCAATGGCACTAGATTTTCTCAGTCAGCCATGATGGAGAAGGTCCTGGCCTGTAAATTGTCCTGTAAAACTCCAACACTCAATTTTTACATGACTGTTTTTACGTGGATTAAACAATATGAATGATATGACATGTTAATTAATTAGCTTTAGAGGTGCAGGTAGACAGATTTTTGTTTCCTCTGGATAGAACCAGGCTAGCTGTTTCCCTGTTTCCAGTCTTTGTGCTAAGATAAGTTAACCTGCTTCATATTTATTGAACAGGCATGAGAGAAGTATCAATCATCTCAGCAAAACAAATAAGCGTATTCCCAAAAATGTTGAACTATTCCTTTACAAATACAGTCAGTCAGTCAACAGCAGTAAACACTACATGGAAACATGAAAACAACACGTTAGTAATTTTTCACAATTAGTCAAAGGTAGTGAGGAAAACAAGCAGCGATTCACCAACTATGCTTTGTATAGCACAGAGATCTAAATGAAGCGAATTTAACTAGAAGGACTCGTAGCCAGTAGCCATGTTTCTCTTTCTCCCGATGAAATAGGCCAGCAGAACAATAAGAATGAGAACAAGCAGGGCAACTCCGACAGCTATGGGAACAAGGAAGCTCTCCGCATCGGCCTGGCATTCCACAGCTAGACAAGAGTGAAGAGAGCACAGAGGTGAACGTTTTACAGGCTGAACAGAAGAAGTTTTTTTTTTTTTTTTTTTAAATGAATTGTTAATGCATGGGCAGCAGGAAAAGAGAAATAGCCCTCTAACCAAGAATCAAAAGCATGAACAGCAACATAGAACTGTTTTGAAAAAGGAATAAACATTTACTCCAGTGTCCAGGACAGCAACGCATTTTTATTTTCATAAATCTTAAAATACTAAAAAGCTCCACTTCAGTCCAACACACAGTTTGAAATCCAATTTATTATAGCTAACAGCGTAAGAGAATGGAGATTAAATCAGCAGTCATTTGTATCCACAGAACACACATTAATTGATCTTTAACAAGATGGTCTTGCAGCACAAATTCCCTTTGCTGAACTTGTGTGTGCAATGTTCTCAAGTGGAGAAGGGGAATAAAATAGAGAACAAAAAATAATATTGGTAGTGAGCTAATGAATGTACAAAATAGAAAATTATCACTGAGAAAGGCACAGTTGTCATGATGAAAAACCGGTTAGATGATTTATTGAGAACAAAGGATATACATAACCATAAACATTTATACTGGTGCTGCAAAACCATCTTTGTAATTAAGGCAACTGAGTTTGTACAAAGCTGAAAAACACAAGACAGCAACAATCACAAGCAAAAGGTCAAAGCTCATATTTGATTCGGAGCCATTATTCATACACACGTACAATTGTCCTGGGAAAGCTAATTTTTAAAGCAACTTAAAAATGCAAATATTTCTAGTTATTTTCATCTTCAGTGTAGTTTTACTGTCTGCTTTGCTCCAGTCCTGAATGAAGAGCTAGAACAAGTCAAACAGTACAACGGCACTCTGCTAGAATGAAGCAACAATACACAGCTAGGACCATGTGTCACATCGGCTTTCTATCATAAAAAAATTACACATGCTGGGGCTTGCCTACCATCCCTGACGCTGCTTCACTGAAACCTGCACTGGTTCACTGACTTTCAAGGCCCTGGAAACCTGTTTTCACCTCCTGACTGTGACTGACAGGCTCCTACATGAAAACACAATTTCCTGCCAACGGTTTAGTCTGTTTCACATAAAATTGTTTTTTTTTTCTGTAAAATGTTTTTTTTCTGTACATCCACCAGGATTTTATAATACTTTTAGTTGTTGTGGGGTTGTTTGCTAATGTTGCTGATAAAACCACTCCTACACAGTCCTGAAGAGGCAGATTAGCTGAGATTATAAAGGAATGGTTTCACATTTTGTGAAATGCATTCATTTACTTTCCTTCTAAGAGGAAAGTAAATAAATGCACGTCTGTGCAGTAAATACAAAGCTACTGGACAGAGCCAGGCTAGCTGTTTCCCCCTGATTCCAGTCTTTGTGCTAAGCTAAGTCAAGCTAACCAGCTGCTGGCTATAGCTTCATATTCAACAGACACACATGAGAGTGATATCAGCTATTCCTGTGTTAAACTCTTCATGAGTAAAGATATTTTTTCCACATTTCAACTCTGATTGTTGCATGTTCTGTCACTGACCTTTAAAGTTATTGAGAAATAGTATAAGTTTTCAGGGTCTTTAATGTTCCCTGATCCAACTGCAGCTCAGGCTAAACCCAGGTCTTATACACAGGTGAAATAATGTGACAACAGTCTCAACATAATGCAAAATATAAAGAGCATCTTAGTGCATTTTTATGTAAATATCCTCGTTTCAGAATTGTCTGTGCTGAAAGTGAACATCTACACAATTGTACTATCCCTTTTCTAAACCTAATGCCAAAATACATTGTGGAAGACAAAAAAGAATAGTTGACCTTTCTCCTCAGATTTATTCTCTGGCTGGAGCATGTGCAAATGTAAGAGAGCTTTTTACACAGCAGACATTTTGACACAGCACAGCAGGAAAAGCAACAGGTGTGATTAATATCATTAACTATGGCTTCACCCCATGCAGTCTTGTCAGTTCTGGGGAATGTAAACAAGCCATTGTTAAGGTCATTAGTTCTACCAGGGCTTCAACTGCTTCATATGCGTTCAAATGTCATCTGTGAAAAAGGTCTGTTAATGCTCCAACAACTAACACTTTGATTTCACATTCTTAACATGATTGGAGCCACATAATCAGGACAATAATCCCAGTGTTTCCCCTGCTCTACAGGGACAAACATGGGCTAAAGCAAATTTCCTTTTTGACAACTTTCCAAAATGGAGTAGACCTTCATCCTTGCTAATGAATTCCTTGGAACAAAGAAAGAAAGCTGCTTGACCATCTTCCTTTGATTTTTGTGAAGGAAGTGCTGTTTGAATGCTGTGAAAATTATAATTCTTGTACATCTCAAAGTAAATCAATTATAGGGATGAAAAATCAAATCAAATGTGCACAAAGATTAAATGATGACAAATGCAAACAAAAAGGGGAATGTATGTAGAACAAGTGCAGGATCCTGCTGCAACAAACTTTTTTAAAAAATTACGGTCCTACAGTACCTTTATAACTCCAAGATCTCTATATATTGCATACTCAACATCACTGAGACGTCTCAAAATTTGAAAAAGAAGGTGGTGCGGATCTTGCACTTGCTCCTAAACCCAAAAAAAAAAAAAAGAAAAAAAAAAAGAACACAACAACACAACAAAAAAGGAAAGACAAGACTTCTAGAAAACAACAAAAAGGAACACAAACGAGGGGGTGGGGGGAGTAGACAAGTTTGGTCCTTGAGAATTACACCAAACCCTCCATCTTTACGTGGTTATTTTACTCCTCTTATTGTAGCATTATTAAAGACCCTTAAGGCGACTACAATTCAAAAATGCTGAGTTCATTTCATGTTGCATAATGACCAATAACTTCAATACCAACAGACAGCAAAATCTATTTTTTTGACAGTTTTCCCAGCAGAGACTTTAGTTTAGATTTTAGTTTCAATAGATTTTAACAACCCAAGGACCAGGCTTGGGAGCCCCGTGATATTTCAGGATTGATTTAAAGGGTCTGATATCCAACATAAGTCTTTCTTCGACCAATCACGTAAGCGATCACTACAATGAGAATCAAGCCAGCCAGAGCAGCGCCAACAATGATTGGGATTAAGATGCTGGTGTCATCCAATGAACATTCATGGGCTGCAGATAAAGAGAGAGTCAGTCAACAGGTGGAACAATGATTTTCTGGTTAACAACACATCCTGAGAGACAAGAGTGAAGCAGCAGAACAGCAGTTCAGATTATTTGCCATCTTTAAAAACAACGGCTGGGAACAATTTATCTTCTCTGCTTTAAAGCCACAACACAGCACTGTTATCACTGAAGAGATTCTGTAGGAGGTCATTTCTCTGAAGTGATCAGGAAATCGCACATTAACCATACTTCCTTTCCAGGAGGCTGAGCCTGGGATAGGCTTGATGAAAGATAGTGTTGTCTTTTTTAAGAATGTAAAACAGTGGTTCCAAAACTGGCGCTCACAAGTTTTTGTCTAATTTCTGCTTTTTCTCCTGTGAAATACTAGATGCCTTCATCTCTTCAGGCCTAAAAAAAAAAGATCATTCACTTGACTTGTGATGAGGAGTCATGACCAGATATTGCTTCATGTTAAGGGGAAGAAAGCTTAAAAAGTTAAGAACCACTCATTTTAAGTCTGCATAATCACCCATAAATACTTTCTTGTTAATATATAAACTGTTATGTTTAGCTGGTACAACTATACTGCATACTCTACATTTCATGTCAGTGCATTCTGTTTATTCATTACAGATTATTTTTTTTTTATTTTATTATTATGTTATATTATATTATGTGTCTTTTTATATTATCTTGTTTTTCTTAATGCCTTTTATGTAAAGCAGTTTTAATTACCTTGTTGTTGAAAGCTGATATACAAATGAACTTAACTGTTTTGCTTATCTTTAATCTAACACACTGTCTGTACCAATCTTTAAATGACACCCCACCCTTGTAGCGGTTCACAACAATAAAATCCATTTGGTAGCTTCAAACACAACAAAAAACACCTCACTCATTTCATCCTCTGCAGTCATGAGCTAAAACAAAGCCATTTACCCCAGACTTTTAAATATGAAGTAGTTTGTCTTGTCCTTGACATCTGTGCAGGATCTGTTTAATGAGACATTAAAGAATAACCTACCTGTACTGAAAACATCCTTCTTGACTTCAAAGGGCTGCACTTGTAGGTTGAAGGTGTAGAGGGTGAGCAGGTTGGTGATGGTGTAGTTCTGCTCTTTGTTGCACATGTAGGAGCTGCCGAGAGCCGCCTCCCACAGACTCAGGTTGGTGTTCGCCTCAGAAAACTCCACACCTTAAAAATAAAACACACAGACATTAAAACAAACACAGCATTAGCTTGCTTCTCAGCGTGGTGCCTGGTCTATGTGGGTTGATGTGATGTTTCTAATTACCAGAGCTTGTCTTTGCGGTGAAGTTGAGAGCATGGAGGCGGAATTTCGACGTGTCCTGTCAGAAGAAAAATATAAGTTTAGAAGCAGAAAGAATTTATTTTCAG
Organism: Lates calcarifer; assembly: GCF_001640805.2. NCBI lineage: Eukaryota > Metazoa > Chordata > Actinopteri > Centropomidae > Lates > Lates calcarifer. The sequence goes on along the minus strand of NC_066840.1, from coordinate 16,581,370 downwards.
CAAATGAAAATCCCACCTGTTGGCTGCCTCAGCTACCAAAGGCTTGTGTAATCAGAGATGACATCCAGTAAACAAACCCATCTAAAGCCATCCCATCTATCAAATAAGCACAACAAAGGGGTATCTGATATCTAGTATCTGATCCATCTCACAGGACTGCGTGAGTAAAGACAAACAAAGTTGGGAACCACGCATTTAATAAATATGTTTTTAAAATTTGATAAAAACTCAAACTTCCTGGTTATCACCGTCTCTGCCTGCCATGTATAATCTAACCTGTCATCTGTCTGTGAAAAGTTGGAAAAGTGGCAGCTCCACATTTTTGATAAAACACCACTCTCACATTTGAACAGTAAATAGATAGCCAGCAGTTGGTTAGCTTAGCTTAGGGATAAACAGCTAGCCTGGCTCTGTCAAAATAATAAAGTCCACCTACTAAAGTTCAATAATCAGCAATGTTAAATCTCATTTGTTTAATTCGTACGAAAACTGGACAGTAAAACAGACAATTCACAGATGGTTGTGTGCCAGGCTATTTATTGAACAAAACCAGTTGCCAGGCAACCAGCAGAGACTCCAATAAGTTCCTGATCTCTGGGGAGAGCCAGGCTAGCTTTCCCATGTTTCTAATCTTTGTGCTAAGCTAACCAGATGCTGGCTGTGGCTTCATATTTATATTTATTTCATATACAAACATCAAAATGTCAAACTATTCCTTTAAAGCTAAACCTTAAATCTATAAACACGTAAACACATGTTGTTCTATGAAATGGATATTAACAACATGTTGTCAAGGACTTACATTGGTGAAGGTGAACATGATGGTCATTGTGTTTGATGCCACCTGCAGCTCACTGATGTTGACTCCACATGATCCAGTGACTTTGGTCCCGTTGGGCTCGAGGTTCATCTCCTGATATTTCTACACCAGAGGGAAGAGAAGGGAATCAAATCAGGTCAGGAGGTCTGTAGAAGAACACCTGTCTATCATCTGGAAAACACACGTCTGTAATAGGATTACAAGTGTGTGTGATTCAGTATTTGTGAACGTACCTCTCCTTGCTTGAAACCAACCCGGAGGCCGAAGTTGGCCAACAGACAGGCTGTGCTGTTATCGGTCTTGATGCTGTACTTCCCAGTGGTGGGTGTGGGGAGGGTGGGGGTCGGGGTGGTAGTAGGAGGAAGAGCAGTGGAAGTGGTGTTTGTGACAGGAGCCGCAGTGGTTGTACTGGTGGCGTGAGTGGTGGGGGGAGCAGAGGTTGTGGGAACATCTGCACTACAAGAGGTTACTGTTGAAGGAGAAAACACACAGAATAGATAATCAGTAGAAACAGGAGGAATATTACAGCCAGGGTGTAATGTGTTGCTGCATCTGCACTTACTCTTTTCACTCTTGCTGCCATTGCTGACAAAAGCCTGTATGAGCACGTTTCGACAGGGTCATATTGACCACCTCATCCTGGATCATGTCTTTGCTCTTGCATGAGTAGCAGGTGTCCACACCCACATTTGTAATCTGAGGCTTCACGGTCACAGATGCAGTTTCTGAGAGAAATTCAAAAGCACATCAGCGTCACTGCAAATGCCCTTCATCCATGTGTGTTTAAATTTTTTTGTGTCAGGTGTGGAAGTTACCATTTGATAAAGCGTTAGGGAAGAGACGTGAGTCGCTGAGATTGTAGGAGAAGGTGATGGAGTCGGCCTGGTACACATCTCCATTCAAGGTGAAGTCCACACTCCAGGAGTGCCCGTCTCCAAAATTAAGCTTCAACGTTGAGCTTTTGGTGTCACATTTACTTCCATCTGTTGTGGCATTACTAGGAAGCTCAAAACTGATTGTAACATTCTGAAATGAGAGCAGAGGGTCACCTTATTTAGTACAATAATAGAAGTTCAAAGTTAAATTGTTGAGGGGCACGCTTGACACACCTCAATGGGGTTCATCTGATGAGCTGAACAAAAATAATAAATCTGACAATAAGTCTAAATAATTTAAATTATAAAACATTATAGACATTATTAAAATTTCCATGAGCTGCTTTCAACACAACAAAAGAACATAACAATTGCAGGATATACACCAGGAAAACACACTAACTGATAAATGCTGAATAGCGAGAATCTATTTGCTTTGTCATGACTCCCCATATTTCCCCTTTCCACAGTGACATTTGCTTTCACAGGAGTTGTCTGACAGTCACGCTGTTGAGGTGGCCTAAGAGGAGCAAAGCTGCTTTGCTTTACTTTAATTTCATAAGGATACCATGTGGGCTGATATAAATATACCAAACATGATTGGTCATAATAGAAAATCTTGTGACTAAGAAGAGAAACTCACCTTATCAGCTTTTACTTCATATAAGACGGCAAAGTTGACGGTCAGGTTGGCAAAGAGGCATAACTTGCCCTCTTGGTCTGTGACATTCACCTGAGTGCCATGTGACCCCTGGAAGACTGAAAGAGAAAGAAAAAGCATACTATTTATTTTTCTACTCTGTATAGTTATTATTCATACAGCAGAAAAGAGTCCAGTTGGAATTTGAAAGGTGGAAACTCTTCATAGGACGTCAGTCTATTCCAATATGAGAGACTAATAACTCACATTTGCAGGTAAATAACCAGCTGACACTGCTTTATATCCACCACTGATGCCATGTGCTAAAATGCAACTTAGATGAGTGAATATTTAATTTCCCAAATAGTACAAATGTTGGCACAAGACCATGATTTTAGGCACCTAATCAAGTGCACAGAAGCCTACTTTCATTTTGTGAAATGATAATATCCAACACTACTTAAAGACTGAAGATATCCTAGTTTGACTGTCACATAGGTGCATTTATGAGCCTTTCCAACAATCACAAGAATCACATGACCCTAAGTTGACAGAAGTGGACAACAAAACAACACTATATCTAACAGAAGAGAGGCCAAGGTCCAGTCAGATTAACTATATGGTTTTGACAGTATGTGTTGTCATCAACTCAACAACTGGCTGCCACAAACCTACAGTAACATTAACTTATAAAGCACCTGGCATGAACCGAAACACACACGGAGATGTTTTTTTACCTGGCTATAAAAATACAGTGTTTCACAATGATCAGATGAGGAGACATAATGTTAGCTAAGTTACTCTTCACCTGACAATATCTGGCCTACACTTAAGTCTTTTTCATACAGCTGAGCCTCAAGTATCACAGAAACTGATAACAGATTCTGTGATTGACATTTTCAGTTAATAATAAGGGTTGACATAGGCAACAGTATACTTAAACAAGTGTGTAATATTACATTCTACACATGCGTAGTGAGTATTTTACAAATTGATTGCATCACAGTTTTAAAGTAAGGGCCAATTTCTTCCAACAGTGTATTTCACTGGCAGCTGCAGTCCAGTTGTCCTTTGTTGGAGGGTTTGGCTGCAGTCAATTCCATGTGATAGCTGTTTTGCTAGCAGCCAAAATGATTTTAAAGAGACACTCATCCTAAGCCATGAATTTGTCTGCAATTTTGCACAGGTATTATAAGACAGAAGAGCAACCTACTTCTACTCCAAAACATTTCTGGTAACACAGACAAAAGTGTAGTTGTTGGAGTTTTGTATACAGATCAAACTATTTTCATAACTAATTGTTTTGGTCATTTTTCAAGCATAAAAAGTTAAAACATTTACACATCCTCAGGCTACAGACTCTCTAGATGTTTGTGATATTTTACCTTGTATGCGCTAAATTCTTAATTTTATATGAACTAAAAGGGCTACAGGGCAATTGTTATCGTAACAAATATCCAAGTATGTGATAAGTCATAATAAAATCATTTGCAGTGTCAACATAGCTGAAATTCCATTGATTAAGTCACTGAACCTGATGGGTCACAGAATATGGTGCAAGACTAAGTTTCTGTGTTCATTACTATCTTGGTTGGGAGTCATATCCTGTTTTGATAATTTTTGGGACACATGGAACATAGGAAACCTTGTTTTACACATACCTATATCCATAATGCTAACAATACCTATGTTTCTGATCACCTGTGTACAGAAGTGTCATGATATCTCATCATCTAAGCTATGTTCTGCACCAATAGAGAACCAAAAACCCAGACATTAGATGGTATCAAAACATTAATCTACAGCTAATTGCTCATTTACAACGCTCACTGAACATATAAAGAGATCTTGTTTATGGCAAGGGCAGTTTTAAGTCATTGTCTATTCATCTTCATATGTATTTATGTCAGACAGGGCGGCTAGTTTGCTAAATCCCCTAACGTTAACTCAACGGTAATTCGTTCTAGCTCTGCTGTCACGTGCTAAGTTACTGTAAACCTCCAACGACTGCCAAAGCTCGGTTGCTAATGCTAACTATCTTAGCCAGTTTATGTAAGGTGTTTTATGATGCGCAGGCTGAGTTTTAAGCAACATTTTCTCTCTTAACCTTACTGTGCGTGTGTGGCTAACGTTATTTAGCAGCAGGCATGACTCAGACGGTCATTAACTAGAACTTTAGCTATCAAAACAAGTGTTATCCAACCGGTAAGCTAACGACTAAGTTAGCTAACTGGCCAAGATATTACGAAATAACAGTAGCTTTCCCATTAAAGCTACCTTGACAGTTATTTTTAATGTATAGTTTAGTTGTTATACGGTGGTATGTTCAGACAAATAGCAGTTATGTGGATGAATGCGCCTTTTAGGACAAGACGGTCTGGCTGTTTCAGTTTAATGTTGTTGACGTAGGTAACAATTAGCAATCAAGCTAAGCTACATTAGCACAACATCACGACTGGACTGCTCCTCTAACCAACAACCGATGACGGGTTTTAATGCTTGTAGAGTATACCCACAGAGCCCAAACGAACAAATTTAGGTCAATAAAATTTAAATACGAGTGACCACAATGAGATGCTCTTTAAATCTCTTTTCACCAGCATTTTGCCTGAGCCCAGCAGCACCAGGCCCAGAGAGTCCCCTAAGTTTAATCACGTCACTTCACAGAAACGGACTGAAAACCACTCAAACAGTTTATTTATTTATATTAATTAATGTGATGGTACATACCGATCCCAGAGGCAAGGAGCAAAACAAATGCAGCATATCGGGACATGGTCGCCCAGTAGTTTGGAGTGTCAGTCACCGGAGAAAGAATGAAAAAAACCCGGCAGGGACGCTCAGTCAGCGATGTTTGAGCTGTAGCAGAGCCGCCGCCGACTGTACCAGGAAATGTAAGTCATATGACAGGGACCAGGGTGTCAAACCACGAAAAGGGCTGGACTGCACTTTAGCTTTAAACATCTCTGTCCCCTTTTACAGAGTTAATGATTGTACTGTATGCATTTTAAATGCTGGTGAGGATGAAAATGTTTAATGGCTTCAGAGAAAAAAATGCTTAGTAATGGCCTGTTCTCATACAAGACAGTGACATGTGTTTAGAAAACAATGATTAATAAAAGAAAACCCGATTGAAACAGTTATTTTAATCTGAAGCAATAAATCTAACAGACTCATACAAACAAGGGCATGTCTAATCAATCATGTTTTTCCTCATGGTTTGAGGCAATCCACTCCCACTTTTCAGCAAAGGCCTGTAAGCCCCACAGGGAGACTTACAAAAAATATATAGTGTATGTGTGTGGTATGACACCAGGGAAGATGGGGGAAATGGGCTCTGATGGCATTGTGCTTTTAGTATACTTTCTAAGGGTTAACAAAAACCTAAAAAGCAGTTGACTGTCAGATGGAATCGTGTCACCTTTGTGACTACCTTTGTGAGTATGTACAAACACGTACAAAGAAAGAACAAATGAGAAACTTAAATGTATACTTGTACAACTGAACTGTTTTAGCAGCTTGAATACACCCTATGACAAAAGAAGTGCTCCTTTTTTGGCACAAACTCTGCTTTGAACACTTTGTATGTTCATGATCAGAGCTTTATCAAATGGCTTCATGGCCTCAAAAACTGTAAAACCTTGCTGCATGTTCACACATTTGACACAGACATTGCCCAGTTGTCAATTCTCTAATCTGAATGTTCATCCAATAGTCCCACATTTGACACTAGCTGAAGAAACAAGCATCAGTTTAATTTTTTTGATCCTTTTTTTTCTCTCCAACGTGTGGTACATTTAGAGCATTGTTAGGTGTGTCAGCATTTGCTTGGGATACTGAGTGAACAAAGAGAAAAAAAGTGACTTAATAACAAAGAGCATATTGATTCAAACTATGGACAAAGAAGAATCTAAGTCTGAAAATAAATATTTTTCCTCTCCATTAAAAAAAAGAAAAAGAAAAAAGGAGCAAACGGAACAACATCTGTGTGTCTTCTTTGTCTGTCCACAGTAGCCCAACTCTCTCAGAGGCACTGAGAAATATGGACAATATTCTCTTTTCAATGGGCATGCAGTCCACAGGATCACAAGACCCCTGACAAAAAAAATCCTGTGGAGCAGTATCCATTCACATGTCGGTCGCTAGGTTGAAGATGATAATGGTTAACATCCACTGGAGCAAAAGATTTAGAGACCGATCACTCAGATTAGCTTTCAGCCTGACTGGACCATCTGCATCTCTTTTTCTCTGTCACTTTTTCTTTTGTTAAGCCACATAGTTGTATTGGTTGGGGTTCTCCTTGTCACGCTCCATATAGTCCCTGTCAATAAGAGACTCTATCCTCTTCTTCAAGTCAGCAGGCTGGGAGGGAAGAGGACAGAGAGAAGGCAGACATTAACACACGAGGCACATGCGGACATTTTTGGTTTCTATTATACTTTGAGATGTGAGGTAATCACAAAGAAAAGTGAATTCATGTTAACCACCGCACTGCCCATGGAAACTGTCTATATAAAAGTCAGTAAAAATGTTTTGAATCAAGTCTTAGATGTAACTGCAGGTTACTTTATTTATTTTAAAGACAAAACCTTTATAGATGTACTATATAAGTAACTGGTAATTAAAGTAAAACTACAAAATTACAGGTATGATGGTATCTGTGTATTTGTCACCAGAACAAGAAACAAATTTGTTTTGACATATTTGTCCACCATAGAGCATTGGAAAGTTAATTTTCAGCTGTAAATCTGTGGTCACAATTATTGAAAAAACTATATGTATCCAATTTTTTTTAAACTTTAAAAATGTATATGATATAATTCCCATGGCACAAACGTTAATGCCAGGAAATGGTGCAAATTCATTCAGACTTTTGAACCTGAAAAGCTACTTTTCAGTTAACAGTATCAAATAACTGGTGACTGTGCACAGGACAAAGTAGATAACACCATAATTAAATTTGAAACAGTAATGTGGGGTTTAAACACTGGCTTCACTTCCATAGAAAATCAATGCAACATTTCTCATAAATACACCTTAAAGATTCAGGGTTATGGTGTTCAGCTTTAAGACTTATTTCTTTCCTCCCTTCATTTCCTGTCATCTCTCTGCTGCTGCTATATAATAATAAAAAAAAGCCAAAAATGCCAGGGTTGTGCTCATCACCTTGACAGGGAACTTGAGCTGGTTGTACACCTCAGACATCAAGAGATTATGGCTCAGAGTCTTCCTCATCTTCATGATCCGCACTATGGCAGCATCGATCTGATACTGACGATCCTGAAAGACCCTTTCTGTGGTACTGGCTTGCTCCTCCACCTGGGGTAAAAGACGCAAGTTAAGATCATTTCCCAACACCCCGACAATATTGAAATTAGGGAATCTGCTGTAAGACGACAGCTGTACCGTTTCTTTCATCTGGATCTGGTTAATTTTGATCCTGAAGAGTTTGTGTTTGAAGTCATCGTTGCAGGAGAACTTGTCCCCGTCCTCCACATCTTTGCTTTTTGGGATTTTGGTGAGGACTCGTGCTTTTCCACAAGCGAGCGACTGCAGAGTCCGGCGCAGTTCACTGTCCTCTGTAAACCATCAGATGCACAAGTGGTGGTACTGAATGAAGAGTACTTGACAGCTCTTATTTCTTCATCAAAAGTCAAAGTGCTGCCACAGCAAACTTTGATGTGATGATACAGACCTATTCCTGTTGCCAGTTTGATCTCCTCCAGGGTGAACTCCTCTCCCTCATTAAACATCAGTAGCACAAGTGTTTGGAAAAGTGACACCTGCAGCTCCTTCTTGCCCTTTTGTGAGGAAAAAAAATTAAAGAACAATTAATATTTATCTTTATTCACTGAGTGAGCAAAACCCAGCAGAGCGTTATTAGACATTAGTCATCCACCTCCTTAAATTCAGCTTTTAAGACACAATGGCCTAGTGTTGATTGCCACTGCAGCTTCCTGCCGCTGTGTTTGCCCAGGTAGAAGGTCTTGAAGATCTCTTGCAGTCGCACCATCTGGACAAAGATAACAGAGGCGTTATAAAGCAACACTCAGTTTATTTATTGCACAGCAGGTTATAAAAACCGCATGTTCCGAAAAATTTCAATATTTGCTCAGTGCTCACCTCGGGAGGCAGGTGCACTTCCATTGGGACATAGGTTGGCCAGTAACCCATAGTGAGGATGTTGACCGTCAGCTCAATGTTGCCAGGAATGTTTTGGCACTGCATATACTGCAGGAACAAAAAAAGTGACACACGTGATATCCAAGTTTTCTTTCTACATCCAATAAACTGCAGGGAGTTTAAAAAAAAAGCGAGAGGCTGCTTTGGAGTGAGGGATACCGTTTCAGGTACCAATGATCCTGGAAGGCCAATTTGAGTGTGAAGGCGTATTAGACAACAAACCCACTGCTCAGTAGTTTATAATCCCATAGGGTGGTCAGATAAAAAGTAGAATTAAGCTGCTCTTGTTCCAAAATAATCTGCCAGAATGTGCATTTTAGGGTACAGCTGAGACAACTGCTTGATCAATCGATACTGTCAATTGACAGAAAATAATTACCAATAATTTGATTATCACTCTAAACAAAAATGCCAAACATTCCCATATTCTAGCCATTTCCAATGTGATAATGTGGATCTTTTTTTTCCCAACACAGTTCATCTGACAAAACAAGTCAAAAATTAAACTATTAATCAAGAAAACAATCAGTAGATTATTTGATAAAAGAATCTTTTGGTGCAGCTGTAAAAGCATGTGTTTGATTGACCAAACCAGTCCACTTCAAGATGATGTTGCCTTGTGTTGTGGCAAAAACTGAGCCAGGTTCAACAGCTCTCTGTATTTGGATCTCTACTGCATAAACAAAACGAAGCAAGTGAAAAAGAGGGCTGTCTGAAAACGGCCCAAAACATAATCTCCCTCACATAGGAATCAAATATAAAACTCATGTCGTGTGGATATTCTTACAGATTTAGCTCACCATTATTGTTCTTACCTGTTTGAACTGTACCATGATGTCTTTAGAAAGCTCCATATCCTTGAACATTCCTTCCAGTTTGCTGGTGAACGCTGCTCCACATTCTGAGTAAACAAACACCAAAGGTTCACCAGACTCAGAGTCAAGACTCCCATTTTGCTAAGTATTTCACATTGCTTGTGTTTGCATGTGTTAAGAAGTGACTGATGAGTCAAACTAACCATGTTTCAGCTTTGACAACATTGATTTTTCAGCATCAACAGAAGCACTTTTTCCAACCAGCAACCTCTTGGCCAGATCCTTCTTGTAAAATGCCTCAAAAACGTCTTTTCCTACAATGACGATACATTATTACATCAAGAACAACCACAGAGGGGGAAAATAACTAAACTAAAACAACAGTGACAGTAAATATTACCATAGATGAACCTAAAGATAATCATGATCTTATCCAGCATCTTCTCTAGTTCTTCATCTGTTGCCTCTTTGTTTCCTGCCCTTAGCTTTGAATCCACATGTTTTGCTGTAAACAGAAGCAGATTAATAGTTCACATTATTTCATGAAGAATATGATTACATGGTTACTTTAGTTATAAATGGATAAAATACTCAGTTACTGACCTATGAGCTCTGCAGGTTTATTTGGCCGTTTGTTGATGAATGTTTCGAAAGCCTCCTTCATGGCGTTGACAAACTTCTCGTTCTTCATGAAGCAGACGTCGATGATGTGATCCACCTTGTCTTTGAAGTCCAGCAACTCCTGCACCATTGTTTTGTCTTTTTCTGGATTGATTACAATTGTGCTTCCAAAAGCCTAGATAGTGATTTTCAAACGAAAATGAGAATCGACTAATGAGAGCTCCAAACCTTCATCCCTCATTATTTTCAGCCTTTCATCACGCACATTAATGCTGTCATACCTTTATGTACTCTATCCAGTGTTGCAGGAGGACCTGAACACCACCCCGCACTCGACTAAAGAGCTGATAGAGAAGAGACAGATCCTGGATTCTGTTCTCGTCCAGCAAGTGAGTCAGTCCTAGAAGATCACAACAGAAAGTCAGAGGTGAGAACTCTAGCTGCTTTTCTACTTTCAGGTCTCATTATGTAGTCACAGGCAGGAGAGCTGAATATCAAATAAACATTTACTTATATGTTTATATTGTTTACTGTTGTGTACCTTTCTGCAGAGTCGCACTGAGGTGTTCACCCAGCAGCTGCTTCTCCACAGTGGCAATGAGTGGTTTTCTGAGAGGAAAAAAAACACTCAGGTTACAAATGAATCTCTGTCAGTGTTGAAGTGCAAACTGAATACTATAATAGAGTCTAACACTCACTGTGTGCTCTGGTCTAGATACGTGATGACTCTGTCTGCCTCCTCCTCCAACCGTTTGTTGACATGATGGAGATATTCTGGCACCTACAGAAAAGGGGGAAAGACAATACACTGTGATTGATTTCATTATAATATTACTTCTGTTCGGTGATTAATATCAGGTTCAGGAGTTCAAGTTTTTACATATTAGCACTAAAATTTAATAAGCAGTTTATTTGTGCACCTAAATCTTGATTGTGCTAATAGTACAGTTTATAAATGTAAAGAAAGAAATCCCTTCATCCACAGTGTCTCAAAAATAAATACTAGGGATGCACTTTTTTCAATCCAATTACAAGTACTTACATTTGAGTACTTGCTGATACCGAGTACCAATATGAGTACTTATTAATGCCATTACACTTCGTACATTTACTTGAAAACATGTTTTATTTTCATCAGATATTGTTTCTTTCTCTGGCTGTAAGAAATTGCTGTGACTGACCCTAACCCTCTTTGAACTCAGCGTCATGTTGGTTTTTTAGATGTTTTATCAGATTGCTTGTGTTGAAAGTACTCGCTTTCGTCCCCCTTTGCAGAGCATAATTTGCAGTCTGCTTAACTTTTGTCACCATCATCCACTCTGAAATACCTCCACACCGCCTTTTATGAATACGAGTACAAGTACAGGAACAGGGTATTGGACAGATACCTGATGGTGGTATTGGTATCAGTGCATCCCTAATAAATACTCATTTTACTTTCACATTAGCAAACAATAAAATAAATGTTTTTACAGCCTGCAGAAAAACATCAAACTACACTGGATAAAAACCAGAGGCGTTAATGATAAGAGTGAAAATATGTTTCATTTCAGTGCATCAGCAAGTAAACAAAGCTAGAAATCACAAAGTGAATGTTCTTCTGTACTTATTTTAATCAAGTAAAAGCTTTTCTATCTGACATAAAAGAAAACCTTCATGTCCACGTTCATTCTGCCTGCGCTGCATTCTGATCGACTGAAGCTGTGAGTGGTGGATACATGTGTTTTTCCCTCTTCTTTGAAAGACTTCTGTTTGTGATTTAATTTCTGTGTGCTTGGACTGTATATTTTTCAACATTACCACAACATGCAGAGTCCTTTCTTTTTTGCTCTGAGAGAGACAGACTGAGGCCTGATGTTGCATTTCATGTTTTTAAATGCCTAAATATTTGAGCGATGAAATTACAATGACACTGCACTGGAACTATCGTAAATCCAGCTGAAACTAATGATTACTTTCATTGTTGATTAATCTTGTGATTAGTTTCTTGATTAATCTATTAATTTCTCTGTCTATAAGTGTCAGAACATAGTGCAGAATTTTTTTATCCAACCAACAGTCTAAAACACAAAGCTTTAAATCTTCATGTGTGAGAAGCTAATCCTCAATTATCAGAATAGTCTGCAATGAATTTTCTGTTGATCAACCAGATAGCCAGAAGGTCACTGAAATCAGAAAAAAATTGCCAGGAAAAAACAAAATGTGCCCTGAGTATCAGTGGCACATAAATCACCTCTCTCTCCTGCATCAGCCTCTGTCCCTCTGCAGCGTACAGGCGATTAGTTTCCTCCAAAAAGCGCTGCTCAAAGGAGTCTTGATAAATCTGTCAGAGACAGAAAGAACACAGGTTTCATTAAATCCATTTGTCAACAGGAAGCTGACAGCTCATCACAGCCCTGTGCAGATGATAATCACAAACAACACAGCTGCCAAAACTAGACTTTTTCTACAGGACAAAGATCAAATCCAAATGACTCTTTTACATTTACAGATTCATCACTTAATGTCTGGATCAGTGTTAGGATAATAATGAAATAGTCCACTGTAAGTTACCTGCAGGTCAGAGAGCATGCTCAGCAGGCTCCTCAGCAGGCTGCGGTCAATCGCCTCTCCGTTTCGCTCCCTCTCAATGAGCAGCAGAATCCCATCGATGGTTTTACTCTGGACCTTCAGATCACTGATGATGTAGAACCTGAACAGCTCCAGACCCATGTCCCTGCAGACCAAGAGACGACTTGTTCAATACCCACTTTAACTGAAATCGGCCTCATACTATTGTACAGTTAACATCAGGGATCACTCACCAGATTGATGGCAGCATTGAATTTTGTAAAACATAGGTGCGGTCCAAAAACAAAAATATACTCCTAATCATGATCTGTGAAACAATGATAAACATTCAAAATGAGCAGGAAACACCACCGACATTCTTCTTTAACCATCCTCTTGTTCAAATTAAAGGGGTACTCCACCGATTTTACACGTCACAGGGAGAGCTGCTGCTGAATATTGTCTGCTGTGACTCTGAGCTTGAAAAATTCACTTATTTAAGAGAAAGCCTGTGATACAAACTGGGGGTGTGGAGCTGCTGATAGATAGGGGTTGTGGTGTTTAACAGATGTGAAGTTCTCGCATATGTCATGTGATATATGTGATATTAAAATGTCTTTCTCTCTGTCCACGATGGGATTTCATTGCCTAATAGATACAGTTCGACTGTTCAGCTCTCAAAAATGCCCATCTTCCCTCTCACTGTATTGTGTGATGGGCAGTTTGTGCGGGGGTATTCCCAAATACCTCACTGGCTCATTAACATCCAGGATGGTGCAACTGTCTATTTACCAAACAGGGAGGGGCTAATGACAGACGCTACTGTGTTGCATTATGGGAAGTGTAGGAGCCAGCATGCTTGAACCATACAAGGGACTAAAAGTTGGAATAACTTGCTTTGATTTTGACCATTCCTTTATGTCTCTCAATATAATCGCTGAAATACCCCTTTAAACATGACAATTAAATAACAAACAAACTGCATGGAAAGTGACGTTATGTTAACAGACTTCCAAGGGATATGGCAACAATCACTCAATTTATTAAGCTTATACAACGTACCATTTGTCTGCAGTGATCTTGCCAGCACTTGTCAATTTTCTTGAGGAAAAGCACACTGTCCAGGGCATCCGTAGGAGCAATGTTAAGGCAAAAACAGGTATTCATTCGTGAGGTCTGCTTTGATATGACTGCATGATCGACAGTTGGTTAAACTGGATTTATAATGCCTTAAACGGTGAGTGAGTCAAACAGAATCTGTAAAGGATATTCTCTGAACTGATCAATCTGTGCCTTGATGTGGTCTTCACACACGGCCCTCAGCTGTTTGTAAAGCTTGGCAGATATCTTATGGGAGCACAGGTTCTCGACAGCCTGAGGGGACAAAATAACTGTGTTAAAAAAAAATTACTGTTTCTATATGAGTGAACATGACTGCAGAGGAGCAGAAATCTGAGAGGCCAACAGTTTTGCAGAAATACCTGGTAGAGCTCCTCTAGATTGTACTTGATTGAAGTGCTGTTCTGTATGGCCTCCACTGCCTCCTTCAGCTTCTGCCAGGTCTCCTGTGTGTAGTTCTCAGGCAACTTGGGCTTTTCTGTGCACAAAACAAAACACAAAATGTTCTGACAACACCGTCAACTTCGGCAGGTCCCGACTATCTTACAGCTGGACCTCCCTGGACCATCATGCTGTGTCACCGGTGTCAGCAGAGCTATTTTAACACAACTGTGAGTGTTTCTATTTAAAGTAGAGCTGAATGATGCTTACAAAAAGTCAGACATTTGTATTAAGGACGATATGACTGCGTAACACTGCCACACTGCTGATACTCTGCCGTCTATCCCTTTCACATTTTCGGTTGTATTAAATCTTTGTGGCATTTTTTCAAGTATTTAATTTGTTGGATTAGACAAAAACAGGCAATCCCATCCAGCTATTTCATCTATTAATAATCAGTATTTTATTCCTACTGCCCACTCCTGATCTGTATGTTGTGTTGAGTTATAAAGATGTAATGTAACTGGATTTTATGGTTACTGCAAGATCATAGACTTATTCATTTTACCATTTGTTTGTTTTTGACATATTTTTCAGCTCTTGGTAGAGCTGCAGTGGTTAGACAATCAACAGAAAATGAATCTAAATAACCCAATAATTGTTCTAATCTTTTTTAAAGGCAACAATACCAAACATTAACTGGTTCCAGAATCTCCAGTGTAAAGATTTACTGCTTTGTTTTGTTTTGTATCACTGTAAACTGAATATAGTTGGGTTTAGGACTGTTTAACAAGACTGGACTGTGGGAAATTACAACAGGTGACAAAATGTTGGATCAATTATGAAAATAATAGTTAATTGCAGCCCTAATTCTTAATAATAAATGGGGGAAATTATGATTCACTCATTCATCTAAGTTCTTAATATTTTAGCATTTAATTAACTGTAATGCAGCCTTTAGGATCAAGAAAAGACCATCACAAATCCTCTATCTTGTCTTACATCAACATTTTACAATGTGTTGCCCAGTAAGGGCAATATCAGAGCCTGGGCACTTGTTAGCAGTTGAAATTAAGTTGCCAGTGATTGTTTTGGCTGCTTGAATCACATCATCCACCAGTGTTATCTGCTACCTTTGAAGTTCTTGATGACTAGTTTCTTGGCTGCACCGGGTTTACTGTTGGAGAAGGTGCCGGAGCCAGCGGTTTTCGTCAGTCCGTTTGCATGGTGCCCCACACCACCGGGCAGGAACACGGCTTTGCTTTTGTTATTAGAGCACGAAGCAGCGGCGGCGGCGGCGGCAGCGGCGGCAGCAGCAGCCTCCTCAGCCATTTTCACATCCAGTCCAATGAAATCCACTGAATCCTCAAACCTCAACTTCTTCTGAATGTGCAGCGGAGTGGGAGAGCAGGAGGAGGAGGAGGAAGTAGAGGAGGAATTCAGGGTCTTGGGAGGCGAAGAGGAGATCGTGTCAGTAGTGTCTTCCCTCTCTGAGCCGTTTATTTTCCTCTTCTTCGGAGATGTGATGTTACCGCTGTCGTTTTTGACATCAGTAGCCGCTGGTCTTGCCTCCTGGGTTGGCGGTGGTGGGGGATTAGGGGAAGATAAACCTGTTGGAAACATGAAAAAACGGGAATACTAATTCTTAACAGCCAGTCTTCTGATCCGAAACTTCCAGACTTGCCGGAGGTGGGACGAGCTCAGTGTCTGAGAGCTTTAATCTATCGTAACACGGAGAGGTTTTCCCCAAGTCCTTTATCTTGTATAAAACAGGCAATAAATTGCAAACTACACTGCTCTACTTGGACCTAGCCTGGTCTCTTTCTTGTTATTGCTGGCAGGAGAAGAAAGATGGTTGGCTATTGCTTCCTCTTTTCGACTCTCTTGTCTAACCGCGTTGTGCAGTCGTTCCGTGATTAACTGAAGCGGCCGTTAAAGAAAATTATTAATAAAAGAAATGTAGCTACCGCAAAAAATATTCTCACATCATAGTAAAACCTCAGAGGGTAAACACGAGGAAAAATCGCACATAAAAAGCTAGTCGGTGACCCCACCGGAAGTACTTTGTACAAAAGTACTTTTTGCACAAGCGTGTTTTTTTCTTAACAGACTACTGTGCTGTAACTGTTGTGGACACAAGATGGCGCCAGAACCACGCCATGTTTTTTGGTTACCAATTGAATTATCCAGTTGTGGAAGAAGTACATAGTTCAGGTTACCTACGTAAAAGTACCGATACCACGATATGAAAAGTATTATATGTAAAAGTACTTCATTCCAGATCCTGATCAAGTAAAAGTACGGATTCCACAAAACTAAGTACTAAGTACTTTCAAGCTGTTCCACAAATTATATCAATAATTTATAATTTAATATAGCAAAATCCTACTCCCACATCAACACATATTATTCTTTCCATAATGAATGCTCAGAGAGCTCTACTTATCATGGTTCTGCCATCACTCTCAAAAATCTTGGTCTGATATTAACAATCTTATTTAATTTTACATCTACACTCACGTTCTGTTTGTCTTTAGAGATATATTGTTGGTTATCACAACTTAAAAAATCTGATTTTTAATTATTGCCAAATACCACACCCAAGAGTACGAATTCATAAAAAACTTTATAACATTTACACATGAAGTAATGCATTACAGAGATTATATTAGGACTTCTTCCAATTCAAAAGCAGCAAAAGCAAAAATCTGTTCACTTCTTTGGATATTTCTCAACTTTTTTTTTTTTTTTTTTTTTTTACCTAACATGTATATTCTGATTTACTTATAATTTGTTTATCTGTCTGTGAAAGATTCAAAAAGAGACATTTTGTAACTTAGTACACCTAAATATCTCAGTTACCTAGTTACCTAGATGACAGTCGAATTCGGCCTGACCTGCCGTGTGACGTTCATAACTGTCGTAAAGTGACGCAAACGTCACACTGCAGCTGGCCCTCCGTTGCTAGACAGGCGTGGAACTGTTTTAGCATTACTTAGTAGATGAGTTGTATTTTGTTATTTACTCGTG
This sequence comes from Lates calcarifer, assembly GCF_001640805.2. Lineage (NCBI taxonomy): Eukaryota > Metazoa > Chordata > Actinopteri > Centropomidae > Lates > Lates calcarifer. The sequence continues at coordinate 16,564,336 of NC_066840.1, read as the reverse complement.
TTTACCGTATCCGATCTGGCGCAGTAATCGCCGATAAACTTTATCACTGTTGAGGAAAACAATAACGGCGACCAACGAGGATGTTTAAAAAGTACGTTTTACGATTATTTCCATGTTGCATCATTAGCTAACCACAGCTAGGTGGCTAACGGTTACTGATTAGAAATCATGTTTTGAATGCTTGAATGTTTGTCTTATGTCAGTGAGGAAAGCAGACATGAATTATAATAAGCTGTGAAATCCTCTGTAATTATATAAGATCGACCCGAGCCAGGTCAGAAACTGAACGTTTCTGAACAGTACCGCCTTAAATCCAAAATCCTAATCGAGTCATGTCATCATGAGACAACAGTGTGAAGACACTCGCCAAATAGTCTTGCATCTATAATACAGAGAGATAACTTGGCTAGCTAGAAGACTATTCTAAGTGTAAGTGCTAATGTTGTAGAAGTGTTAAATTATGGAGCCCTTAAGGCCCTGAAAGTTGTTATTTTCTGTGCACCTTATTATCTTGTAAAATAATATCAAACACAGCAATTTTCAGGACTTTGTGAGTTTTCCTGTTAGTTTTGTTGCAGCACACCTTAAGACCATATCATTTTTATTTGTGATCTTATGTAAATCCCAGCAGAGCTTTGTGCCACAACCTTTGCAGGTCTAATCAGCCACACACCTATGAGAGTGTTAAGGGCTTTTAGGCTGCAATAATACATCAAATCAAGCTAAACCTATGTTTTGTTTTGTTTTTATGTAGAATCAAAGTAACTACTGGCTGTAGTTGTCAGATAAATGTAGAGGAGTGAATAGTGCCATATTTCTGCCATATTTCATATTTCTCTGAAACATAGTGAAGCAGAAGCACCACCACTACTACTCACTCTCCATCACTGCTATGACTTCATTTCACTTGAAACAGGAACTGTCTGTATAAGATTTAAGTGGATCCATGATGGTATAAAGGATGTGCTGTATGTATTTCTGTATCTGTTATAACTTAAATGTGAGCATGCTGTTTTTCTGGTCTATGTTAGTCTATGTAACCGCATTACTCTATCTGATCAAATCAGGTGTGAGTAATCAAAGTAATTGAATAGACAGAGGAATAAGCACATGCAAAATCTTCAGTGATTTCTTTTCCATTTATTTACATATTACAGGTATTGGTTGATTGGTTGACTGCTAATATTTTATTTAACACAATGTTGAATCAGTGTTTTTTATTGCAAAATTATTATGTTTTTGATGTATTAAGGTATGCATTACACAATATACCTCTCAAAGTAGTTTCACAGTAGTTAGGCAAATAAATCTTAATGTAAGGCCCATTTACTGTTTTTCTCCAGAGCTCTCAACTGCACCTCACACATCTCATGGCCTTCTTCTCGTATATCTTGTCCTTTATTTCAGATTTGATGAGAAGGAAAATGTGTCAAACTGTATCCAGCTGAAAACATCAGTGATCAAAGGCATCAAAAATCAGCTGTTGGAACAGTTTCCTGACATCGAGTCATGGCTCAATCACATAATGCCAAAAAAGGACCCTGTGAAAATAGTGAGATGGTACGAGTTGTCATTTCATTTTCCTCATCAGTGTTTTCATACGCAGTGTCTTTTTGTGTAGTGGATGTTTATGGATGTTTGTCTTTTTGTTCCTCCTCCAGCCATGAACACATTGAAATCCTGACAGTGAATGGAGAGCTGCTTTTCTTCAGACAGAGAGAAGGACCATTCTACCCAACCCTCAGACTGTTGCATAAATGTAAGCTCTCCTAATGTCAACTTGTTGATTAATGCATTTGAATTTACTCACACTGATAAGACATTCCTTTCATCTTTCATAGATCCCTTCATTCTGCCACACCAGCAAGTTGACAAAGGTGCCATTAAATTTGTCTTAAGTGGCGCCAACATCATGTGCCCTGGGTTGACGTCACCAGGCGCTAAACTCTACCCAGCTGAAGCTGACACAGTAGTTGTATCCTTTTATACATAATGCTACATGTGGACAAGGCGGGAATACAGACTGGGTAGCTACCCCCAGGAGCCCCAGGTTCACTCCATATTATTTATAATTGATTAATCCCAAATTTGTTAGACATTTGCACCACCTAAGCACAGTATCAACTGAGACAGGTCTTGTCTCATAAAGGAACTCTGTGAAAATCTGGTTTCACGACTTTTATTGTTTTAGTTGATATTGTGGTTGGTTGTTGAAAACCTTGGGCAAGGTAGTATTGTTCCATCATAGGAGTACTATAAGGGTTTGTTCATATACAGTGAGTTTGAGGTCCTGCCAGTGTTGCGACCACCGCATTTAACCAAAAAAAAAACAAAAAAAAAAAACACCCTCAGTGTAAAAAGGCCTTTAGGCTGCAACCAGCAATTATTTATATATATCAATAATATCATAAAAAATATAGAAAATTGTCAATCATTATTCCCTGAAGCCCTGTTTAACATATTCACATTGCTTTTGTTGCCTGACCAACAAAAACTCCAAAATGTTGAATTTACTGTCATAGAAAACTGACAAAGTAGCAAATACTCACATTTGAGAACCATCGGATACCAGTGATATTTTTGCTATTAAAAAAAGACTGTAGTGAATTATTCTTCTGTCCATTGACTATTTGATTATTCATTCCTGCTCTAGTAGCACTGGTTGTTGGGGAAATAATGAAACTACCATGTATAGTTTCTGGGCCCAACAACAAATTTCCTGCTCATGACCTCTGAGGTGGTTAATCCAGCCATGCACATTCAACCTATTTGATTTTCACACTGCAGAGTATGTGTTCTGTGCCATAGAGTTTGTCTTTAACAAGTGGATGCAGGCCATAATGGCAGAGGGAAAACAACACGCACTTTGTGTTGGCGTTATGAAGATGTCTGCAGAAAGCATGTAAGCCTTGTGTACATCTTACAAAAGCAAACGTTTCCTTTCTCTGCTGCCTTTATGATTCGTGATTTGAATCTGTATTTGTCTTTTTGCAAACAGAGAAAAAGTCAACAAGGGAATTGGAATTGAGAACGTTCACTATCTGAATGATGGATTGTGGCACATGAAGACGTATAAATGATGACGTCAATGCCTGCGACGCCCACCGCCCACCAACCCCTCCCCCCGGAAAGTGTGGAGCTCTTGACAGTGAGGCATGAGCTGCCAGTCAACTGTTTACACCTATGGACTTAGCTGTGTAACCTGCTGGAGGCTTTGAATCAATCGCCATTATGCACAAATAAAAAGAAAGATCTTGCTTTAAACCTGGTTCTCATTTGCTGTTTTTCCACTGAATCCAATTAGGGATGCCTGTGATATTATGTTGCCGGTGATTTTAGAATTAAAATCAAGTGATTGACATGTCAGAAACATCCAGTTAATTACTTCAGGGTAATCTTGATTAATAGGTTTACAGTTTGAGTAATGATTCTTCTTCAATAAAACAGGATGCAGGTGTGTTTACATACACTTAATGAAGGAGTGGCAGGTTGGCTCGTTTCCAATTGCTAAACCTGTTAATCTGCTCTTGTCTTTTGTGAGTCAAGTTTAACAATGAGGCTGTTGACCGGTTGAATTGGTAGAAATGCTGCATGCACTTGTATTGACACTGTGTCGATAGATTGTTAAGCACACCCTGTTTATATCTGTGAGGGTGATGTGAATGTGGTAATGTGGTTATTAGTACCAGGGCATCAATGAGAATCAGTAATGTGTTATTATAGTTTACCTGACAGCAGCAAAACATGAACATGCAGTTTGTGTTGAAATATAACCAGTGGTGGAAGAAGTGCTCAGATATGGAAGTAAAAGATAAATACCATAATCTAGAAATAAACCCTCAAGAATGAAAAGTATTCATTAGGTACAAACATTTTTAGTAATACATTATGTTATTGGATACTACTTTTTACAATTTTAGGTTCACTACTAGTTAACTCAATAATAAAGCACTTCAGCATATTTTACAAGGTCATCACATTTAACTAGTGATGTCAGATAAATGTAGTGCAGTAAAAATGTCTCTTTTAAATGTTGTGGAGTTAAAGTATAAAGTAACATTAAATGTAAATACTGAAAATTCCCTAAAATTATACTTGAGTAATTCTACTTGGTTACATTCTACCACTGGATGTGTAAGTGGTCTCCAGAGTTACTAGTAATCAAAGCAGAGTAGAAACAACACAAACCACCTTAAGTTTATTCAGTGATTAATTTTATTTATTTTTATTATCCAAGTCACTTATTTAAAAAAAATGAGTCATAGTCAGTTTTGTGTGTGTTTTTAAAATGTCAGTGGAACAATGACACTTCCACTCTCTTCTCTCTTTTTTTTTGTCTTTTTTTCTTTTTCATATGTGACAGAACAAATATACTTTTCTCATATTTCATTATGCAGTGAGGGCCAGTTCTTCATATGCAGAGATAACTAGTGTAACATGGCAAAAATGCACTTCATTTAGAACTGGGCCAGGCTATGATATGTATGATTCAATACTGACTATTGGTGCTTCAGGACCGTCTTTAAATAAGTCAGGAGATGCATTCACAGAGAAAAAAATAAGTCATTCATAATGTAGTTAAGAGGGCCAAGCACTTTGAACAGTTAAATAATTTCAGAACAGTGTATCACTTGATAACTAAGCAGCTTTAAGACAACAAAAAGACATTTAAGATACATAACAATAGAACAATAACCAGAACTTCCAGATAGTCTTGTCTCATGTCACTATCTTCATTCAAGAGGACAGCATACCCATTGACTCTATTTACCCACACCACAAAGAAATGGGGTGCTGATTGTGCCAAGTGCAAAAGGTATGAATATACATAAAAGTGTTGTTGCCCCCCCCACAATCAAATTTTACAAACACCATAAGAAAACCATCTCCCGTACTCAGTTTTGCCATCACAGACGCAAAACAATTTAAAATCCCACATCCAGCACGAAGGAATGAGGAATGAGTCTCTAGTCATTGTCTGAATTTTCAGGAGGGTAAAATACTAACGAGTCATGAAATTCGTGCCCGTAAGGACGAAGTCTGTAAACTCCAAACATCATAACCTGCATCTGATTCGGCGACATCCCGCTGAACGTGACTGCCATGTCAGAGCAGCAGCCCTCCACTACATTATTGGGGTTATCCTTCATGCTGTCTGTTATCAATGTGTTGACGCTCTTGCTGCTGAACAGGCCCTTTCCGTGCGCATCCTCACCGTTCTCAGCATACACGCCTGTATATTTGAGACACACGGCCAGCTGCTTGTCCTCACTCAGCTTCCACAGGGCTCGTCCTCTCTCTGGACATTTGTCTTCATCCTGGAATACATTCACCAGCCTGTTCAGAGCCTCATAACTCAGAACAATGCCACTTTCGTACGCCACGTATTCAAGCTCCCCCGACTTCATGGCGTTGCCAAGGTAGAAGGGCTCACTGGGGTCCTTTGTGAGCACCAGGTATTTGAGGTTCTCGATGATGGCAAACGTGGTGGGTTGTGCCACAAAGAACCAACGCAGGTCTCCAGCGTTCTCATACGCATGCTTTAAAGCTTTACGTAACCTCGCCCAGTCATCTTTTTCGTCCAGGTCCACTGCCTCGAGCGCCTTAGAGGACTCCGAGGTATAAAACACAGCCTTGTCACAGTGTTTGCTCCAGGTGTCCACAGCTGTAGCCCAGTAAACAAGGATCTTGGGCTGGACCATGATGATGCAATAAACCCGGACCTGATTGCTCAACTCCTGCACCTGACTGTCAGAGAGGCGTTTCAGCTCGTCTTTACTCGGAGCCTGGACATGATGATGATGGTGTTGGTCCTCTGTACTGGAATCTGTGCTGGGGCTGAAACTACCCAGGAGCGACAGCACTAAGCAGAAAATTGCTCCCATGAACATCCCCTTCATGAAAGAGCCTCCTTCAGACAACATTTTGGCAGCAGACACTGGAGAAGAAAGAAAAAAACATTACAGTAGCTGTTAAAAATTAATCTAATATACAAGTGTTTGTCAATCAACTTTCATTAAATAATTTTTCAAGTAAAAATGCCAAACTTCACCTTGTTTCAGCTTTACTGTGCTCCTTTGTTTTATGTGATAGTAAGTTAAATATATTTAGACTTTGGACTGTCATCAAACAAATGACCAAGGTGAAAACATCACCTGACTGCCACTAAGGATTATTTTCTTCATCCATTATTCTGCTGATTATTTTCTCATTTAGTCAAAAAAAGTATATATATATATATTTAGAGAGAGAGAGAGAGAGAGAGAGAGAGAGAGAGAGAGAGATACTTTCTTAAATTCACAAGGATTGATCAAATATATCGGGTTATTGGTTAATATTTGTTCGATCGATTAATCGACTAATTGTCGCGGCTCTGCTCATAACAGAGTATTTCTATACTGTGATATTAGTACTTTTTAAACTAAGTAACAGATGTGAGTACTTCCTGCTGTCCAGTGAGTACTGAAATGCTAAGTGACAAGGTACTTAACGTTGAGAATTTCGATGAAACATCATCTACATCCGTCTGTTTCAAGTGTTTTCGTATTTTTAACGTCGATGTTTAAATTCAGATTAGCTGACACTGAGGTTAAGTAACTTCATAAATACCAGGGTTTACAGATTAAGTCGCTGTACCTGTGGCTAACTGTTAGCTTCCATCTTTTTGACGTTACACTAACTGTGGGCTCTAGTTAGCGACATAAATACAACAAATAAAGAGTATTTACGATACCTGATCCAGTTAAAGCTGCTGCGCCAAGTGGTGCTCCTGCTCTGCTTGTCTTTCAGCTCACACTTTTCCTGTTTGATGGGATTACAAACGTCCGGCAGGACAATTAATCATCAACTCGGAGAGGGCATGTTTCACAAGACGACTACAACTTCTTCTTCTGTGTCCTCTTTTTTTCCTTGTTCACTCTTCTTCTTCTTCGTTGAGGTTTTAACGGCAGCTGACAGCCTCAGTGTCGATTTACTGCCATCTTCTGGAGGTAGTTCATTCTGTATAAGTCAAACCTCTAAAAATCTCATTAAAATGCTCTAAAGTACAAAAAAATGGCTATGAACAATAAGACATATTTATCATATTTTGATCAGAGAAGAGCCAATCAGAGATATAGATTAACCCTGCCACATCTGCCATATTGTCTTTAAAACAAAGTTTATCCAGTGGTATGTTACTCTGCAAGAGGATGATTTTAACGTTAAAATACATATAACGTATAAATATCAAAATAGGGATACAAGCAAAAACATTTTGGGTCCTGGACAGTTGGCCGGACAAAACAAGATATTCAAGGACATCGTCCTGTCGCATTTTCACTGTTTTCTGTTTTATAGGCCAAACAGTTAATCAATTAAAATAGAATTAGTTTCCATTTCAGCCAATTTCCTTTTATTTCATCCCTATTCCTATATTTATAGATTATAACTATATTTGATTGTCATTAATTTTCCATGTTCCTGAAGATTTAATGATGTGATGTAGCTGTAAAATCTCCATACACATGCAGCCTCAGTTCCTCTTTTAATCCCTCCATTATCATGATTACAAACAACTAAACCAACAACTAATTCGTCTGTAGTGATTACATTAATATTAAAGTCATGAAGTGTTTTTCAAGCACTGGAAAAAAAAGCAGTGACAGAGCAGACAACCTCTTCCTGCAGCTATTTTAAGAACCTACGTTTACGCAATTGCGTGTATTCTACCTGTTGAACTCATTCACAACTATTCACAAGAAATCAGATAAAACAGAGTTTGGTCTCAGAGGTGAAGAGACACAATGAAATCACTTACCTCCATTTATATGTCAAGTCAAGTCAGTTTTATTTTTATAGTGTCAAATCATACATGGTCACTCTTCATATGTACTCTATAATATCATTTAGAGAGACCAGACATTCTCCCATGACTAAGCACTTGATCCAATTAGTAGTGTCCTATTATTTTCCTAAATCTTTCCACAAATATTAACTATAATGTCTAAACAGAGGCTTCATTTAAAACTCACACTTTCTCATGGTTGGAGTAAACACAGCTATCAGTTTGAGTGCTTTCAAACAGATTTGACTTTTCGGTCAACGATAAGGAGGTCATAATGACTTTTAATTTCATGATTAACACATCCACATAAATCACATATGGAATTTTAACAGTGATAGTTTGTTATTGTTTGTGTTGTTGCCCTTTTGTGGCTGACATGTCAGTTTTAAAGTCACTGTTTGACCTTAAAACCAAACTCTGCTGTACTTCTCCCTCCTCTCGTTGACTGCTCAGCAACCAGATGCATCAAATGTTGTTGTTTTCAACAGCAATTTCAGAGACGTGGAGACAACCCTATAAATCACCTGATACCACGTACGCTCATCTGAGGAACATTAGTGACCTTTCAGTTTGATAAAAAGCCCTGCGGCCTAAAGCCTCGTTGAGCAAACGGAAAACTCACGACTTCTCTTGATCTTTTTTGGAAACAGTTCTTGACTTTGCTCTTACATTTTAAGCTATTAAAAAACAAGTGATAAATTAATTATTAAATCTTACACTGTAATTTTCTGTATTCCCAAAGTCTCTCGACACAGTTCTCTGCATGTTCTCTGCATGTCTGCACATGAAAGATGTGTGTTCAGAAAAAACTTCTTTCCTTGGGTCATCAGGACGATCTTATCTGCCTCATCAGCCACATCGTCCTCAGTGAATCCTTTGCACTACTCTGAACACTGCACATTTGCACTTTTTTTTAAACATGTATTTATCCATGTGTTTATTATTGTTTATTTATATCCACAGTGACATTCCCAACTAATAACTAATACAACTAATAAAACTAAGTGTTAGCATTTAGTTCAAAGCAACATAAGTACAGCTTAAAAGAGTCACTAGCATGGCTGTAGACTTATTTATTTTTAAATATTATCCTTTTTTTCCAAACTTTATTTTTCACACTAGTCTTTTAGCGAGCACAGTTTTTCTTATAAATACGTTTACTGAGAACAAATGGAACATGTGTACAAAGCGATGGTAGGTAGTCTTTACATATCTTGCTACCCCCTCACCCATCCCTCCAGCATTATCTCCCCTAACCCACCCTCTTTCCACACCCAGTCTAAATCAAGCAGAACTAATAAGCATGCAATAATCAGTGCAGGACAAGGAAGAAGATAAATAAATAGCACACCACATCACAGCTGATAAATAGCTGATGAATCCTTGTTTCTCACACTAATTGTTTAAATTTTACACCGTGGAAAGTGCAGCATTTATACTGAAAGTGTAGCTTACTTCAATCAACATGTATAAATGAAAAATAAAATATTAAAGCAGCCAGTTTGTTGTCTGTATCGAGTTATCATGCTTCAAAAACAACAAAAAGCATGGCACAAGAACAAAGCATAGAACCTTTAAGAAAATGTACAGCACATTTACCACCATGTGACCTGTTTGCTTTATAGACAGTCATAATTAATTACCTCAGAAATGTTAATCAGTCAACACAAAATGACGCAGAAACCTGCCGCGACATGATTCCACCAGCTCTGTGATCTCAGACATGAGCAATGACACGTTTGAACAGCTCATCACACAGAGAGATGGTGTCAGACGTAAACCATCAGAGCTCTGCCGGACAGCCACTGATTACTGCCGCAGAGTAAACATTTGTTAGGCCTCTCTGTACAAGCACAGATAGGCTGCGGCTGAATTGACAGGGTCCCCTAAATTGTGTCTATGACGCCTGATCCATCGTGTCCAAACCATTAAGGAGGAGACTGGGTGTGATGATAATGTATTGATCAGATTGTGATGGATGGCCGCTGAGGATATATAAGTGAAGTTCTCAGTCGGGACTGAGGTATATTCCAGATTTGACCATCTGAAGAAAGAGGCACCATGCTTTCTGTGGCTCTGTTTTACCTCGTGGCTGTGATTTGTTCTGCAAGACGGACACATGCTCTGCCTCTGTACCCTGACACCAACCTGGAGCCACAGGCAGGTAAGACCCTTTTTTCTAATATTACTGAAAGAGTTGGATTGATTTAGGTAAACCATTTAAAACCTGAAAAAATGGGATATTTACTCTTTCTGATTTGCTGCAGACTTATGAGTCATCAGCTGAGCAGGTAGATCATACACCTTAATGATGAAACAGATCTCAACCAAACTCTGTTCATATTATTCACAAATTTAATGTGAGAGTGAACAAATGAGTTTTTCAACCTAATCTATGGTTCAAAATCCAAAACTCTATTTTAAAAAATGTTCTGCAGAACTCACTGCAGGAATATTGATGTCCTAATGACAGACTGATGAGAGGAAGTTATTTCATTTCAACAGAGTTCATTCAGAAATTAGTGTCAGAGGTCGAGGATGGGCCCAACACTGCTGAGGGGGAACAAAGAGATGTGAATAATCTGTATCCTCTGCTGCTGCAGCACAACGGAGGCAGAGACTCCTGGAATAAAGGTAAAAATTATTTCAAAATTAGAACAGATATTTGCAGTACATAGACAGGTGATTTTCACAATAATGATGTTGCAACTTTTTTTTTCCATCAGGGACTAAAGATTCAACACAACAAGATAGGTTTGCAAACATGGTAAGGCTGATGAGTTTGAATCTCTGTACATGACTGCAATATGTCATGTAATTCTGTTTCGTTTTATTGTGCTGTGATTGTTTTAGTTTTGAAGTTATACGTGCTGGAACCAGACTGTGGGGTGCTTTAAAAGTAAAAAATTAAAATCAGCCAGTGAGCTGATGCAAAGAGGCAAAAATTGAGAGTATGTGACATCTCTTAGGTCGATGACCTCAAAGAGGCTGTTTTGAAGCTGGCGGCGGCCGACAAACTTCGCTCTCAGGGTTTTCTCAGATCGGAGCAGAACTTGCCAAAAACGAACAAAAGAGGTGAGTTACTCTGATTGTTTTTCTATAAGCTACAAACCACTCCTGCTGCTCCACATACGTCATCGCTGATGAGGCCTCAGGCATTAAGTCTTCACATAACAATACCTGACCTGATGCAGTATCTGAGCTGACGTTATTATGATACAATGATCTAATCAGAAGGATGTTTATCTGAGGCTTGTGCTATTTAAAGTTGGGCAGATTATTCATAGGCAGAGACTGGATGAGAACATGCTGCTCAAGTAGAAATACTGCTTCTGATATTTTACTTAGGTAGAAGTAAATGTACTCATTTATAGTGCTCAGTAAAAGCTAAATACTTATTTTATAAGAGAAATCTTTATGTCTATATGTAGGTTATATAAGATACAAGCTAAACTTACCACCAATGCTCACAGATGACAGATGGAATAAATGTGATTTAAAATGTGGTGAAATTCAAAAAAATAAAGAATAATGAAAATAATAATGAAAAGTAATACAGGGTAAAACTAAGCTGTTTATTAATGTGGAGTGTTTGTAAACACTTATAACTACTCCTGTATGGACATATTCTATATCATTACACTGTGTTATAAACAATTATCTAGTTATCCAGCAGCCTCCACTTACAGGTGTCCACTGGAGAAGTACTAGATGTTCCACACTCATAAATAAACACTTATACCTGCTAACAAGAACATAAAAGTGTGTTTCATCCAGTTTTAAATGTGTATATACTGCCTTACACATGCTAAATACAGGGAATTAGTGATACTAATTATAGAACAGAACAGGTAAAGTACTAGCTCACTGAAATGTCACATAATTACTTGATTTGGTACCAAAATCACAAATTTCCTTTAAGGGATTTTACAGTTTTTTCAAAATGAATAAAGGGACAGACATTAAACACATGTTGTGTTTACACTATATATTACAGAATAGTGCAATAAGTTAAAGAATTTCGGATGTCGTTGGATTTGTTCCTAATTTTTCACTCTCTGATGTCCTGACAGCGTGTTTCTGGAAATACTGTGTGACCAACTAAAGCACAGCGGCAGCGGCGAGAGGACATTTGGTGAGATTTTGGCGAGGCCTGGACGGAAACAACTTCTCTCTCCGTCATCATTTCTGTTTCCAACCAAACAATATGTTCATCATGGTCAAAACTGGATCAACAGAAAATATATTTTTGAAGTTGTAAAATGGTCTTTTTTGTGGCTGAAAATAAACTTGAATATCAGAAATGCCATTTGTGTGACCTGCTCTTGGTTTTGATATTTAAAGGTAAAGATGTTTTTCATTTGAGACATAAAGATGGACGATTGAATTCAGCATTATCTCTTAAGTTTTCCTACACAACAGCGCTGTAGCAGCACACAAACAAAAATTAAGATTATGATGAATGAACTAGGTATTTCTTCTTTATTGTGACAGTGACACAATTCAAACATATCAAACTGTGTTTGTACAGGTTAAGATACAGAAGTTAATTTCATGTTTAACATAAAAATGAACTGTTTCTGAAGGTGCTGCTCACACTAACACAATCATATAGAATTCAATGAGGGTGTTTTGATCATAAAAAGCATGAAAAATATTTATATTTACACTATAAACAAAAATTCTGCTAAATTACATCAACAGTCAATTGCACATTTGGCCTTTTTAATGTGGCATCAAGATACCATTTATCTGTGAGTGACTATGGATAAATAGTCAGTTCATACAACCAATAAAACATTTTGCTTGAGCATGTCCCCAAGTCTCACTGCAACAACTGCTCAAGCTCTCTAAGGTGGAATAGTGTCTGATTTAAAGTTTATTCTTGTAGGTTGTAGCGCCCTCTACAGATCACCAGGCATGGTTACACTTGGGAAAAACAGGACATGGATTACAGAGTGTGAAATGTTTATTTCCTCTTGTTGGCCACGCTGAAGTACGCCTTCTCGATCTCGATGTTGGCCGGACACGTCTGTTTGAACTCCTCTCTCTCGTAGGCGTTTTGAAGGTATCGCCACACACCTGTGAACTCGGCGGGAATTTCAAAGTCGCAGTACTTCTTGGCAGCAACCTGAAAAAAGAATGGAGAGGAAGAGCAAAATTCAGCTTAATGTCCCCTGTGACTGATACAATGATAAACATTTTAATGTTGTAGCTGCTGGAGATGTGGCCACTTTTAATCATTTTATATACAGTCAGGTAGTTTAGTCCAGTGAATCCCAACCTAGGGGTCAGGCCCCTCCAAAGGGTCACCAGGTTTGTTTTGCTTCCTGTTTTTGTGAAATACTGGAGAATTTCAGCCTCGAATTTGATGTAAATGAAACCATGTGAGACATTTAAAGAGGAAATGTCTGTTAGGTCAAACTATTTTGGTTTCTCTTCTGCACTTTTATCTCCTTTGTTGTATTTTGGACAAGTTACAACATATTATTGCACTGTGTTTATCTGTCTATCTGTACTTGCCTTTTATGTATTTATTTTCTTTTTGTTTTCTTTTTTACTGCCTATGTAAAGCACTTCGCCTCTGTTTGAAATGTGCTATTTAAATACAGCTTCTCATAAACACTGAAAGGTGACAAGGATCTCCAACCAGACACTATTTTGTGTACAGAGTTACAGTCAGTGAAGTATAAAGTACTTAGAATACTTGAGTTAATGGCCCCTAACAGACAAGTATATCTGTCCAGAGGAAGCCTAACCATGTTTAAGATCCACTCTATCATCCAGTAGAACAAAGAAACTTATACCGTACCAGAGATTACCCCAAAAACGACAAACACAACAGATGCAGTGTCTCACCCTGATGACATGCAGTTTGGGCAGCAGGTTGCAGTCAGCTAAAGTGAGGCGGTCGCCGTCCAGGAACTTTCTCTTGGAGACGGTGATGGTTTCTGTTGAGTTGTGGTCGATTTCTTCTGGGAGGGGGGAGTTCAGGTAATTGTCCAGGCGTTTAAACTCCCGCAGCAGGTTTTTCTCATGGACTGCAGAGTCAGAAACACAGAGACGTGTTGACACATGTTTTTTATGTCCATCTTTACCAGTGATGGAATTTAACAAAGTACATTTACATTTAAGTGCTGAAAGTAGGTACTTTTACTCCACTACATTACGGGGGGGAAATATTCAGGGAAATTTATTTGACATCTATCTGTAGTTACTCAGCAGATATACATACCATACAATGCTGCATATGCATCAATATATCACTAATAATAACTCAATAATAATAATATAATACATAAATAATAATCTGAAAGTCCATTGTCTTAGTCCATTAGTCTTAGTCTTAGTTACTTTCCACCACTGGCTTTGAAGTACATTTTTACTGTTAATACTTATGCACTAATACTAAAGTATAGAGTGTTTAGAATGTAATAGTGTTTTCATGTTGTAGTATTACTACTTTCACTTCTGTCTGTGTAACATTATGAGCTGTCACATGTTTAATGAATTACAACAAACCCATCTTACAGGCGTTATTTGGACTGTTCTTGATGAAAGCAGAGAACTTTGCAAAAATGTCAGCACCCACGTCAAAGGACTCTTTGTTCAGTGGGCTGAGATGAGGGTATCTGCAGGGGGGGAAGAAAGGAGAAGCCTGGGTGTAAACTTGAGCAATGAGAAAAAGCCATCAACTAAATTCACACTTCATTAATGTTTGTATTATGATTAAGCGCAGCAGTACCTGGGAGGGGCCAGTGTTTGTTCAAGAAACTCCTCAATTTTAATGAAGTCTGTTTTGAGGGTGCCGTTGTAGAGGAGGAAAGGAGGGTTGGTCCCCGGGGCCAAGTCCTTCAGCTCTGCTGGTTTCCTGGAGGAGACACAGAAAGATGGACAGAGAGAGGGAGGACAAGGAGGGAGAGAATTTGACTTGATTATACAGGTATTCATTAAGTGCTACATTTAGACTGTTATCAAGCCTGTTAAAACCCAGAGCCTGCTGGTTATCCAGGCTGTCAGAATTAAATATTGCACTCTGGGTGAATGATTTCAACATTAGCTGTTGGATTAGTTATAAAAACAAACAGCTCTGGGAGTGGTCGCCTATTTCGGAGGCCTGCTGTGTGTGTGCTCTGAATCATTCAATTATCAGCATCCTTTCAAAGTTTCCTGATCTTATTTGCTCAAGCAGTAATGACCCTGAGAAATTCACACAATAAAGGTTCAATTAAAGAAGGTGTTTGCCTGAAAGTGACACAGAACTCTTTGTGCATTTTGAGTCTGCAGGCTCCACCTTCTCCTCTCTGTTAGACAGAGTGAGAAATGGTTTGGATTACTGAGAAAAACTTCTCAATTTCTCTCTCGTTTGCTTCTTAATAGAGTTCTGTGTGAAAGTCCCCGCGACCAGATGCTCAGGAAGTGTTTGTGCCAGAGGAGGGGGTGCTTACTTCCTCATGTCAACAGTGGTCACTGTAAACTTCACTCCTTTAAGCCACAAAACCATGAAGAGCCTTTGGCAGAAAGGGCAGTTCCCCACGTTCTCACCATCATGTCCAGCCTGAAAAGCACAGGAAAAGCAGTGTTGAAACACTTAGTTTTATGATCAAATAAATATCATACAATCACAATATCCCTCCTCTCCTCCTCTGCTGATAAACAAACGAGTGAGAGGCGTGTCTGGGATATTTAAACATAGTTTCCTCCATGTAGAGGAAAAGCAGGCATTGTGTTTGTGCTGGAAAACAACAGATGCTAACATTCGCCCTCCTCCTTCAGCCAACTCAAACCATGACAACACAGTCTGTTTAAAGCCCCTCATGGGTTTTTCCCTCAGCTTTTGTTGTCAGTATGTTAAAATAGTTTCACATTTTGGAAAATGATTCACCTTCTTGCTGAAAGCTAGTTGAGAAAATTAATATCACTTTCACGTTTGCACAAAAAATATGAAGCTACAGCCAGCAGCTGTTTAGCTTAGCTTAGCATAACGACAACAAGGGGAAACAGCTTGCCTGGCTCTGTTCAAGATGAAAAAAAAAAAAAGATGAAATGTGAGTATTGAGTTTTGCTGCTTTCAGACTGAGCCAGGCTAACTGTTTCCCCTTGTTTCCTGTCATTATGCTAAGCTAACAGGCTGCTGGCTGTAGCTTCTTTTTCAGCGGATCTTCTCATCTAAATCATAGCAAGATAGCAAATAAACTCCTAAAATGAAAACTGTTCCTTTAAGTGACTGAATGTTTAATTTACACAAAGACATTGTGCACTGTCTGTGTATTGTTTTTCAGCTTCATTTGACCTTGTTTTATATGTCAGGAAACACTGTCTCTGCACTGATACCAACAACTTGAACACATTTGTGTTAAGAACAAGAGGAATAAAAAGATCCCAGTGTGTTTTACTGTTTTGATATTAGGAAAGAACATGAAGTGACAAATGAGCAGAATGACTAACTATGTGACTTCATGATATAGATGACTGTATCTGAATGTGTGCGCAAGTGAGGTGGGTGTGCCTGCTTTAGGGCTGGGGCCAGTCACCCTGCACGCTCTTTACTACTTCTGGGCGTGCGGTGATAAGGTGGACTGTCTGTCTGTGGCCAGAGGTTACTGATAAAAAAAAATAACAAAAACCATGCTGCGACCCCCTCAGCAGGAACACAAAGCACTTCAACATCTGTAGCACATTGTATCTGGAGACGGCACCCATCAAAGCAAGAGTTGTTCTCTGATTGATGCTGCTCAAACAGAAACTTAGTGCAGATCTCTGCCCTTTTACAATACTGATAAAATCCTCATATGACGCCTTTGTTTGCTTATTTTCTCTCAGATGACAGTGTATGAAACAGTTACATCTAATTATAAGCAGCACATTCTTTTGACAGTGAATTCAGGTGTAATTGGGTTCTGCCTCACATGTCACAGTCGACTTTCTCCTGTGAGTATTTAGAGAAACTGAAAAGAAATGACTGACCTTAATGAACAACTCGATGCTTGGCTCCTTGTCAGAGTTCTGTCGAAGTGCCATCTTGTCCCAAAAAAAGTTTTATTCACTTTCTTTTTAAATTCCTGTTCCTTGCCTCAGTCAGAGCGTCTCCTTGAGTCAGTGGTCTTGTACACCCCTAAAATATCCACAGAGTTGAAGAGGAAACTGATAATAGTGATAAAAAGCCTTCTGAACAAGCTTGCAGCTCTGGTTTCAAGTGCCTTTGTGGTGGTGGATGTCAGGAGAAAGTGCAACACCTCACGGCTGGTTGAGTTTTGTCTGAGGGCTCCTTGGAGGCTATCGCACTGAGCATACTTTACGAGTCAGGGGAGAGGGAGGATCTAGAGAGATGGGCGGGGTACACGTTCTTATATACCCCAGGCCAACATCTATGAGGAAAGATCTTAAAATAGTAGGAGCCTCTGCATATTGCAATACACAGGAACTGATAACAGCATGTGACTCAAAACACACAAATTTAGACAATTCATTTAGGCCACTCACATTCCAACACTATTAGATATAGAAGGAATAATGGGTTGAATACTTTTCTCAGGCAGGCTGTAGTTAACACAAAGTGCCTACTGTGTACCGAGGAACACTGGGAAACAGCAGTAACACTTAATCTAATTTAGATCCAGAAAAGTAGCTTTCAGTCTCACATCTGTGTGACTAAATGAAGTACAATATATTTACTTTGGCTACAGGAATTTTAAAAAATACCTGAACATGCGGTTAAAAGGTTATACTGATTTTTCTACATGTGTTAGTGTATTTCATAATGATTACTAAGTTCATTTTGCAGCAAAATCGACCCAGTACTCCCTCAAAATGCCTGTTCCTTCTTAATTATTAGCTGGTTAAAATGTGGTAGACAGATATAGGTAGTGGTGGAAAGTAACTCAGCAGTCAAGTACTGTACTTGAGTATTAACATTTCATACTTTTCACACTTCTACTCCACTATATTTATCTGACAACTACAGTTACAAGTTATTTTTCAGGTTAAGATTACAACACATGCAATTATCTTATAAAATATGATACTTTGTTACAGAATTAACCTCTAAAGAGTATGAAATCATTAATATTAGCATCACCTCAATGAGCTACAGTGGTAAAATGCTCAAATAAAGACACACCAGCAAGAATAATTCAGTAATGTCTAATGCTTTTAGGTACAAGATAGAAATTTTTATTTATGTTTTTTAACTTATAAGTCAGTTTTACATCTTTATGTGTATGTGCAACTGTAATTTATTATAGTATCATTTATCATCATATTTTCTGAATGAAGGACAATAAATTAATCTTGATACAACACTGAGATGGCTAATTCTCCATAGTGATGACCTTTACTGATAAATTTTTTTTCACACAGTAAAAGTTTGGCACGGGACTTACTTACTTGTAATAAAGTATTTTTAATGCCCACTAAAGAGAACAGTGTGTATTTTACTAGTTGCACGTTTTCTACTCTTCTGTACCAAAAGAAGAGGTGTATGGTGAGTTTTATCACCATTATTTAAAGCAGTGGTGGGATATTTCAGGGGTATTATGAGTAATGTATTGAGTCATCGTGAAAGGAATCCCCCAGGTTTTAGGGCATAAAAAGGACGGAGGTGGTTTTGTTTTGATCGAGATACTGAGTGAAGAAAGCATTGAGAAGTAAAAAAAAAAGTCTTTAGTGCTTTACAGTCAAAACTATTTTATAATTTCTCTGTTACATAAATGAATGACTGTGACAGTTTACTTTCATCTCATTAACACATGTCCTCAGAGATCTAAACTCACTTCAGTAATTGTTCAGTAATTCTTGTAATATGGTATCACTTACAGTAAATAGGGGAAGGGAAATTTTATGACAAAATCCCCATTCTGTGGTGCAGACTTCTCTAAAAAAAAATCATAAGCAATTACACAAGCAAGATTATGCAATGCATTAGTAGGAATTTAGAAAGAAAATACTCCAGAAGATATGAGGCTCTGTGCCATGTACTCGCCTCATTTATCTTAAGAGGATTTGGGGAATTTATATCAGTGAGGCAGAGGATGAAAAACAAACCTATCACACTGAAATTCCACACAAATCCTGAAAATTTGATGAATTACACTCAACCAGCATGGGAAATATAACAGAGGCAAAGAAAGTGTAGAACTGTAGAAACAAACAAACAAACAAAAAACATCCTCCTCCTTCATTTTAAATGTCTACAGAATCAGGGAGGGTCACAGCCTGAGATTTTCCAACAATCTGAAAATCCCTTTCCATGCTGTGGTACCACCCCTCCTCCATGACAGCCAGAAGACAGTTTTAATGAATAATTAGTCACTTTATTGACACTTCCTCAGGGAGGTAGATGGAATTTTACTGGAGTATAATGTGGGAGTGTCACTCCTACTTAAACACACGATGAAAACGTGGGCTTCTCCTTTTGAATTATCAGCGTCTGTTGTTACGTCCACTCCGCTGCCATGGAGGGAGTGTTTCTTGCAGCTTGTGTGATAAATGACTGGGGTGCTATTCAAAAGTTCATTTTGATTCACCATCACAAGTGGCTGCGATCACTGATAATGTCCTGAGCTCAGCACTGGTGAATGACTTCCCAAGTATTATGTGTCAGTGTGTTTGGTTGGTATGACAACAGCCACCACAGAGGGTTGAGAAAGAGAGGATGTGTGAAAGGGAAATTAAGGTTAAAATCACAGCCCTTATGGTAAACTGAAACCAACAGATTCTGGCAGCACAGAGAGGATGGGGGAGATTTCCTGAGAATTCCTGGAAAAAAAAGGGAGCTCTGGAAATGCGTGACATGGCAATGATCTTTAACTTCCTCTTCTACAGACAAAAAGATAAAGGAAAGGCCAATCTCATAGTGAGAGATACACATATCTCCACTGGCCACACACAGCAGCTGGAAATGACCTCCTGGAAAAAAGTACCTTATCTCCACAAACAGGACCCTCGCTGTTGACAACTCCACCACAAGTGAGTCTTGATTTTGCCATTAAACACACACACACGCACACACACACACACACACACACACACACACACATATAAGGTCAAGATGTTATCCCTCAAACAAAATAAAAACATGCTGGTGAGTCACTGCTGCTCTGTAATGGATTAAATGTGTCTGTGTTCAGATTTTTCTATAAAGAAAAAGAGACGTTTCTTCTTTTCTTCTTCAGGCATTAAACACAGTTTAACATGTTGAATTTCTTATTTAGTTTCTTTCTGAGAGTACAAAGCTGGAGGTGGGAGGAGATTAGTTTAAAGACTGGTAGCAGGGGGAAACAGCTAGCCTGGCTAACTGGTAGTTTAAGGTTGAGTTATGCTCTGTGACTCTGGTTAGTCAAGCCCTAACACATACATAACTCCCCCCTTAAACTACAAACAGGCCCATTTCCTCAGCAGACATTTTGACTCCTCATAATAGGAAAAGCACAAGTGTTACTAATAACATTAACAATGACTCCATTCTCTTCAAACGACAGCAAGCCAACACAAACAACACCAGGACCCTGAAACTGAAGCAGCTAAATGGACTTCGTCATTCACTCAGTTATTTACAAATCTGATTTCCCTGCTGACATGAAAAATATCTGTTGTCAATTTTTGGGTTAAAAAACAGGATACAATGTGTTGATATGTTAATTTGTTTTAGTAGTGTTTTTGTCCCTGATTCCAGTCTTCATACTAAGCTAAGCTAAGCTAATTGCCTCTGGGTCTGTACAGCAACATTTTTTTGCTCACAGGATGCAACAAGCCATCAAAAAAAGGTCTTAAATATACGTAGCGCTAGCAATGTGCAACTTCTCCTATGCAGCTGACCAACTGTGCATTACATATTTACTTTGATATTCAATGAAAATTAGAAATTAAATGTAGATGCTCATCTATTAGCATCTGAGCGCACGTTCAGAGCAGTCAGCTGTGATTTTTTTTTACTGCTAAGGGGGGGCGGCTGTTTTTTGTAAACACAATGGTGCCATTGACCTACTGACCACTCTCTCCCAGGCTGTCAACTGCACAACAGCTCCTTACAACAAAACCCAGGGGTCTGACATGCAGGATATGCACAATGACACTAGTACCATGGAGTTTCTGCTGGTCTCTCTGTCTTCTGGTTCTCCTTCTGGCTCTAAGGATACACACCGCACATTCGGCTCCTGATTTCTCTCGTAAGTGTTCTGCTTTTCATATCAATAACTGGTTTTATTGAAGAAAGTCAAAATGCTGACCATTTGCTTTTCAGTTTTGCAAAAGGATGCTTCACAAAGACATTCAACATTCCCTAATTTATCTGCACATCCTGCTTTCCAAACAGCTGGTGCAGCTCATGCTGAAGAACCAGAATCAGGGTGAAGAGGCTGCTGAACAGGTCCTGAACTTAGATCTCCACAGGACAGGACTAGATACTCCCACAGTGATAAATAAACTACAGCCAAGTTGTGTTTAGAAGTTGTTGTTTGGACAGTATGACTGATAACATTATCACAACAATGATGTATTCAGACAAAGCCAAAGGTAGCTTTTGTCTCAGCCTATCTCTCTATCTGACCCTGGGAGAGATCTCCATTTTTTTGTGCGGCTGCAGCCTCAGAGGGGCCTAATAATAGTTCATTGTGAGTGAGCGCCTGGTACTGCCTCGTATTTGCTCTCTGAAGCTTCAAACTGTCTCACACACACACACACACACACATAAACTCACACATACTCATGACACAGGGGACCAAGTACAGGAAGCACACATGGGAGGGGAGACTTACTTCAGTGTCTGTTTTTCATTGTCATTCATGTTTGTATGTGTGGTCATAGTCCAAATAATGTCTTGGACAGCTACACCCAGTGACTGAGACACCACCCAGTCAACAACCAGGACTGAGCAGTGAGGGCTAAAAAAAACCAAGTCACACTATTGACTTGCAAATTATGAACAATGGAGGACTTTAAATTTTGTATTATTCAGTAATAATAAATCTGAGTTTGCCAGTCATTTATGCTTTATTAACATGGGAAAATAATTGCCTTATTAGCAACAAATCACATCTGAAACTCCTGTTGTATTACTGACAGTAAATCAAACAGGAGTTATACTTACTTATGTATTTAAAGTAGTGACACATTAAATCATGTGTGTTTGAGATTAGATATCAGCTTTTGTTTTAATTGTCATCATACTTTTTTTTTTTTTTTTTTTAACTCTGTGACAAAGAGAACAGCACAGTCCAACAACACTGTTGCGGTTGCAGCCGTGACATATATATAGGTGTGGTCAGTGTGGGAGGTGGGGGTCATGAATCACTTTGATGATTTGAAGTCAGTTATCTACTGTAGGTGGGCTGGTCTGTAACCATTTATGAGTGGTTGCTTTTTTTGTTGCTGCTGCAGTCAATATTTTCAGGAGGCATCTATCATTCCCTGTTATTCCCTCTGGCAGATCACCCAAATAAAGTGACATAAAGGTAAATGAAATCTGTTGACCATTCACAGGGTCTGGATGCCTGCTGATTTGCTATAAGTTATGCTATTGATTTCAGCAATCAGCAGACACATAAAGTGAAATTAGCATCATCTTATATTGTCTTTCAGTTTATCTTCAAACCATCCTGAAGAACCACACAGCTCATGCGTGTGAAGGAGACATGCTCATTATTGAGTGTCCCTCCAGGACGTCTGTGGCGGTCCTATCAGCTTTCTATGGACGACGTGTTCCTAATCAGCACCTATGCCCCTCTGCAAACACAAACACAACTGTGGAGGAGGACACAACGTGCAGTTCGCCAGTTGCTATCGAGGTACACAAAGCCACAGGGAGATGAATGTGAACTCACTCTGCCCTCCTAAAAATGCTTCAGTGAGTGTGTCATACCGCAGTGATGACAGCAGTCTCCACGTTTTTCCTGCTTTTTGCAGAAAGTGCTGTCAGAGTGTCAGGACCGGCGAACATGTCACATCCCTGTCTTCAGTCCAGTGTTTGGACAGGACCCGTGTCCACTCACCAGCAAGTACCTGCTAGTCTCCTACAAGTGCAGACCAGGTAGGCCACTGAGCTCTTATATGAAATACATGGTCACTAATATCACCAAAACATTAGTGATCAGGGTGTCATCATTTAAATACAGTGATTTATTTTTTATTTATATTGTTTAATTGATAGTATTAAGCAAACAAAACTGTGTTTTGCGTGTTTAAATTGATTACTGGACGTCATTCTTGTTCATTCTTGACCTTAAACAGTAATAACTCAAGATCCACTTACTAGTTTTTTCTTGAGTTTTTAACCACGTCACACAGTCGTCATCAACAGACTGATTTTGCTCACTTGTCATGGAGATGAAGACATGTGAGATCAGTAGCCGTTTTGGATTTCATCCACTGCACTTTTAAGACTTCCTCTGCATTTTGTTCATCTTCATTGCAACTGAGCAAAATCCATCCTCTAATGGAGATGATATCATATGGTTGAAAGCTATGAAAAAAAGCTAGTAAGAGGACCTTGAC
Source organism: Lates calcarifer (assembly GCF_001640805.2). Classification (NCBI taxonomy): domain Eukaryota; kingdom Metazoa; phylum Chordata; class Actinopteri; family Centropomidae; genus Lates; species Lates calcarifer. The sequence goes on along the minus strand of NC_066840.1, from coordinate 16,541,022 downwards.
TTGGTATTATTCTGTCAAACGTTCCATAGTTTTTAGACCCAGTACAACATGTTCCTGAAAGTTGCTTTGCTACTGTAAATGCTTTTGTATGTCTCTGTTTGTAAACTCATTTGTCTTACAGAGCACCACCGCACAAGGCTGGTGTGTGAAAATGAACGTCTGAGGCTGATATGTAAAAATGAGACTGTCCTCGCCATCTACTCGGCCACGTTTGGACACCTCCTGCACGGCAGTCCCCACTGTCCTCAAGAGCCCGGATCTCAAACTGACATGGGTCTGAAACAGGGCGCTTAAACCTCATCTAGTGGCCAAATAGTAGAACACATGTCCATTGTATGGAGAGTAATAAATAATTTCTGTGTCCTGTTCATCCATTAGTATACATTAATAAAACATTTGTTAAATTATGCATAGTGATGATTAATTTTCCTGCTGACTATTTTAAGTAAAACTGTTTAATCTCAATTATAATGTTGCTTAGAGGTGAAACCAGATCATAATTTTACAGAATTACACTTATTTCTTACACTTATTATAATTATTCATTCATTCATATTAATTTATTACAGAGTGTCTGTCACCTTCAGCTCTGAGGAAGGTGTCACGCAGGTGTCACAGCAGAGCGAACTGCTCAGTCCTGGCTGATACTCAAACCTTTGGGGACCCCTGTTTCCCCGGCACCAGGAAACACCTGCGAGTGTCCTTCACTTGTGGTAAGTGATAGAGGACGATGTGGCTCGTGACCGAGGAGTTATGGTTTGCTGAGTTATGTAAAAATCTCTCATTTCCTCTTTAGTTCCCCGCTATCTTCTGGAAGATGTGGGTCGGGGGTCAACAGATCCCTTCATGATTTCGGACTACACACACGGTGAGAACAGAAAAAGACTGAATGTTCACAGGTTTTATAGGAATGCAGCAGAGTTTGACTGGTGTCTGAGCTCAGACCCCTCTCACCTGCAGGTGGATGGTACACTGGCCCCACCTACAGGCCTCAAAATGTGCTCTTAACCAACTCTCTGGAGATCCTTGAAAAAATATTGGGTATGTGCACTGATGCCTGTAGACCTCAGGCTAGGGCTGCATGTACAGGTCTTATCATTGTTGTAGGTCATATCTTAAAGGCCCATACAGGTGTTTTTGCCCATTATCGTACTTAATACTTTGTAATACTGCTTATTATTTTCTTTAGCATGCTGACATGATGAGGTTATTATTTTTTTCTTCCTATTGAATCCCTAGTTTATTACAATATTAAAATCAAAGTTGCTTAAAAGTTGCTTAAGATATATAAACCTTCATAGTGAACATTTAACCCTTTTAATTTTTGTCAAAGTAACATTATTTTATCACGGCCTGTTAACGCAATTGTAAGCCTGATCTGATACTATTTTTATTACAGTAATTTTTTACAATTACAGTAAATTTTACAATTTCACAATTACAGGTACAGTGACAGTGTATTAAAATTAACTGAGTAACCTAAATATCTTTGACAGCTGAGTAACTCTACTTCGAGAAAATATAACCTGCACCCAGGCTTCCTTTGATGGTTTTCTACCATTATAATATTTGTCGATTTGTTGTTTTTCTAATTCATAAAGCTTTGGGGAAAAAAATAGCCTTGTTTTGTTGGCCAAATGAACAAAACATTGAAGATTAGTTTCCACCAAAACAGAACTTTAGAGCTGGACTTAACCTAAAAAATATGATGGAAAAAGACAGCAAACGACTGAAAAATGCAGTGACACACTGGTAGGTAGGTCTTTTATTCTTTCGCAGTCTCATAATCCATCCATGTGGATTCATGTGTCCACAGTTTAAGATGAACAATAAACTAATATGGACAAAATGAATGTATACTTTAATAATACACATGCAAAAACACCTGTATGGTTTTCTATGGGGTTCCATTTGCTGCAATAGTAACAACTGTGATAATTTTCTCTGTCTAATACCAACATATTTTTAAGCTAGTTTGACCCATGATCCTTTCTTGCCTCTCCTCCAGGTCTACCAGAGAAAGTGGCTCTGTACTTTGTCTCTGGTATCTGCGCTGGTCTGGTTTTCCTGCTCTGCCTGTTTGGTCTTCGCTCCACAATAGTGCGAGATGTCAAGGATCTGGTTTCTGACTTGAAAGACGAACTGAAGGCGTCTAGCAGACAGCGCAAGGAGCTCATGGAGGGCCTCTATGATGATCGAGATCTCAGACACGTCGTCCTTCTGTCGACTCACACAGTCCATACCGCACGGCAGACATCTTCAGTCCGTCCACGCTGACAGTGGAGATGGTTGATCGTGGACTGGAACAGATGAGGGATCTGCCCAATGGAGACATTTGGCCACATCGGGACTCCAGCCCTTACGCCATTCACATGATTAAAACCTACAACAACTGACAGAAGTCATGTATGAGTGAAGCTACTTTACAGCACCTTCTGCTATAAAACTTAAGTTGCAGACTGATACAATACACAGACGTTTGTTTTACTTTTGAATGGAGTTAACTGTGCCTCTTTATCAGTGATCTATGTCATAAAACATTATGAGTCAAATACATGAAGCCCTAATGTACTAGGTGGTTAATCATTATTTGGATTAACATTGGATGATTTGTTCTTTAACATCACATGCAAAATGTAGAGTCCAGTGCAAACCAGTATGTGTTAACACTGAGAATATATTCTGTAGTCACATCTCTAACAATGTCAACAAAAACTGAACATTATTCAAAGAAGAGAGGGAGACCAGGAAAGAACTTGATGGAAATGCACAAAGTTGACATGCTATGTCACCTTTATTAAAAATAATCATTGTTGTGGCTGGACTGTTGTATTGGATGGAATTAAATTGTACATTTGTATCTAATAAAGTGTCAGCTGAGTGTTAATTGTAGTGTATTGCACTGTAAGTCACACTAACCAATAAAGATTGTATCAGTGGGGTGAAACTTGTGCAGAACACAATGCCTCTGTTTAATGTTTAATGTAATGAGGCACTGTACATATAGAGCAGGTCTAGACCGTACTCTTTATCTTATAAAATTTACAGAGGGAAACCCAACAAATCAGAGGTGCTACAAAGGTAAAATGCTGCTCACACACTGATGTATCCATATTAATAATGAAATGTATAATCATATTATCAGTCACAGGGAACTTTTTTTTTTACTTTTAATACTTTAGGTAGCTTTTCCTAATAAGAAGAAAGAAAGGGAGATTTCACTGATATTTTCACACATAGAAAAACAAAAACCACCATACCTGGACTTGTAAAATCTGGCTAAGATGATCCCAGACAAGCTAAAAAGGGCAACGCACACAGATGGTAGCTTTAAATGCGGCACGGAAATCCATCTATTACTATTTATTGAAAGTTTGATATGAGAATAATTGTGAATTTACAACATGGTGTTACAGTGCTGAGAGGCTGACTCTGATCCACACTCCGAGGCAGGAGGTGGCGTTATGTCTCTTCCTACCACCTTGAAAATGAAGGCGATGAAGCCGTGCAGCGGGGAGAGGGACTGGAGAAGTGGGCAGTCCACATTGGAAACTGTCTCTACTCTTTACGATGTAGTCCGACCAGCCTGTTCCCTGACACCGAGCTGGGCGCAAGAGAAGCCGGATATTTGAAGCTCTCTGACGGAATGGCGCACACCAACCGGGGTATCTCGACTCCTGGGCTCTGTTGAAAACCGTGACCCGCGTCCGCTAACAACAACAACAGCTGGCTAACAAGCTAACAGCTGTCACAACCGGAAAGGCCGCTGCTGCCGCCGCACCGGGTGGAGATTTAACTTTCTCTGCCCGTAACGTCTGGACTGAACCAGCAAGTCATTTTAGCCACTGATAAACTGCTATTTATTGTATATTGGTAAGAATGGATACATCTTTGGGAATATGCGGCGAGGAGTGCTTGGCAATATCCTTTTTGAATTAAGTTACAACCTTTTTATAATGTGTTTTTCTTTCCAGTTTGCTTTAGCTTGTTGGCTAACGTTAGCCGTCAGTTAACGTTAGCAATTTGGCTAACTTGAAATCACTTGACACTTGGACTAGTATGAGTTTAACAAACTGATTGATTTACAGCCACAGCTACCCTTTGATTCACCTCACTATTAACCATGACACTATGACCAGTCTCATTTAATTAAATTAACTAAACCCGCTTGTTCTTGAACAGAATAACGTTAGCCATGATTTTGTTTAACTTTAGCTCCATTAGCTGCCGCTGGACTGCCTTCTCTCTTTCTGTCACATTAATTTTGCCTCCTAATTTTCAGTTAGCATGGCTTCTTCTAACAGAGATCACCACTGTCTAACCACACAAATGTTAACCTAAAATCCGGCAGAGGGGCGTCTGTCTGCGGTCAGTTATGATAAACACCTCGGTGCTTGTGATGTGCGCCCAAGCCCTTTTCTCATCCTCAGTCACAATAATTCCTTGATTGTGCTGCTCACACTGTGAGAGGTCAGGAGCTGAGATCTGGCCAGAAGGAGCCCAGGCTACTGTCGCTAATTGAGCGCAGTGGAGAGTTTATGTAAGTATCAGAGGAACTTGGTGATTTATGGTTATTTATGTGTTTCTGTCAGGCAGGAAATAAAACAAGTGAGATGTCACAGATAGGCTCTGATGTTTATCTGCAGCATCCTGCTTTACTCTGATGAAATCCAAGTTTTTGACAGCTCTGTCTCTGTCTCTCTCTGTGTTTGAAGTTGGTTGCCAGCTGTGGTGCATCTGAATAGTCAGGCCTACTCTCCTGGGCAGGGCTCTTTATTTGGGAAATGTGTTTTATATTTTAAACAGTCTTCAATTGGCATGCACCAAGTAGTGTGTGCCGCATTTAGGGCCACATGAAAGTGAACTTGCATCAAGATAGTTCAAATTACAGCCTGTGATGTCAGTAGGGTGTGCACCATGATAATGTCACATTGAATAATAGACAAGATCATTCAGATTGTACTGTGCTATTGCTGTGTTTTAGTGTTGGTTGTCTTGTCTTACGTAGCGATTACATTTTATAGCAAATGACATTAGATAAGTATAATATTGTTGGGTATATTTTTGTGGCTAAATCAAGTAAGTAAGGTGCAATATTTAGCTTTTTCTTCAGATGAAAAGGCAACCAAACACAGCACCTGAGGACCTGAAACAAATGTTACTGTTATGGTTGTAAAAATTTGCAGTGTCATGTGCACAGTAGCCTAGCTGAAAAGAAAGTTGGTGTAGAAATCAGTCAGTCTTCAGAGGTCAGAAAGTGAGCTACAAGACAGTGCTGACCGAGGAGCTGTGGTGATTTGGATCAGTGTTACAGCAACAGGTTTTTAACCCAAGTTCTCCAGCTAATGGGAGGGGCTCTCTCTCTACTCACACACTCTTTACGCAATCAGATTTACTCTCAGTTGGGACTTATCCCTCAGTCAGCTCTAGCACGTGTTTTTTTTATTTTATGAAAGAGGATGTTGTGGGTAAAAGCAGAGGCTGTGCTAAATAATTTAGTGTCTGTTTGTAGCAGGCTGTGCTGTGCACTGACGTGACGGAGAAAGGAATTAGTCCCACCACTAGCCAGCTCACTACCCATTATCAGGAATTCCTCCACTAAGTCCTGGACTGTAATGAGACTCACATGGGCACACAAGCTTCGTGCTCAGCTAACAGTGTTAAAATCACACACACACTGAACTCAGGAGCGGCCCTGACAGGGAGAAACAATGAAGAGTCATGGAAATCAGGTGCTATCTTTGTTTCAGTTGGTGCTGTGCACATTTTATAACATATGCCCATGACCACCTGTGAAAATGACATCAGCTGAATGAATTGTATGACAGAAGATGCACATTATAATACAGCAGCCCTGCAGTAAATACTAATGTAAACCTGACAGTGTTTAGTTTTTGCAGAAAACCAAACACTGTATATTTTTAACTTGGTTTAAATTTTTTAGCTTGCATATTAGCGTTGTTAATTAAAGATCTCATTAAGCATCTTCTAGTCGTGTTGCAGAGGATCTGCTTGTTACCACTGCTTTGCTAGTGCAGTTTTTCATGTGTCTGTTCCTGTGTAAACTATTCTGTTTGCCACACTTCATACTTGTGTAAACGTGTGCAGTTATAATAAAGGCGGCTTACTGAGGTTCAAAGAGGACAGATAATAGCAGCTATAAATGACTTGTCCGCTATACATGCCTGACAGCCTCAGTTAAACCCAGACACCATTAGTTTCACCACATTCATATTTAATTCAGGGCTGCTGTTTTGTTAGGCATTTCGGTCATTCTGTCCACTGCTTAGAGGAGGGGGTGTTCTCTGTCATCGGTTGTCATGTAGCTTGCAACATCAGAGGGGCCCTTGCCGATTCTGGGGAACTGCAAGTTGCTTTGACACATGAAGTGCGGTGGAGCTGAATCATTTTCCTTTCAGCAGTAATCAGACTGAAGTTGACGGGAAGTGTGGGCAGTGCTACTTTGACCCTGGCTGTTAGTCAGCCATTGTTAGAGAGAGAAACATGACCCTGCCTACATCAACCCACATCAAAGATATGAAGCTACTTACTGTGTATTGACTATTTAATGCCCCAGAGCTTAGCCCCTCTAAGTGTGCTCCAGGTTCTTACAGTGTTTTGTCAACAAAACTTGACTGAAACAGGAGCTTCTTAGTCCATTTTGTGCCCTTGTTTGCTTATTTAACTAAAATACCTGAACTGCTTAATTGACTGGAGGAGACTTTTGCATGTGAGCATGTGCAAGTTCATATTTTAATCACTTAATAATTATAATCAAGTTCCGATAGTTCATATGCACATATTGCATCTCTAATATTCAGTTATTCTAATATTTGCATACTGAATGATGTGCATGAAACACAATTTTAATTGCATGAAAATGGCTGTAATGAAGAAAAAAAAGAAAAATCCCTGCAGCTTGTCTGTTCATATTTGTGTTTTAAATGATTTTCTTTATAATGTTGATTGATTTTAAAATATCACAGAGCTGATGTTAAGTGAGAGTCTATGCTATTCTCATCCAGATTGGGTGTTTTGGCCACCCCTGATGCTGTTGTGTCTCGTCCGGTTCCTCAGCTGTCTATACCCATTAATGGTAATTTTGAAATTGTAAGAGGTACGTGCCCATTTTTGTTCATTTTTGTCACAGTATTAACTGCTCCAGGTATGCTTAGTATAAAATGTTTAAGATATTTGAAGATGCCAGTGGCTACAGATTGTTCTTTATTTTTATTTCTGTGTTCTCTGTTTGTGATTCCTTGCCAACACGCGCAGCCTGTGGCATTAGACTGCGGATTCTTTAAGTCCTATACATAGTAGTGTCACTGTTTACTCAGGGTCATGGAACAGAGGCCTAAAAGTGAAAGTCCGGGGAGCGTTTCCTTTGCACTTGGAAGCCAGAATTTAAAAATCAACACATGACAACCAGAGCCTGTTGAAATAACTTATAACACCACTGATTTACAACCACAACAGACCTTTGAACTGCATAGCCACCGTTAAAGTTGTCGTTCCTCTTTCGTTTCAGAAGCTGAAGAAGCTCTTCTCATTGACTTCTCAGCAGATTGTAAGTACTTATTGCCTTTCTTCATGTTACATAATTCCTCTTTTAGCTTTGTTTTCAAACAGATTATGTTTTGGCCCTTCAGGCAAGCTGGGAAAAATTAAATTGGCCTGTATTGTGGCAACAAGAGGGAGCTAAAACAACAGCTTCTATTCAACCACATTACATTTTTAGAGCATGCCTTCAGCTAAATGTCTGTATTTAGTAGCAGACGCAGGTCCTGAGTTGCCACGGCTCTCTGAAAGAATGCTGAATTGGTTCAATGTTAAATCACTTTGCTTTGTTTTCTAGACAGTCTGCATTTCTTATGTGTTTGCAAAGTCTGAAGGTGCCCATCGTTTGTGTGTGTGTGTGTGTGTGTGTGTGTTTTCTGCACCCTTCTCAAGCCTTTGTTAGGATACGTATTAAAGGCGAAAAAGCCCCAGAGCTGCTGTTGGAACTGCAGGATGACGATCGCACTCAGACTTTCTTTACCCAGGTGAAGAGTGCTCAGCAGCAAGGTAAGACTCCACTGTCTGTCAGTAGACCAAAGCAGTTGGATGATTAATTATTTAATCACTCATCTAACATTTATTTACAAAGGGTGGATTACACCGCTCGCTGATTTCCTGTGTCTTTCTGCCACATTGGCGGAAAAGTTTGGCTGCCATTTTTGAAATCAGATCCACCTTTAAAGGTGCTAGCCCACCTGTGTGAATGGAGACAGAGGGGAATAAAGCTTACATCGCTATGCTTTCACACTTAGATTTGTTTTGTTTGTGTAACTGATACCCTTCAAATGAATGAACAAATTACTAGATATGGCAGTGAGTCCAGTGTACAGTGACAAAATTCCACCAAGTAGTGTGAATTTCCATCTGGGAATATTTTGAATTTGTTGATGAAAAGAAATATAATATATTGGGTAAGGGTGGTATTTTTAAATTATTTTTTTTAGACATATTTAATCTATTTATGTATAGATAGATATTAGGCTCTTGAGCTTAAAAGCAGTTGAATAGGAACATTTGCATCTGTAGTAGGCTGGAATAAATAATGATTCTTTAAGGAGTATGAAAAGACAGGCATGTTGGCATGAAAACCCTTTACCCTTTAACTGTCTTGTGTTGCATACATTTGCATAATAATAAGATAAAACAGATTTTTGTTCTAGCATTCCTGAAGACAAACTGCTTGTGCTGTGTAAGCATGTGTGTTCTTTTGTTGTGGAGATCACTGTGGGACATATTGTTTTGGTTGCCACCTCATTAACCTGCACCCTGGAGAAATAATGTTTTAATGTTGCAATTGTCCTACACTGAGAGCCAGTTCACCCAGATTTACTGTTACCACTATCATTTGCCGTCATTCACTGGTTAATGATAGTAACATGTTGTAGTATTCAGTCATACTACAGGGGAAGTGTGCCCTCTTCAGTGTTGTCACCAACAGGCCTCTAACTGGTATCCTCTACTTCCTGTAATGACAACATAGCTAGTCTGGGTGTTGGCTCGCTTTTATGTGAGTTCATATTTACACTGAGAGAGGACAGCTGAAACAGGATGTGAATTCATAGTTGCCTCATGATACTTCTGTTTGTTTTTCTTGAGCAACCTGTAACACCTTTTATTATTTATTTTTTACACAGCCTAAGATAATTCCTGGGAAGATGTTCCGACTGCTTGTGTTGACCCTGGATCGTTGTGTGTTTCCCTCTTGATAACGCTGTTTAATCTTCACAGTTCAATCCAAACTCGCAAAACCCAAAGCGATGGAGCCCATTGCCCCAACGACCCCAAGAGGTCCAGTCCCCATCCCACCGCAAAGAGCAAACAAGACTGCTAACCTTGTGGGTTCTGGAGTCAACCCAGCCAAATCTGTCAGTGCACTGCCTCCCAACCTCAACAACATCACTTCAACAAATCAGACTAACACAGGTAATATACAGATACACAGTGTCTATATTCAGAAAAAAAGATGCATCAGTGATTGCTGGTCTGAAAACAAAGCCTGTTTTTGCTGTTAGATTGAATCCTTTGTTTTATTTTGTTTTTTAACTTACTTTTACTTGAAGATCCAGTTCAGTCACTTGCCTCAGACTTTGGCTTTGAAGACAACTTCAACCACGCTCTCAAAGTGGAGGAAAAGAAGAACCACCAGAATCGCATAGTTGCCTCCAGGGAGCCTCCTCCTGTTCCTCCTCTACCTCCTCGCAAAGCCTCCTACACTCCATCCAATCCTCTGCCTCCTGCACCAGTCCCTAAAGAAAGAGCTGTGTCCTTACAGGCCAAAGACAACTCCTTTAACACCAAACCAGAGTAAGTTAAACTGTTGGGACAGCAGAAACACTGGAAACTAATTTTATATCAATTAAAATTGTTTAGATCCAGGAGGCTCTTAAAGTGGAATCTGTCTTAAGTTTTTGCTGGTGTTAAATAATACCCACTTTTTCCATTCCAGTAGTTTTAGGTCAGGGTTTGACCGTGTGGACAGGCCACCATCTTGGTGTGAGAGTCCCACCACCAACAGCATGAGACAGGCCATGTTCTCCAGCCAGGCAGGACAAAGAGAATACCTCATCAAACACCGCCTCGGGAAGAAGGAGAACGAATATGTGGACATCCAGAACTTTAAGTAAGAGCAGTGTATTTATTCTGTGTATTTTTGATTTTGTTTTTATCTGACAATGCAGGGGGTGGGGACTTGTATTTCAGAAATGCTGGAGATTGCTGCTTCTGCCACCAATAACCCTTCACCATGTGTTTTTCTTTCAGGTTTTTCACGGGTACGTGGAACGTGAACGGCCAGTCTCCTGACAGCAGCCTTGAGCCGTGGCTGTGCTGTGACGCAGAACCACCTGATATTTATGCTCTGGGGTCAGTAATAATTAATTATACAACACTTTCCTGACTGTGAAAATGTACAAAATCGTCTTCTTTTCTTGTTTTAATAACAACCACTTGATTTATGACTTTAGTTTTCAGGAACTGGACCTCAGCACTGAAGCTTTCTTCTACATGGACTCGTCCAAGGAGCAGCTGTGGGTGGAAGCTGTGGAGAGAAGTTTGCACCCAAAAGCCAAGTACAAGAGGGTGAGTAGGAGAAAATGCCTCCTTAGAGGTAAATCAGTACTTTCTAGGGCTATTGGGTCTTGTTGTGTTGATGAAAGCATGGTTTGCATGTTAGTAGGACAGAACACATGTGGTACAGGCACTAATGTGATGTTTTTTTTGTCTACAGGTTCGGATCATACGACTAGTTGGGATGATGCTTGTGGTCTTTGTCAAAAAGAATCACAAGAATCACATTAAAGAAGTGGCTGCAGAGCATGTGGGGACAGGAATCATGGGAAAAATGGTTGGTTCACACAATATTTAGACCGACTGCTTCAAAATAAAAATAACAATAGTGATTGTGCCGTGTCTTTTATGCATTTTAGTGCAGTGACTCATTAGAAATGAATAAAATGTTAAGAAATATGTTTAGAATTACTTTGAAATTTGCCAGATTTGCATGTCCATCTACACAAATCACTTATTCTTTGTTTATGATCTAATTTTTCACCAAATATCACTGGAATCTGTGAAGTTTTAAGAGATTCTGCTAACTACAGTATTTACACCACACTGCATTTTTTAAAATGCATGTCATGTTAAATGTGTTACACAGAGTTTAATCCTACACAACAATGTGATTTTTTTTTTTTTTTTTTTTTTTTTTTTTGCAGGGGAACAAAGGAGGCGTGGCAGTGAGGTTTGTTTTCCACAACACTAGTTTCTGCATCGTGAACTCACATCTGGCAGCGCATGTGGAAGACTTTGAGCGCCGCAACCAGGACTATAAGGACATATGCGCTCGCATGACCTTCCACTTACTGGAACATCCTCCTCTCAGTATCGTCAAGCACGAGTGAGTTCCTCCGTGATTCATGTCCAGAGTGAGAACGTGGCTCTGGATTAATGTGCAAAATCTGATTTTACACTCACTTATTATGTTTGTATCATCAGTTTGATCTTTACGAACTAGAACTGAAGTCTGTGCCTCAGAGTTCTAATCACTTAAAACACTAACCTAATCAGTGTCACCTCCTTCACTAGATTTACAAACATGAGCCACAGACTGCAGTTCTCTTTGACAGGATTTTAGTGTTTCTGAGGATCATCACATTCAATACAAAACTGTTGGTGTCATTCTGTGCTTTTAAGCCACCTCTGTCTCTTTCTGTCTTTCAGTGTAGTAATCTGGCTTGGGGATTTAAATTATCGTCTGTTCATGTACGATGCCTCTGATGTCAAACAGCTCATCGCTCAGAATGAGCTAAAGAAGCTTCAGGAGGTTGATCAGGTGTGTCTGTTATCCAGCTCAGTGGGTTTTCTCTGTGTTTATGTGCTCATATTCAGCAGAAAGAAAACTTCACCACCACAATTCAGGAGGTTTAAATCACAATGTCAGAGCTTTTGCGATAATTATTAGATATAGAAAATTTGCCCTGTTACAGCTTGTGTGTCTCTAATTAGCTAATTTGGCATGTATCAAGTCATTTTGACATAAAATAAGAGCATTTAGCACTTAGGTGAATCTGTTAGGCTCTAACTCTAGTGTAGCTGCACAATAGCTTTAGTAAAATATGTTTGTTTTTCAAGCAATCTTCTGTGCTTGAGCTGAAATCCTCCCATGTGAACTTGTGAAATGTGTGACATTAAAGCTCAGCAGAACAGAAGTAAATATTTCTTGATAAAAACCATGAAGCCAAAAAATAAGGGAAGCTGTTTTGCCAACATCACTGTTACACATGTTTAGGATTGCTAAACAAAGTGTTTGGCATCTGTTATGATTTCCTCGTTAACTCTGTTTATAGTGACAGTGATTTTGTTTTGACTCTTTCAGCAACTAATACTTGACAATGTTGCCACTTTTATGTGTAGCTGAACATTCAGAGGCAGACTAAGAGAGCCTTCACAGACTTCATGGAGGGAGATATTAACTTCATTCCCACGTACAAGTATGATCCCAAAACAGATCGATGGGACTCAAGGTAAAAACATATCCCTGTGTTGTATTTGTTAATGATTAAATAAGCAGCTCACTCCAGGATTTGTTTTACTCTTGCCAGTTTGTCCTCAGTTCCACTTTGTCTTCTTTGGAATCCTGATTAAATTTTGAGAGTCAGGAAGCCTTTTCCGGCCTTATCCTTACACTAACACAGAGTCAGCAGTACTGCATAAGTGTGTCTCATGTCTGAACCCTGAATTTCCACCCTGAAATTACAAATGTTTCCCGCAGCGGGAAGTGCCGTGTCCCAGCCTGGTGTGACAGGATCCTTTGGAGGGGCAACAATGTCAAGCAGCTCAAATACCGAAGTCACATGGAGCTGCAAACTAGTGACCACAAGCCTGTCAGCTCCCTCTTCAGTATAGGGGTATGAAACTATGATGTCAAATAAAAAACATGCAAGGTTCTGCCATTCATTTTGACAGTATGTAATGATATAATAAATACTTTAATGACGTGTGTTTGTAGGTGAAGGTGGTAAATGAGCAGCGACACAAAAAGGTGTTTGAGGAGATTGTTCGAGCGATGGACAGAATGGAGAATGATTTCCTTCCATCTGTGTCTCTGAGCAGGAGAGAGGTAAATGTGTTCATCATCACTGAGAGTCTGTTTGTATGTTTCCATCTAAAATCAGACACTAATAACCCTTAGGATGCGGTTACTGGGAGTCTGTTTAATGTTTCTTCTTTTTCCTGGTCCCTCAGTTTACATTTGAGAATGTCAAATTCCGGCAGCTTCAGAAGGAGCGCTTCTTAATAACAAATGACGGGCAGGTCCCCTGTCACTTTGCCTTCATCCCCAAACTCAATGACTCGCAATACTGCAAGCCTTGGCTGCGTGCCGAGCCAAGTGATGGATTCTTGGAGCCCAGTAAGTCCTTTTATCTTAATGAGTCCCTTGTTTTTTTTGATTGTTCTTTGGCTTGTCACTGCAAATTTTAGATATATGATTATGTAACATTTTAGTTATTTGGAATGAAATAGGGGATTAGTGTCGCTGAGGGATGATATTGAAGGATGATGTAAGTCACCCTTGTTTAATTATTTTGTTTAAACCAGCAAAATTAGCAATGTCTAGATGGAAGCAAACTGGTTCAAAGAAAAATTTAGGAGTTTTCAAATTGTGGGATTCTCACTCAACACCTTGTCTGAATTTCTCAGTGTGATAATTTTGTGTTCTGTCAACTCTTCTGTGCATATTTGAAGGTTGACAAGACAAATAGTAGGGAAAACATGATTCAACCAGTTACAGATAAATAAGGCACAGTTAAAAATGTTTAGGGTTCTTTGCAAGATAATGTTCCTTTAGTTTGCAATAAATAACTCAGCAAAGCAGAGGCAGCTTCTCTGACAATGTTCCTCAGAAAGTTTCTCTGTAAACCACTGACTTATCTTCCTGAACAGCCGAGACCCTGGAGATCTATCTGGAGGTGTATGTCAGCAAAGATTCGGTCACGCTGCTGAACTCTGGAGAGGACTCCATAGAGGACATTCTGGTGCTCCATCTGGACCGTGGCAAGGACTACTTCATTACCATCTCTGGCAACTACATGCCCAGCTGCTTTGGCACCTCGCTGGAGACTCTGTGCCGCATGAAAAAGCCCATCAGAGAGATCCCCATCACCAAACTCATTGACCTGGTGAGGGAAAGTTAATCCACCGCTTGTGAAAAGGGCAACATAATCAGAGCAATTTAAAAGTTATAGGATTAGTGAACAAAGGCATATTTCCCTCAGATATGTTGAAGCCCTGATTGTGAAACACAAACCATCCTCTTCCTGCGCAGAGCAATTTAGCTCAGATTGTATTTCGATGGCTGGGCCTCTGTGGCTATTCACTACCTGAAACCTGAGCAGGGACACATGAGGACTTGTTCACTCCCTCAGGGTAAACTCAGTCACAGAGAAGGCCTATATTTGGAGAGCATAAAATGTCTCAACTTGTATATTTCTGGCCATGAGGGGCCAAGGGAACGAGGAAGTGGCAAAAACATAGGAAGGGAGCTCCTAAAGAACAGGGAAAACTGACTCAGGTTAGACCCACTTTAGCCTTCTTCATATAAATAGACTCCTCTGGTCTTAACATGATCACCTCTGTCTGCTTCCATAATGCTATTTTTTACTTAATCTGATTTGGCTTTGGAATATAGTGTTGCTATCATTCAGTGCTCCTTTATCTCCTCTAAACTGTTCCATTCTCCTTCTGGCCTGCTGGTGTATTTGATCAAATGATTTATGCAAGAACAATCAATAATCTCTCGTCTTTTTCTGATTCTGTATTTATACATAGCACTTCTCTCCACTTAGTTCTTTCTGCTTTTGTTTCCCTTCATCGCCTCTCCTTGCCTTGATCATTCCTTTCCAACTCTTCACTGTGGTTGTGGGCTGACTTCTTACTCAGGGAGAGGACAGCTTCATGGAAAAGGTAAAATATTAACTCTGATACTGATCAGCTATCAGCTAAAACAGCCACAACATCACCGTAGATTTTTGTAGCCCAGTATCTTCTTTATGGCACCTCAGTTGTTCATGTTGTAAAAAGAATCTGGGCCAAGTATTATTAGAATCAGTCATGCCAGGATACGGTCTCAACAAAACCCCAGTGTAGGCTATGTCCTGTTAATGTGTAACTTTAATCTCTAAGGATCGCATACTACAATAGAAATCTTCATAAATTTGGTTCAACCATTAATTTGTTATTTTGTTGCCCAATACGCAGAAATAACAGTAATTTAACCATTTTTGAAAATATCTATTTGCTTTGTTTCTGAGAGTTAGATGAGAAGTTTGATACCAGTTTCACGATCTGTATATTAAGTATGGAGCAAGAGCTTTGAGGCAGTTAGGTTCACTTAGTATAAAGACTGAAATCAGGGGGAGCCGTTCTCTCCTCAAAGTCATACATACGCCTTCATCACCTCCAAGTAGCGCTCAGCTCAGAAACGTCCCAGTGGTGAAACTGAAAAGAGCTGCGTTGCTTCAGGCTCCACTGAGAAAGAAAAGAAAGAAAGAAATCTGATCCAGGAAGTCCAGACTGAATAACAGATCCATGAGTTTGAAGGCTTATCAGACGCCAAAAGACTACACAGTGGTTTATAGCACTCGGATGCAAGGTTATCTTTCATCATGACCATTGTGACATAAACAGCAGAACAGAGTCCTCTGTGTTGGTACCTCCACTGCATGGCCTCATTACAAATGAATGATGAGGGTGCATTTTTGGACATGGTCAAACACAGCCGTATAATTAATATGTTGTCTGTCATTACACATATGTAAATGTAAAAACAGCAAATTGTGGTTACCAGGGGTATGTGCTGTAACTATTTCTTGGAGAACAACAATTGATAAGGTTTAGTGTTAGTAGGTTTATTTATATAATTATATAACAGTTTCCCCTGCTTCGACTCTTTATGGTAAGCAATGCTAATCACCTGATGGGTCTAGCTCCATAATTAATGCACAGACTCAGGAGTGGTATCAAACCTAAATAAATTCTAATATATCTTAAAATGTTGAATATTCTTTTGACATGCAGTCCCCTTCAGCTGCAGTATTGAAAACTGAAACTGCTGCTTGCAAACAACTAAAAAATTGAGTTGTACAAGCTAATCTGAAAACTGAATCAGTGCAGACTCTTTCTACATTTCAGAAAGCTGACGAGGGCAGCAGTTGTTAACCCACAGGCAATCACAGACCAGACCATGCCAGCTTAGCTATAATCTGTCTGTGTGGATCAGTCACCCATT
Organism: Lates calcarifer; assembly: GCF_001640805.2. Taxonomy (NCBI): domain Eukaryota; kingdom Metazoa; phylum Chordata; class Actinopteri; family Centropomidae; genus Lates; species Lates calcarifer. The sequence goes on along the minus strand of NC_066840.1, from coordinate 16,524,680 downwards.
AAATCTCCCCTCGCCCATTTAGGACAGGGTCCACCAGTCCAGCGAAAGCGAGAGACACACACACACACATTAAATCTCATTTCACAGCAGGTCGCCCTCATTGCACAGCTCCTTCATACTCATGATTAAAGCTAATGAGAAGAAGAATTAGAGTCTCTTCAGCTAAGCTCAGACACTCACATGAAGCCTAATGACAAGTCTCTACTTCCATTTCATAACTTGTTACTGAAACTAAATGGCTGCATGAGTAAACACTCAGCCATTTAGAATATAATTTTGTCCCCATTTCCTTACAATGTAGCAATTTAACACATTTTATATTCCAGCTTTTTGGATTTGAAGATTTACCACACTGCAAATATCCGTAATGATCACAGGAAAAGCTTGGATGTTTAAAGAGTATCACATTAGTTCTGCATGTTAGCATCCCCTTCGCCCCAAATTTAAAGGCCCACTCCAGTCTCTGCTGCCTTTATGTGCAGCCTCACTAGCTGTGGTTATTTTTGGATGTCTCTCGTGAGTCTAAGGGATCCATTTGCAGAGACAAAAAGAATGTGATATCCAGCTCTTAGTAAAATGGCTCTCCTTCAAGTCTCCAGACCCCAGAGATAATCTTTACCTCACTGCTGCTCCCACTCCATCACTAATTGATCAGATGTGTCATGTGCAGCCATTCTAGTTGTCTCTGTTTCACTTGATCAGAGCAGTGTGAATCACATAGTATGAGCATAATGTCATGAATCCAGATAATTTTTCCTCTAATGAATAAATGAGGAAGTATTGGTGTGTTATTCCAGGAAATGATCTAATGTCTGTCCTGCAGTGCTGTCAGTGTAAAACATAGTGATTGTTTTCCCATCAGGAAAAGTCAAAGGTGAACTTCCTGATGGTGGATGGCGCAAGTACTGAGGACAAACCTCTAAAGATCCCCAAGGAGGTGTGGATTCTGGTCAACCACCTCTTCACCAAGTCCTGTGATCAGGTGAGAATAAAACCTGTTGTGAAGTTAACTTTTGGGAGTTATAAGCAAGTGTTTTACTACCTGTATGTTTATTTATTTATTTTTTTCAAATGAGTAATGCATAAAAATACTAACTACTAATACTACTAATACTAACTGAATTTTCATAGTATTTGCTTGTTTGCTTATGTGCATGTAATGTAATATTGTGAAAATAGCTGTTGGCGCTTTTAGATGCCAACAGATTTAGTAGATAGATACATTTATTGTTCATTTCAGTAAATGACAATGGTCTAGTAACTGTGTTATTTTAAATCCCAGATAGTCTAGTTTCATATTTCACAATATCCTCTAATGCATCCTCTGATGCTGAAATACTGAAGGTGTGTTCAGACACAGATGTGAAGTGAATTTTCACCTTGCATCATCTGTGTAATTTGACTGCTGGATCATTGTGCAGCCTGTGGTGATTCGCCACTAACAGTCGATGCACCAGTTGTAAAGACATTAGCTGTGTTTGTTTGGCAGCTCAGCTTCCAACTGATCTCGGAGCTCGGTAGGAACTCCAGTTCTTTCTTTTATTTCTCTGCTGTCTCTACATTTATATTTGTCTTTATGACTGTGTATTTCTGCACCTTGACCACATGAATTTCCCTATCTGCAATAATAAAGTTTACATTGACATAGACCTACATTCAGGAAGCAGATTAATAAAGGCCTGGGACACATCAAATTTCATTCCATTGACTTTGCATGTAATCCTACCGCCTCTAAAAGATGCTTCATGTTGTGTCTGTACACACATTAGATAGGTACTTCTGCAAAGTGTTGTGTGTGAAATGTTCCATATTGTGTCTTTGTGTGTCTCTCAGGAGGACCTGTTCCAGACACCAGGCCTACAAGAGGAGCTGCAGAGCATCATCGACTGTCTGGACACCAGCATCCCAGACACCATCCGTATCCTCATTTATGAAGCCACTCACACTGGCCCAGATTTCACTGAGACCCAGTCCTACAATCACTGAAATACCAAACAGTAAAAAAATTAACAGACACACATGAACACTTACATATTTACTCAGCTAAAACATGGATCTTCTTGTGTCTTTGTCATTAGGATGAGTTGGCATGACTCACAGTAATAACAGTAATTGTGATCTTACCAAGGGTTAAAAGTTAAGTGAGATAGAAACAGGATTTGAAGACGACGAAGTCCAAAGCTCACACTAGACTCCATATTTGCTTATTTTTTCTTTAACTCGTCATGTAGCTGGTTGTAACCACTCTGTAGCTGAGGCTCTGTTGATCTTCTTGGAGGCCTTGCCGGAGCCAGTCGTCTGTTACGAGCTCTACCAACGGTGCCTAGACTGCTCTCATGACAGCCGCCTCTGCAAACAGGTGCAGTGGTCACCAGTTTTTTTGTTAATGCTGCAAAGTATGACATATAGCAAGCTAGACTTTGTTTTCTAAGAAGACTTTTGAATTGTGTTGCATATGACTGCACAGACCAGAGTGCAGTATTGCAGATTTTTCTACATGACTAATCTGTGTCCTCTCTAGATGAATGGCAGTTGATCTCCCAGCTGCCCCGGGCTCATCGCAACGTGTTTCGTTACTTAATGGCCTTCCTGAAGGAACTTCTCAAGCACTCACACAACAACAACCTGACAGCCAACCTCATAGGTATGACATAGACACTTATTTCTGGTTACCACACTGCAGAGCTTATCAAACTAGTTATCAAATATGCAAAGTATTTCATATATTTAGGACAGGACAACTACAGCCTGACTAATACCAGCTCTAATGGTATATCAGACAAAAGTCATTTTACACATTTTGACACAGATTATTTAGACCATAATATTTAATGATATTTACTGAGCAGAACTTTTTCTAGTTGAAAGATGATGTTGATGTACATTTTCTGCTAGTCTGGAATTTTACTCATCATCTTTATGTTGAACGTCTTATATTCTAGTTAAACTAGTGATTACAGAGAGTATGTGATATTCATGTATTTTTCTTACAGAAGTCAAGAAGTGTTCTTCCTACATACGGTTAATCATTTTCTTTCTTTTTTTGGCCCTCTGTTCGTATTTTAGCCACCCTCTTTGCCAGCCTCCTAATCCGACCACCTCCCAACCTGGTGGGAAGGCAAACATCACACGAGCGGCAGAAAGCCATCGACTTTGTCATGGGTTTCCTCATGGCGGGAGACGAGGAGTAAATGAGGTTGGGTGTGGAGCTGATTGCCATCCTGGCTTACCGTTGGCACAAACCCCCGGACCTGTAGGACACTGTGTAACTTGATCCATTTGGTTTTTTGTCATCTTTTGGAGACCAGTGCAGCTGTTCTGCACCCCTACCTTTCACAAACTCTCACGTCAGAGGTACCCCAGACTTCCATTAGAACTGTGACGATTTTACCAGGTGTCATATCTTCGTTCTCAGTATGACCTGCTCACTGGATTTGGGAGCACTCTGGAGAGTTTTTGACTGATGCCTATGCACTTTCTGATGACCTAAAGGACCTGTGCCTCCAGACTAGAGTTGTCCTCGTCCTCAGCTGACCTTTCTTATTGTAGGTGCTCATGCCAAAATAACCCCAGAGTAGTGTGTGGTATGAATGTGAAAACACTATGTATCCATAGATGCTAAGGAAAACACTCGATTACACTAAAGAAAAGCAAATTCCTTAAAGTTTTAAGAAGTAGACTGAACACACATGCAAGGCAGTTAAATAGTTTGAAACGGGATAATTGTGGAAATCTATCTCTAAGAATGTTTAAGCTTAAGATAAATCATGACAATCATTAATTTTGGAGCATTTTAGTTGAGGGGGCAACATTAAAATATCCGAGAGATTTATTTGTTACGATATCCGCTGTGTTTTAACTGTTATTTATATTTTCTTTCTCCAAGTTTGCACCATCTGTAGAGTTTCTGGTTCCTACTGCAGAATAGTTCATTTTAGTTTCATTGGAAATAGTCACATCGTCATCATCGTTTTATGTCATCCTCTTATAGAAACTTCTTTGGTGTGAGTGTGTGCTGTGTTTTCCTTTAACTTCAGCCGTGAGCCTTACATCTCGTTTTGCCAGTTCCTCTTGAGTCACAAAACAAGTCTGTTAACACACTAACTTCCTGGTCAACCGGAATCAACTGAGAGAGAGAGATAAAGTCATCCCTCTGTGGTTCTTGATGTCTTAAATGGTGTAAATACTGCAGTGATCTGTTTCCTGGTTATTTGACTGTTGGTATGGTGGTTGCGAGTCTGTGATGGTGTCTACAGTCTGTCATGTTTGTCATGAAGGTGGTACTGTTAATGTCTGTGTTTGTTTACATGTCTCTTTCCCGCACTTCTGCTGCATCTTAAAGCTCATTATTCGTTGTTTTACGCCTGTGTGATGCCAAGACACAGCTGCTGTGTTCCTCATGGCGAATCCAGATGAGTAATACTCGTTTTAAGCGATGCAGCATTTTCTGGGCACAATATTTAATGGCTCATTACTCTGCAGGATACAGCCTGTCTTTGAACACCTTTTCTCATTTGTGCCACAGAGGACTTTTTTTTTTTTCTGTAGTCACTGTTGCAAAACATGTCATGATTATTGAAATAAGGAACTTCTGTGCTGGGTATAATGAACAGTATTTCCTCCCTTTCCCAAGAGATGTCAGCATTATCTTTCCCATTTGACAAAAATATTCACATTTATGACATTAATTTACTTTGCTGAATTTCTCCTGCAGTGGTAGTGATGCTAGAGAAAACCCAGAGGTTTTCTTCCCAGACGCTCCGCTTCAAAGTATTTCATCTTTGGAGACAATGTGAGCACATGATGTAACGTGACAACGCTGACAATCATGGCACTTAAAATTAAGGATATTAAGCTTGTTAGGCTGAAGTTGCTCTATTCTTGCGTAGTTTCTTCTGCCTTATTGCCATCACAACACTAGATTCTTCCGTTGGCCTTAATTTAAACGAGCTTTGCCAAAAGGTGAGTTTGGCCCGAAGGAAAAGTTCCTGGTGATTCAAATTTAGGAAAACCATTATATACGGTAGCCATTTAGTTATTCACTTTGTCTTGAGAAATACTACCCTCATCACATCAAATGGAAAAATCAGTATAATCAATAACCTCTGATTTTAAGTGTTGTCTTATGCCACTGTACCAACTGATGTATTTGTGTGGATTCATTGTGCTTTTTTGTTTTCAGTTTCTGTTCATAAAAATAATTCAAGGTACGCAAGGAAACACTCGCACCTGTTTTCAACTTTTCCGATTTTTTGGTACTTTTAATTTATTTAACAGAAATAAAACTATGTATAAAGTAGTTTTGTGTTTGCTGTTCATAAATTCACAGAAAACAACAATTGTACTATGGATGTTGTGGCTCGATCCCCAGGTACACGTGAAATTGTTACTGTCTGATGTTCACGCTATAGATAGTCTCCTCGGCGGCCGATGAGAGATCTTTCACCTCGGCGCCACATTCTGATTCCCTGTGAATATAAAACCCCCGCCATGGACCTACTGTCTCTGTTTGCCTGTTTTTGTCGTAGCCCAGTTTGAACCCATCTGAAGCCATGGCCATGCTCAGAGTGTCTTCATACCGCAGGCTGTTTGAGGATGATAGCTGGAGTCGATATGGAGGGTTGGGTATGCAGTGTGCAGGGCAGTACCGGGCCTCTGTCAGGTCAGTGTGGGCGACTTAGTTTGATCTAGACTTACTAATTTTGACATATTAACATGATAGTGATATGTTCAAGTGTTGTTCTATTCAGAAATATGTAGATTTTAACAGAACCAGAAGTGAATGTTTTGGGGCTACGTTAATCTGTTTGTTCCTGAAAGGGGGGTAACACTTGGCTTTAACCCAGCAGTATATAATAATTTATTAATTATTGTTTTTAACGCTCTTTAATGTTGTAAGCAGGAGGAAGTGTTTATTAATGTATTTGTTGCCAGTGTAGAAAGACTGGATGTATGAACAGATAATTAATGACAATATAAAAGCAGTCGTAGTAAAAATGATACTGCTCATTAATAAACAATTTAAATGACCTGCTGAGAGGTGCATTATAGTGTGTTATAAACCACTGAATAAATGTTTAAATGCTAAGTAGGGGTGGTTAAAGTCAAGTGTTACCCATTAGTTTGAATGGTGGTGATAAATGCTTTTTGTCATCATGGAAAAAATGTGTGTCATGGTGTACAGTGTTCATTTACGGTGGCAGGTAGGGCAGAAATGCACTGAAGCATTTGATGAATGATGCTTTACTTGTAATAGCTTTTGTTCACTATAGTAGCTTCTAATGAGAGTATGTCTGTATACTGTATGTATACTAGAAGGTGGGTCAGATCATTTTCTCTAGGGTCCACCCAAATGTTCAGTGCAGTCTCTGGTACTTTGCGTCCTTGTCTCAGGGGTGCGGCCGTTGATGAGTGTGACTGTGACAAGCTGGACTTCGTGGCTGCCAAGTCTCTCAACAAGGAGGGTCTGAACCGGTTTGTTCAGGACCGCACTGTCATCTCCGCCCTCAATGACCGCCTGGTCAAGCTTATTGAACTGGTGAGGACAAACAGTATGACTGCTCCCAGTGACACGTCAGCACTTTATTTTCCCTGTGCTGTGTCATACCTTTGTTCTTGCTTAATGAAGCAGTGAATCTATTTATATGTATACGTGTACCCCACTTTTCCCCCTTGTTCTCTGTGCAGGCCCATTGTTTTGAGAGGGAGAACGAGTTTCTTGAATGTCAGATTGTGGAGCTAGAGGAGAAGCTGAACAGAAAACAAGCCGCCTCCGGCATCACCTCCACTGTGGCTCGACCTGACTACAGCCTGGATGCAGTGGTGGAAAGACTGCGCAGGGAGAGGGTAGGGTGCTGCTGCTGCTGCTGGGTGTGTCTGCTGCATGTTTCTCTGTCTGATGGCATGGCTTAATTAAATTTTCTCACAGACAGTCCAGTGCACGTCTCATCCCATCCCATTCATTTTCCTTCAGTTTGTACAGTGACAGGCAGGCCTGATCTATAACCTTGTCAAGATCCATCACTGTCTTCACTGCGTCTCCCTGCAGGATGAGATTCTGTGTGACACTGAGGAGCTGCAGAAAGAGCTTGAATGTCTGAGGAAGAGCTACGAGGAGGCTGCACAGCAGAGGATCCTCTTCCAGCAGGATAGACAAGATGTTGTTCAGGTAACAGTTGTAAATAGAGCAGTGTCTGTACCTGGTGCCTTGTTGGAATAAGACAACTGAAAAGTTAATGGAAGCCAGGGCTGGAAGAAAGCTGCAAGGAAGGTAGATGCAAAGGTAACAAAGGACATTAACAACCTAGTGAGTTTAAAAGTTAAAAACAAATGAACCCTGCAGTTATAGATCCTGGTAAGTCATTAGTACACACACACTTTCAAGCCTTTATTCTTTTTCAAACAATCAAGTTAAAACAAATACAACACTGGTTATTGTGCTTTCTGTAATGATGGTGGTATAATAAAAAATGGAATGCAATCCAAACCTCTCTAGTGTAGCCTTAATAACCCATATTAGTTTCCTTTATAAAGTAGATACCAGATACTCACTCTGCTGAATATTTCATTTGTATTTACACTACAAACTACAAACAGCTTTATTATGCTTTATTTACTTCTTTTTCCAGCAGTGGTATCTGCAAATAAAAAATATAGTTTCAAGATTTTTTTTTTAAATCTGAAAAACGGTTGGATGTACTTTTTTTCAACCCTGGGTGTTGTCTTTCAGGCTGCATACTGTTGCCAACAAGGCATGACAGCCTGAATGTAGCCTTAGAATTGAAACCACTTCTCTGTAAGCTTATGTATGGTAATAACTGAAGGTGACTCAGATGAGAATATTCTAATTGTAATTAGAACAGAAATATTTTTATATGGTCAAACAAACAACAGACAATAATTTAATATAATAGTATGATGAGAAATCAATTTACAAACTACAGTATACTTTATAAGTATACTTGTTCTATACATTTAGGCCTGTGTTGTGATAATGTACTTTCAGCACTAGATGGCAGTGTTGTCAAGCTCCCTCTCCCCTCAGTGTCTTGATGAAATCAGCTTAAACCCGCCACAGCTGCTCCTCCATAGCGCTACCCATTGGGTGTTGATCACCAGCAGTCACACAGTCTGGGCTGGTGGCCCACTGCAACCTGAGCCACCAACTTTTCCAAACCCCTCCCCTCCTTCACGCATGCCAGAGGCCATCTCCTCCTGGCCGGACCAGATGTGAGGGAAGCTTTAATTTCTCCCTTACAGATGTAATGCAGGCTGTAATTCGGTGCCGTAATGTTCCTGCTGGCTCCGTTCTCTGGTTCTGAATTGGAAGCAGCTGCAGAGTGACAAGACTTGGTGGGAAATCAACAGGGCGGTAGAGGAAGAGCAGGGATGCGGAGGAGAGGAGCGAATACTACACAGCTCAACCCACAACTAGCTGCAGTTCTCTCAACATAATGGTAGACTGACATTGATGAAACAAGGCACGTTTGGTTTAATTTTGAAGTGTACTACTGGCTTTTATGCTGCTTCCCTCCTGCCAATTCTGCTCCATTTTCAAGGCCCACAAATTTCCCCTCTTCACTCTCTCACTGTGATCTTCTTGCATCACCAGATGTTGGTGGCTGCAGTAAAACAGATCAAGTAAACAGAGTTAAACAGTCCTCACCAGGACTGAAATACAAAGGATGAATGAAGAAGCCAGCCAGTTATACATGTAGTGAGTGCAGTTCATTGAGGTTTTCCTGAAGGTGAAAACAATGGTCACGCTCATAGTAAAAGATCTTCAAGCACTCTTAGGCAGAACAAGAGATTTCCCCTATGAGTAAGTGGGGACCAAAGCAGAGTTAAAAGAAGGCTGAATATTGGACTTAAATCTGTCAGGTGGACAAAAACTCCTGGACACCAAATTAACTTTATAAGGTGCTAATATGTCTGTGGTGTGGTTACAGATTGTTCTGTTGTCCTCAAGTGTCCAGAAATAATCAGTAATACAGCTTTAAAGTTATACAGAATATGATGTACAACAAGTTTCTGTCTCCAGCTGCTGAATGATATCTGAACACAGGCAGCAGCAGACTACTTTTTTCCCACTGCTGTCCATCAGGGACTCTGCCACCCTCCCAGCGAGGCTCCACAACTTCACCACCAAACCCTCCCTGCATGTGTCCAAATGTAAATGCAGGCACCCACAGTAATTGCATCCAACACCAATTAATCTGGTTCTTTAAAAAGAGTAGATGAGCTCAGAACCCCTGCTGGTGGATGGATTGGTGGACAGGGCTTTTGTGTCTAGTTAGCCTCAGTCTCATCTTCCTCCTCCTCCTCCTCCTCCCCCTTCCTCTGCATTGCGGTGTCTACTTGCTGTTCAGTGAAACAGGGTGGATGTGCCAGTGCTGATGTTTTTTTTGTGTTTTTTTTTTTAAATGGGTGTTCAGGGTGGAATCAAAGACCTTTTCCACTTTATTTCAACCTGTGGTGTGATTTACTCCCCAAACTGCAGAGTGCTCCTCTCAGACACCTCCGCAAATTAAGTTGAACTTCTTTACTTTCAGCCCTGTTCTCTGTTAACTTGATTTTCTTTGCAGGAAGTGGATGCTGTGACAGCAGAGTGTTTAGGCGCTGAGGGAGCAAGTGGCTATCTACAAGGAGCAGCTGGCCAACATGGAGGCCCAGCACAAGACGGTGAGAGGGAGAGAAGATATATAGCTGCAGTGTGATGAAACAGGAACAGTTTATAGCCTTAAAAATGACTCGAAATGTAGCACTTAGGTCAGACAGGAGTGTTGGAGAAATGCCCGGATCTGTGGTGACAAACACAGCTGTGATGACCCCAGTCACCTTGTTGAAGAGTTGTTGCCAAAAACAGCCCAACTGTCAACAGAAACATATGAGGGAAGGATTAAAACACAAAATATATAATCTAGTAAACAGTGCAACAAGTCAGAATTAAGCCCTTTCTAATGTTTTATGTTCATTTTAGGACATATTCCTGTCTCTTACAGGAATAGTCAGACATTTGGGGAAATTCTCATATTGACTTTCTGGCAGCATTAGATTGAAATATTGATACTGCTCTCATGTCTGTATGCTAAATATGAAGCTGCAGCCAGCAGCTAGTTAGCTTAGCTTAGCATAAAGACTGGAAACAAGAGGAAACAGCTGTACAAAGGTATCAAAATCTGCCTGCTAGAGCCTTTAAAGCTCATTGAAGAACACATATTGTTTGTTTAATTCCTACAAAAACGTGGGCTGTAGCCTTACTGTGTCTTCAGACCAAATGCGAAAACAAATTTTAGACATGGCTACATACATGAATACATACAATGAAAAGATGTGAACTGACATTGGCCAAATTCACACAAATGACACCAGGTGATAATTGACTTCACTTCCTGTCTGAACAAATCTTTACATTTAACAGACTGGCAGTGTCATCAATGTTCCCATCAAACTCTTGGCAAGAGGGCAAATAAGCATAGTTCCAAAATGTCGACCTACTCCTTTAAAACAGGCACATGTTTGCAACCGTATACAACACACATCACTGCTTATGTTGTATCCACACACACCCTGCGTGCTCCACCTTCTACAGTATTCTCCACATCACCAGGAGATGACAGACGCGCCCCAGTATCAGATCTAGAGGCTGTAGGCAGAGAGAGGGAGAGAGAGGCAGCTGAAGCAGGAGCAGCTCCATCACTCTGTGTTTTTCTCTGCAAAGCCAGGCCGCCCGGCGTTTAACACACTCCCTCTGGGACACGCTCGATAACTCACAGTCCGGGAAATGCGGCTGAATACCAAATGAAAACAGAAGTTCCCTTTGTTTTATTAACTGTTGTTATTATCAGCACTTCCAGATACCCAACATTCCCCTGACGAATCGGCAGCCATGTCATTATTTAGGTGGAGGGAAAGGAGAAAAACGTCAGACTGCCACTGCAGCTATGTAACAGTTCATTTTCTCTGTAATGGATGTGAGTTTTTTTTTTGTTTTTTTGAACCACATATAGAAAGCTGTAGGCACACATGACAGAGTCTTCAGTGTATGTAGATGCATCAAAATGTACTGTGTGTGTTTGTATTTGCAGTGGTACAAGGTAACTAACTACTCGTGTTGCATTTAGGTACATATTTGAGGTGTGTATTTCCATTTCCTGCCACTTTATATTTCAACTGCACTTTATTCTACTACATTTATGTGACGGCTTTAGTTACTAGTTATGTAACAAATTAAGATTTCACATAGAAAACATGATAACAACAGTAAAATGATACTTTATATCAACGCATCAGTAACAATAATCTTTTATTATTAGTATTATTTTGGGCATTTATGCCTTTATTGATAGCGACAGTAGAGATGGAAGGAGAGCAGGGGAATAACATGCAGCAGGAGGTTTGGACAGCCGTGAGTCGAGTCAGGGGCCAGCTGCTTAGGGCATCTGGTATGCACCTTAACCATTCAGTCACTGGGTCGCCCCCGTTAATAATTCTAATCTAATAATACAATATGTAACACTATAACACACGCAGGTGCTATTTTTTATACTTTAAGGTCATTTTGCATCTAATATTTACATACAGTTACTAATATAACATTTTCAGTGCAGGAGTTTGCTTGGTCTTACTTCTATCTACTATCTACTATCTAACTGAATAAAAGTTATTTAAGTACAGTCAGAAAATGAATTGAAAGTATCAAATGTAAAAGTATTCATTATAAATAATGGCCCTGTGATGAATTATTATGCATTATTGATTTGTTATAAACAGCATCTTAATGTTGTTGGTGGAGTCAACTACTCACTATATTGTTAGGTAATTTGATTATGTACAAAGCTTCATATTTTATTAAGTGATATGTTTTGCATGTAAAATCTGAATTTGTTTCAATAAGTACAGTAAGTATAAGTACCTAAAATCACAGTTGAGAACTATATTTGGCTAAATGTACTCTGTTACATTCCACCACTGAGTAAAGCATCTGAATACTTCTTCACCACTGTGTGTTTGTGTGTGCAGGCAGTGGAGAGTCTACTGGAGCCGGCTGAAGGGACCATAGCAGCGGTGGCAGCTGTTAGATTTAGCAGCCCTGACATCACTCCGGCCTTGGATGTAAAGGAGTACTACTGCCAGCTGGCTGAGAGCCTCCAGGTACGACACACTGTAGCATTAAAACACATAAACATGTCATGAATTGAAAGCCTTTTTGTGCCAAATGCTTTACAGTAGCATGCCTGTGTACATTTTTAGAGTCACAGTCCTATTTCTGGCTTAAGATACACTCACATGCACGAGTGGACTCAGACAAACCTCACAGCACACCAGTGGTGGAAAGTAAGTCTTTAATTAAGTACAATTTTAAGGTACTTGTACTTTGAGTATTTCCATTTTGTGCTACTCATACACCTACTCCACAAAACTTCAGAGAGGAATACTGTATCTGTTACCTGACAGCTAAAGATACCAGTTACTTTTCAGATTAAGATTTTACATCAACAAAACATATGATAAGATGAGAAAATACATAGTTATTGATTAAACCAGTGGTGACCTTTTCATTTTTCAAATACTATATTAAAATCAGCAAAGAAAAGGTAATCAATGGACGCCTCCAGTCACTACTGTTATGTGAATATTAAAGGAACTGAGCACATCAAGATTACCAGCTGGTGACACTAATTTTCCAGTAAGGTGCCATTAAATCACTGCAGAAGAAAAGGGCATGATTAAATGATGTCATTAAAAATACCAGTCAAACCCTAGATGGTGGAAAACGAGACAGATATATGACATTTATGTTTGTTTCATGTATTGATTTGAGGAGCATTACAGTCTCCTTGTTGTTTCACACAGATCTGATCTGATCTTTTCATCTGCTGCTGTTTTTAGTCTCTCTGGTGAATGTTTAAATCAGTTGCTTAGTATATATCAGAATTTATTTGCTAACTTTGTTTCCATTGCATTTAGTCACACTTTGTTTTTATTGATGCAGGGTCTTTCCCCAGGTTTTTTTATGCACAGATTAAAAAAACACATTAAAACTGGTAGATTTAAACACACATTGTTGATAGTTGCACCAAAGAGAGATGTCACCTTTTGATTCTTTATATGGTTCCATAACTGTTAAAATTATTCTATATTTCACAAAAGGGCAAAAATCAGAGAAAAGTCAAAGGAATTAATTGAAAATTGTGTAGTAGAACTTTTCCTTTTCTTATTTTCTCTCACATTAATCATCTAACAACCCCTTTCATTTATCCTGTGACCCCCTGGAGGGGACTGGGAGGTGGAGTAAATAACTGAGCTGTATATAAATCTAATACTTGCTCCACCAGTTACAACAGTGTAATACCACTCACACATGGATGCATCAGTATCAAGAAACGAAGTAATGAGTTATTTTTACATCATTGTACTGCCACTTTTATTTAAATATAGAAAATCTGAGTATTCCTTTCACCACTGATACAGAGTATCCAGAAACTAGCGGCCATCTTCATCCTCCTACTGACCACTTGACCTCTCCTATTTTCACCACATCACCCTCTCTCTCCCTCTGAAACGGCCCGGTCAGCTCCAGATGTAAATCTCAACTTTCACAAATCACGCAGCGATACTCCCACTTGTTTTCTTTTCCTCTTAACACAACACCAGGGAAGAACTTGAGAATCAGAGCTGCAGTTCTGGACCCTAACAGAATGCCTTTGTCTACCTGCGTACGTGTGTGTGTGTGTGTGTGTGTGTGTGAGGTGCTCCATTGGGGTCAGACTATAGCTCTGGTGGGTCTGACCCCCTCTGGGGCGAGGATGTCTGTCCGGTTCAAAGGTCAAGGCTGTAATCAGACTGCTGGCCGCCTTCCCAGGCTCCTCGGCAGCAGTGGAGTGGACGCTGGTGTGTGTGTGTATGTGTGTCGGAGGCATAACTGAAGGGTATGTGGCGTATTTATATATTTGTGTGTCTGTCTAGATACGAAGGTGTGTTTCTTGTTCTCTCTTAAACCCTGTCTATTTACTCTCTCTCCCTCTGTCTCACTCCCACTCTGTCTCTTCCCCTGCCAGCTGGACACCGTCCTGTCTGTGCCTGGCCTCGATTACGGGACGCAATTGTCTCCATGTTAAAATGATTGCTATTGGGTTTGAACAGTAATGGTGATTGCTGGCTGACTCCCACACACCTGTGCACCCTCATGTTGCTCATTTCGGCTGCATTTGTTCCATCTAATCAGGAATGTGGTGTGCACAAGGAGAGATTTAACCATCAGCCCGCATGAGAGGCTCTGATTGCTCTTTGCTCCCCTGTCAAAGTGCACTTAACTGCCCAAAAGAGAGCACTACCCTCTGTGGTCTTTAGCAGACTAAAACTGAAAGGTTGTCATATCTACAAACTTTCACAAATGCATTGATTTCCTCACCATCTGTCTTTGCAGTATGAGTGTGGTGCGGTCTCCTCTGCTGTCGTTCGCAGAGGTGATGGAAAACAACTGGAAGTGGGAGAAGCTGTAGGGTCAAAGGTCAAAGACTTGCCAAAGATAAAGGACATCAATGAGATGAAGATGCTGGTGAGTGGACTCCCTTTTTGTTTTAATAACCCATTAAAGGTTCAGCTTACCTGAATTACACAAGAGATGCTTTACATAAAGGAAGGGTTTATTTATGTGGTAACCGTCTCTGAGCTTTCTGTCCTACACATCTTCCTCATCTCAACAGTGTGTTGGGAAAAAAAACTCTAAATGCCATACAAGATTTATGTACAAGTATAAAAGAAATGTCTCCAAATGAACCCTGTGCATGTTGTGTTAGTGTGTCTCCACATTTTGGGGACATTAGTTTCCTTGCTGACAGTTAGATGAGAAGATTGACAGCAGCTAAGTTAGCTTAGCTTAGCACACAGACTGAAAACATAGAGAAATAGCAAGCCAGGTTCTGTTCAGAGATAACAAAATCAACCTACCAGCCCCTCTACAGCTCACTCAATAACATGTTATATGTTGTTTGTTTAATTCATACAAAAAAAACAACAAAAAAACATCAAATAAAAACAACAGATTTAGGTTTTATGGGTTATACTGTATGCTGGACTATTTCTTGACTGGGTGTGGTCACTCTCTGAAGTTTTATCATCACCATGAGGTTGCCAGGCTAGCTGTTTCCCCCTGTCTCCATCCTTTATCCTAAACTAAGTTAGCTGGTTTCTAGTAGTAGCTTTATATTTGGATTTATCTGTGGATTCTTCACAGAAATGAGGACATTGTTTCTTGAAAGAAACTTGTGGTTTAAGTTGTTTAGGTGTAATTTTTCAATGCTATGAGAACCATAAACAAAATTCCTGTTGGAAGTATAAATCTCAGCCTGGATGGATATTTACCGCCACTGCTAAGTAAGAAAATACGTATTTTCTGGAGGTGAACCGACCCCTTAAGTCTCATGTTTATACATCATTTAAATCCTGCATTTGCTACCTACTGATTTAGGTCTTCCCATAATACATTTCCCTCCTCTTCACCGACAAAGAAAAGAGGAGTCTTACAGCCCACAACTGGCTCTGCGTCGGCCATCAGCTCCTAAATCAGACATAATGGTGCAAATGAATGGTTTCCCACAGTAGGCCAAGGGAGTGGAGAGCAACTGAGTGACAGCCGAGCAACAATGTGGGAGATCCTGCTGACCAGAGTGTTTACTCTGCGGACACTTTCAGCAGGAGATGTGAAGAGCTCGACTTCAGCTCAGACAGGATTTATTGCCCTCCACGTCCTCAGTTATTAAGTACAGTCTTTCAGAGCGCCTGCAGCATCATAAACGTCTTAAAACTTCACACACACACTGACTGGAGGCTTCCTCTGCGAATGGAGGAGAGGAAATAAACCTTTGTCGGATATTTCTCATCCAGCCAGCAGAAAAATGCCATGAAAGCAAACGAGCATTGTGACTCAGGTAAAATCACAGAGTGGCTCCAGTAAACAGAAACTACCTCCTCTTGGTTCACATTCATCTCTTTAACATCCATCAGTGGTCTGACCACAGCTGACACCTAACCACATCTGTAACAAACATGGTGGTTTGGTTCTCATTACTATGGCTGTGGCTCTACCTCCAGCTCTTTAAATAAACACTCAGCCTCTGTAACCACAGCACAGCTCTCCCAACATCATCTACTTTTCTCTAATATGCAGCACACAAGCCCCAGCTCTGCTCAATCCAGCCTGACGGATGGACAGCACGGCTTGATCTGCTCTGTTTCCTCTCTCGCCTGTGATGGATGCCTCGGGTCTGGTTTCTCACTGAGACACAACATGGCCAAACAAACAGATTGCGGTGAAATCAGCCCTGACACAGAAATGTATATAATGGAGCAGGCACTGATGGGGTTGTACGCCACTACTCCCCTACACACACACACACACACACATACACACACACATGGCCAGGCCTCACTTATCATGCCAGGGAGAACGGAGGAGTGTGTGAGTAAGTGACTTGCTCAGGTTAGGGAGTCATCATCAGCCTGTGAGTAGTAACTGGCCGGCTCGGTGAATGACGAGCAGGACCGCCTGGATCCCCATCTGGCTGTGACAGCTAATTGTTGAACTTCTGTGATTGCTGTAATTACTCACGGCAGGACACTACAGCCTCAGACCCAGGGGAGGGATGCTCCTCAGTTAGTGTGTGGAAGCAGTAAAGTAAACGGTTTTATCTGTGTTAGTCGGGTTAATTGGCATACCTAAGTTGTAGTATAGTGACCAACCAACAGTGATCATCACCCGACTTTGCTGTTTCACTCTCTTTTTTAGCTTCCTTCAGTTCATTGTTTTGATTTTTTGGCACAAAAATTCTGCTCTCATTCACATTTCCAGCAATGCAGCTGTTAGAAAGCGAGTCTATGGCTGTGCTAGTGTCTCTGTCAGGCTGTACTCGGGCACAGTGGAGCTTTGAGCTGCAAGTTAACATCAGCAAGCTGACATTTAGCTGGTATAATGTTTGTATCATGCTCACCATCTTGGTGTACCATGTTAGCATGCTAACATTTGCCAATTCATTCTAAACACAAAGCACAGCTGTTTCTGATTCCAGTGTCTTTATTTTTTCAGGTGTTTGATCATAAACCAAAGTACAAATCAAAATTCTGACCTCATGATGGCGCTGTGTGAAACATCAAGGGATCGCAGTTACTTCAGTTAATCCTGAGAGAGATTGTTTTTACCAAATTTAATGGCAATCCATCCAATAGTTGTTGACCCTAAAATCATCTGTGAATGTCACAGTAGAGCTAGACTAAATGTCATGATCACCAGAGTTGGTAGAATTCATCATGTGGGTGCAATTAATGTCTGTACAAAGTTTCATGGCAAATGGCAAGATCAAACTAAAGCAGATAAATGAGAAAATACGAAGTTGTCGGGCGGCCTGAAAAATGCAAATGAATGCTAATAACAAGTTGAACATTGTACGTCAGATGTTTGGTTTTCAATTCTCAATCTATGCAGAAAGCTGGAGTGAAGTGCTCTTGAGCTAGACCCTGAGTGCCTGCCATCTCCAGGGCTAATGTTCTTGACCTGAAAATGACCACAGAGGGAATTTTATAATCTAGGTTACATTATTATTAACAAGATAATAAGGGATGTTTGTTGAATGTTGAATGAATTACCTCTGCTGTTTGTGCTTCTGTAGATTTCAGAGCTACAAAAGGAGCTTGCTGAGCTTGAGAAGTGTAATGAGGAGCTGGAGGACGAGATTGAGATGAAGAAGGCTGTGTACATGGATGAGATTGCTGAGCTGGAGGTATGAGAGTGGACTGATTAATGTAATCATAGGCTTTAATGGACCGGTGGTTTGGACTAATAATGTCATTTAATCTCATCCTCTGTGTGTGTGTATGTGTATGTGTGTGTGTGTGTGTGTGTGTGTGTGTGTGTGTGTGTGTGTGTGTGTCTATGTTATTCAGTGTACCATAGATGAAATGCGGCACCAGGAGGCCGACCTCCAAGTGCAGATGAAGGAGCAGTGTGAAGACTACAAGGAGCTGCTCAGTGAGAAGATGGCCAGAGACATGGAGATAGTTGCCTACAGGTCAGTCTGATGTAATAAACCTGCTCACATGTTTTTTTTTTTTCTGTTTCTGTGAAGCTGCTCTGAATAATAGATGTTTTGGTTTCAATCAGATAAAAAAAAATAACCAATACCAGTGGCAGAATGTAACAGAGATACTCAAGTAAGTACAATCATAAGGTACTTGTTTCTCATTTAACTATTTTCATTTGATGCTGCTATATACCATACTTCTACTCCACTACATTTCAGGAGACATTGTACCTTTTGCTCCACTACATTTATCTGATAGCTTTAGTTACTAGTTACTTTTCAGATTACAATTTTACACATGACCAAAACATGTGATGAGCTGATAAAATATGATGCAGTGCTTTACTAAGTAGCATATAAAGTACCTAACATGGGCAAATTACAACATTAAGTAATAGTATTCAATAATACAATGAATTATTCTTAATAAAACACTCTGAAAGAAGTATTTATGTTCAGTGAATACTTTTACTTTCCTTTTAGTACTTTTTGCTTTAATAACATTTGTAATTCAGGACTTTTACTTGTAAAGATCTGAGTTCTTCCACCACTGCCAGTAAGAGACTTGCATGTAGTTTCTGAGGATCATTATAATTGTTTATTGTTTATAGGATCCTTATTAGATTCTATTAATACAAGTTCAAGTCATTGTGAGCTTCATGAATACACATAAATAATATGAAACAAAAAACAGGACATCAAGTTACAAATATCAAAATTATGAGTAATATTAAAAAAACAACAATATATTTTAAACTATTTGAAACGAGTTCAAAATTATTGAGTTAATACTTAACTTAGGAATTACTAATAATATAAACCTAACTGCCACCCTCCATCGCCCATCCGACTGCCTGCCACACTAAAACAAAAGCCTGAAACATTACAAATTTGGATTATTACATTTGACCTAAAATACACTTGATGGAGTTTAATGCTCTTTGTTGATGTAGGTTGGTAACAGGTTACAATCTGAAGAAGCTCTGTGCAGCTATACAACACTGTCTTTCAGATCAGTTGTTTGTTTTAGTGATTGAAAGATATAATTGATTCTTACCTCCTGGGTTTAACTTTATAGCTATAATTACATTTTAATGTGAAGACCTAATATGCAATAATAGACCATAATGTATTGATCACTTCTCTTTTGCACATTTTGCAATGACAAGCTGCCATAAATAGAGCTTTCATGACTCTAACTGTCATTTTTATGTAGCTGCAGGTTGTTATTCTGAAATGAGACTCTTAAATTTTTACAACACAACTTGCGTCTTATAAAGTATGATACAGTAATACCAGAGACATATGAAGACTCAGGGACAGTGAGGTCTAATTGTTAGTGAGGCTGTCAGTCAGTAAGGTGGTCAACCATGTTTTCATTCCAAGAAAAACACTGAACCAGGTGACTTCACTGATTAGTTTGTCTTCTCCTGTTAAAGCTGCTGCAGTTTCTGATTGCAATTAAAATCTCTAGTCTCTGAGCCTTCCCTGACACACTGTATATTGTAGATTCCCATCTTTGTGGCAGGAGGGGGCGAAATGAAAACAGGCATCCCCTACGGTGCTCAATAAAGTACCACACGTTATTTAAACCTGTCAAGGAGAATGAGCTGTCGGGGGCAAAGCACGTAGTGATCCTGGGATGATTTCATTAGATTTAAATCAGCTTGATGCTTGTGTTTACTTTTGACATTCTTAACACATGAGCTCGTCTTAAAGTACACAAGGAAACCCAAGTGCAAATGACGCATTCTCTGTCACCGTCCGTCCTCTGACATCAACAAGGAGTTTCTACAAAAGCATCACTGTGAATAATACAAGAAGTATTTCCGCAAGAGCCTGTGAATAAGTCCAATATTGTCCAAGCATCTCATATAGTGTCACCTGGACATCTGCAGTGTCCATAATAAGGTATTTCTGCAGACAAAAGGCTGACATCAGGGGCCAGCTGAGGTCACAGGAAACAGCTCCTGAGTCTGATGCAGTTTCCTGTACGTGACCTTGAAGACGTTTCATGCCATTCCCTCCGTTCACCGAGGTTGTTCAACCATCTGCCGTCCTGGTATGCGGAGTGACGCACTTCAGCCATCTCAGTCCGCTGCCACGGACTTCCTCCGGAGAGACCCTCCATCGCCCGTCCGACTGCCTGTGACCCCCCCAGGGGGCCCTGCTGCAGGCCTGAGCTCAGACCCTCACAATACCTCATTAGAATGGGCAAAGAGGACCTCACACTGTCAGTGCTGTGTGCTGGGCCTCTGCCAGCTCTTCTCCACGCCAGCCTGTTAATGTCAGCACCCCCCACCACCACCACCACCTTCACTTACACACATTTCCTAAATTCGCCACAGTTTTAATTCTTTCTCGTTACCCAACAGACTTTCCCAAAGACATTTTAGGCACAGGAAAGGCACACAGTCTGTGCCAACCTTTTCTTCTTCCCTTTCTTTATTTACTGGATGTTTTGTCATCCGTGATTAAAACCATGAATAAGAAATGAAAATGGTGGTTGTTTATTCTCTCCGTGCCGTGGCAAACTGTCTGCACAACAGACCCTAATGACCCCAGGCTGCCATTACCGGGTGGCTTATGGCCTGTGAAAGCATCTCAGAGCAGTTTGGGCAGATGCTCGCTGCTAATGTGAACCATATTATACTGTAATTCATTCAATGATGTCTGCTCTCACTGCTGCATGACACAGCAACAAGTAGCTCAACTGAGGACAAGATCCTTTTTAGTTAAGTGTACATTTAGTTGGATGACTGTGGGGTCTGTTTTAAAGCTGCTGTAATCAATATTTTTATATTAACAATGAAGCAATATGAGCTTTATTTAATCTCCAAGCTCATTGTTTTGGTTTTCTGGCCTCTCGCTGCTCTCATCACTAAAGTTTCCAGATACAGCAGACAGATGTTTTCAGTGAAATTTCTTTAAAATCTGTCAAACTGTGCACTGCCTGTCCCAGCACTAAGCAGCAGACAGAGACATGGTTAGAAACGAGCTGGTAGTCACAGATATTTCCCTCAGGAGCTGGTGGAGACAAAAAACAGAGTTGAAAATAGAGTGAATACTGGACTTACATTGACCAGCTGGATGCAAACAGGCTTTAAATGAATGATAATGTTTCTCCTGGATGTGTAAATGGGAAACTGTTTGCCACCAAGTTTGTCATATCAACTTAAAAGGTGATGATGTGTCAATGTTGTGTTCACAGGAGATGAAAATAATCAGGAAAGCACAATGATAATCAACGTTTCAGTTGTGTGCTGCGTTATTTGCAACAAACGATCTTACCTTGACATCCATTTAGTAGCTGTTGCAGTGCTTTTGATCAAATCACATGATCCTGACCATTGATGTTGGCTTGAAAGCTGAGTTAAAGTTCAGTCTTACTGAACTAATAGCACTTAAACAAACAATCCAGAGCTCCAGAAAAGCTACTGAATTTACCCAAGCCAAAATGATCAATCGACAGAAAGTTAATTGCCAACTATATGTTGATAATCAATGAATAATTTTAGTAATTTTTTAAGCAAACTGACAAATGTTCTAAAGCTGAAGCATCTCAGTTTTATGAGTTCATGTGTTTGTTAGTAATTCAAAATTCAGCTGGGTACCTGCTCACTTGTTCTTTGTGTTCATGTGTTTTTCTGGTTCAGGAGTCTGGTGGAGGAAGAGGAGGATAGGCTGTGCAACATGTGAGATGAGGCCAAAGAGTGGAGACTGGCTGGAAGACCCCCCAACACAACACACACAAACACACACACACATGGATTTGAAACAGAGAAAAGAAATCGGGAAAACCATACCCAAATCAGATGAAGCTTGAGGTACCAACACAGCAATTTGAGCAGATGTAAACTTATCATGACAGATTAATGCTGTCTGGAGGCCTAAGCCGGGCCATTGATAACAGGTCGCTGGCAGACGACCCCGAGACTCCAAGAAAGATGGAGCTGTCTAAAACTGTGAGGGAGGTGGGAGGACGTGGGCTCTGCGATGAGTGTGTATCCATTCAGTGTCTGGCAGTGATATTTCCTTAAGTGGGTTTTATCTTTACCGGCTCACTGATATGATTCATAAATGTTTTGTCCCCTCTTTGTCGAACAAGTCTCGCACACAAATTAGACGCACACACATACACACACACTTTGTGGAGTCACTCCCCTTTTAATACCACCTCGTCCATCACTTAAACTTTGTCTGATTACCAGCTCTTAACCCTTGACCCCTTCACTGTTAACAAACGTATTGACAGCTCCCTCTCTTTGGTAACTAAAAGCATCTCACTGTCCCTTTTGCTTTTACAGTCAGGCTTTCTTGTTAGTTTTACATATAACCGAGTTTGCTTTTCAAATGGTTCATGAAGTTTTTTTCTCTGCAGCTCGCACAAATCCAGCACCTGGATCTTTCTACAAGAACAGCCTGTGTGATTCATTATTCCTTCTTTAAAAAAAGCAATGTCCCACTTTGCTGTCATTTCAGAAATAAGCATTTGGTAATACATTCTTTAGTAATCTTTTCCTTATTTCCTAAACGAGCTGTCTGTGATAAATCATTTCTGTTCCTGCTTCTGCACAAGCGTCAGAATGTGTTTTAGATTTAAATTAAATAAAACTAGTTGTTTGAGAGATCACCTCATACTGTGTGATTTCTTGTGAATCCCAGAGCTTAAGACTTTTTCCAGCACTTTAAAACTATGCGGAGAACAGAGTGATTTATGTTCAGTGATCCTTCTTTCATTCATCTTCATGCTTAACATGAGATTTGAACATTCCCAGCTATTAACAATCTCAAAGGCTTGTTAGCTCTGCCATAAAGATGAAAAATGCTGCTAATAACAGATCAGATGAGATTAGCCACACTCAGTGAACTTGTGGTGATGAGGAGTTAGCCTCTGTAATAATTGAGTTCAGTGTCTGGAGAAGGGGACTTGGGGGGGGGGGGGGGGCTTGCTCGGTGGCCGCATGTGACTTGTTTAATTGTCCCCGACATGAAACATGGCCAGCTCAGGAGGAAGCCGCTGTGTCTGTTTTCTCAGGACTGCAGAGCTCAATCAAGACCTCAGAGGAGAGGACCCAGAGGACATTGTTTTTCCCTTGGCGCTCCACTCTGTATCTCTCAAATCAAAAGCCAACGGACCACACAGTGTTCCTAATCTCATGGTGCTGCACTGTCTTTGCCTTGTGGTGAATATGAAAATATCTTTTAAAAAAAAAGATAAAGGAGAGTAATTGTCTTGCTATAAGTAGTTTTTCCACTTTTATCCTCTGCAGAGCTCTGAGGAGCTTCTTGAGGAAATATTATTCTCAAAAAATATAAAGCAGTGAAGTAGTGCATTGGAAAACACACCTTATGTATAGAAAACATTCATTTCCACATTGGCAATAACATGGTGAACATCCACAGCACAAGATACCACAAAAAACCTCATGATAAGCCAACTCTGATCAAATACTGACACAGGCTGAATAAATAGACTGTCAGGGTGCTCTCATAAAAGCAAAAAGCTTAGATCTTAAATATCTTGTGTTTGGATTTGGAAAGTCCCAGCTTCTTTTCTAACACAATTAAGTATTTCAAAGACTCTCAATATTTGCGAGTGTGGTGACCCCTGTGCTCCTCCTTATTCCTTTGCCCCCATCACACGTCCTTGACAACTGAGAAAAATGCGCGTTAACCCCTCAAAGCTGGTCAGTGACACTGAGCGGCCCGGGGCAGGACTGCGGGCACCACCGCTCCTTGAAGCCCGGACAATTTGATTTGAAGGCGGAGATTTTCAAAGCTGAGTCATGCATCAGTGGTCAGCCAGTGCTTTGGCCTTTTCATCCCACCTTTTTTTTTCCTTTAGTGGATGAGGGGGTTGAAAAAGCAGCAAAAACCTGACCAACACCAATAAACAAAGGAGTCTCTTCTGGGAATAAATGTGGTGTTTGGTCCCTTTTGGTGTGAGGTTGAACATTTCAGCTCACTGATGGTTTGCTTGTGCTGAAAGAAACCATTTCACACCACATATGTTGCGGCCATAACATCCTATTAACTTCACATGGAGCAGGAATGTCTCTAACATTAAGAGTGACGGGGCCAGGCTGATAAATTATGACATCTGAGCTCATTGTATCAGTCGACATATCTTCAATCTGAAGCAGTGGAATCTGATTAAGGCCTGAGGTAATGTTAACCCAGGTCAGCTTGCCTGGCTCAGCCCACATAGGTACCCTGAAAATACTCTTATCCCTGCAGGTTCACTCAGACAAATAAACACTTGTCTTCAGTGAGGACAAAAGTAATTTTTTAAAGTCTCTTTATGGCAGCTCTGATGTAACGAACCAAGCCGGTGTTTAGAAAGCAAATAAATAAGAGAGGACGGGGTTGAATCAAGGAAGAAAATAAGAATAGTGAAAATATACAAAGGAGAGGGAGCTATTGAGAAAGTATTTCCTTAACAAGAGGGGAACAAATAATAAATAATGGGGCCCCTCTCCCTTGAGGCAGGACTGGCACGTCTGAGGGTAGCAGGAAGTGGGCATCCCTCTCTTTTTATAGGGGAGGTGGACAGACTTCCACTGTGGGAGCATCACATAAGACAGAGGCAGAGTCCTGAGAGAAAACTGCTTAAAGGAATGTTTACACACACACAGAGAGAGAGTTTATATGCCTTGCAATGCTGAATGAAGATGGTGGTAGTGTGACTGTATTACCCCCAGGTCCCTCCATCATGTCATCGCTGTAGTTTCTGCCCTCCTCATATCTGCAGTCCCACTTGGCCTGTATAACTGAGAGACTGCTGACAGCCGTGACCCCACATTTACCCCGCGCTCCCCCTCACGTCCGTCCCGCAGCAGGTGGCAAACACCACTGACACGAGACTCCTCATCTTGATTTGCCATCTATATGTGAATTTTGGATACCTTTATTTCTTGGCAAACACTTCACTGCCTTCGTCTTGTGATCGGGAGATAAAGCAAAGCAGCTTTTTTTTTTTTTTTTTAATTTCCCCAAACTCCACACAGTGGGGTTAGTCACAGCCAAAGTTGATAAAAGTTTCTCTTTTGTCCCAAAGTGTTCAATTAATCAACTTCACAGGGCGTGCTTGATGGAAGCGGATAAAAGTCTGGGCTACAGGGAACAGGAGAAAAAACAGCCAGGATTTGTATTCTGCTGCAGTGGCTTTCATACCCATTAAAGGATGTTAGTATCTTTTTAAGCATAGTGACTTTATTGTCAGCTTAGGGCTTACACAGATTCAACCATTTGCTGTATTGGATTCTTGGCAGATGGCCTGCGTGGATCTTGGCCACCCTTGAATTGAGTTCTCATGTTAAGCTTCACCTTGTCAGTAAATGGGCTGCTCCCTGCACTTACCCTACATATAGGAACTTATGTCTTGGTTGTAATGGTTTCTTATCAGTTGGACGAAAATCATACCACATAGTTGCTACAAGAGGTCTTCCCCCGTACTGTAGCACTTAAACTGATTTTTTCTCTGGAATCTCTTTGTTGATGGATGGCATACTCTGATATACAATGAGTTCATATAAATACACTATAGGAATGAATTGGATTGAATTATATTATATACAGCAATCTCTCTTTTAAGTAAAGGAGGAACACACAACATCTTAAGTGCATTTACAGAACATCAGAAGGACCCTCAATCTGAACATTCTGTACTGCAATATATTCAGATTAAGTCTGGCCAAAAATGTATTTTATTTATCTGCATTTTCTGAGGGTTTGGCCACTTGGGGGCAGTGGTACAGTATGTAAGCACTGACACTATCAATTCGATATCGAGAACTTTTTTTTTTGTACAGTTTATGAATATACATCCAATATTCACCAACTTTATTGCTCTGTTTTGGTCTACACCAACTCCTGAGAAGAATATTTGGAAATATCTTTAGCTGCTAAATGCTATTGTTTGTTAATGTGTTGCTACTGTTGTCTAGTTAGTCACTTGGTGCTGGGGAGGGTTTTTTGTTGCTGATAACAGCTGTTCAGAGCAGCAGCAGAAAGTGAGCAAAAACAATACAACTGAGGGCCGTAAGAACCAAAACAACAAGCTGAAAGACACTAAAATGTTCCATAGAGATGAGAGGAACTGCAGAGGTGTGTGATAATTATCTTTTCATCACCACAAGCATCACATTACACATAGACATTTGACCCATTGTTCATGTAAATACATCGATAAGTGCAGCTTTAAATAATTAAAAACTCATGTACTGGGATTGAAAATGCTTTGTTTTGCTTGTGAATGAAAACATTTATTCTTGTTACCATCCATCGACTCATTTGAGCCCACAATCGATTCCTCTTCCTGTGGCTCTGAGGACTTGGGGCCAGAGCACCAGTAGTCCAAACTATCATAATTTGTGCTGGGAGTAAGAAATCACATGTGCCACAGTTTATGTCGGCAGCCGTAGCCTGGAGCCATGGCTGGTTCAGAATTTGGAACAAACTACGAAATCATTTTCTTTTTGCACCAGTCATTCATCTTTTTCCCAGACACCCAGACATCTCAGGCCTGCTTCCTCTCAAACTGACATGACCGGCAGGTAAGCAAGATTTTCCATACTTGGATCACATGTAACTTATATTTTAGCATACATTAAAATGCAATCTGCTTGTATGTGGACATGATTTTCACATTTAAATTGAAATCTGTCTTATTTGACAAAAACCTTTCAGTGTCATGTAAAGGGCAACAGCATATGGACACAACTGAGATTACTTTGTGGTGTTAAGTAGGTTATCCACCAATTCTGACTTTGGGATTTTATTTACAATTGGGTGCGACACATCAAATGCTCCTAATCTTTGTTGTATTTCAACCTTGAAGCAGACTCTTTGTTCAGCTTGTCTCCTGAAATCTTTCTTCATAAGTGACCATTAAATGGATGGTTGAGTGTTCAGCCACCAGTGAGCCTCAGTAGAGCGACTACAGGGCTACATTGCCCTTGTGCCGTTTCACCTTAGAGGCTCACCAGAGAACCTGTCAGGCCTGCGATGTTTTACAGCTCAGTTTGCAGACAAAACACTTCACAACCAAATCCCCTCAACAACATCTGCTGCCAATTTAGCTGTGGCATTCCTGCAGTCTGTGCTGTTTAATATTCACAGGGGTTAGGAGCTGCTGGGACAGGGGTGGATGGGGATGGTTGGGAGTGGGAGGGGGCAGGGAAACCAGTTTCTACAATCCTTTGGTCCAAGGTCCAGACATGGTGAAAAATGAGGGGTTAACAAAGAGTGAACTGGAGCAGGGGCGGGTTAACTGGGCTAATTTGCAGGGATAATAATGGTGTTCACGCGAGGCCTTTGGGGAGCAGCGGTGTGGAACACAGACCTGACGGTGCAACCACACAGGAAGTTTACAACATGGCCCGGCAAATCAGAATGTATTTAATCATCAAACAAGCAGTGAGGAGCTGGCGGCGAGGCCAGGGCCAGCAGCCATCCTGCAAGATGAAGACAAATGTTTGGAGAAGGGGCCAGACAGAGCGCCAGATATGCACCTCAAAGATCTCACAGCACTGAAACCCCTGATTTTATTGGCCAGCTCTAAGCACATGTCAATATTTTCTACTGCTTTTGCCAGTAGCCTTGAGCGTGATGTTAACAATATATATGTTTTTAATTATTCTCATGTGAGTACCCGAAAAAAAAACGTTGTTGTACTATGAAATGAACAGTAAACCTGAATAAATTGCAACTTTTATAGGAAATTACTTGTGAATGGTAGGACTGAAAAAAGGTCTTTTATTAGCAGTAATCAAAGTATCCTGTATACATAACAGCACATATGTGCTGCCTGATTCTGGTAAAGGAGAATAATAATGCAGATTAATTGATAATTAGAACCATGGCCTCCTAAAATATGACCACACAATGTCCTTGTGAATTTTTATGGATATATCTCAGGCACTGCTAACTTTAGAAACAAAGGAAATCCAAACCAGTTTCCTCCTTTTAGCCCAAATCTGTTTATATTTATTTCTATGAGAAAATATATTTTTAGAGTGTATTATGTTTATGGATATACAATACCTTGCAGAGAAGGAAACCTTAATATGCAAGCAATAATACACAGAATCTAAAATACTGAAGTTCAAGTGTATTTGTTACGGTGGGATATAGTCCTCATTTGTGGGAATATTTACTTTTCATCATGTGCAGAAGCTATCAGTGGCTCCCTTGATGTTTTGGGGTGAAAAGGCAATTTATGTAAAAATAAATTCAGTCTATATTTTGCAGCACGTGACCTCGTTCCCAAATGATTGTGCCCACCCTGTTTAGAGGATGGTATTTCAGACGCTGACACAACCGGGGCTGTCTAATGACTCTCTGAAAGGGTGAAGTGCATCTCTGCTGCTTCCTCAATAAAGGACACTTGCCATGGCGACTGCATAAACATCTGTCTCCCTGTTCAAAGTCTTGAGGATTATACACAACTGAAATTTTTTATAGATAAGAAGAGACCTGTGTGTATGTCAATATTACTGACACTGAGAGATGTACATGTTATAATGGGGACATCAGATCTCATACATACTGTGTTGAAGAACATGTGAGATCTGATGGCAGGGGGTAGGAACTGCACATAATGTCCTGTTAAAGGTACAGTTTGGGAAATATGCTCATTTGACATCCTGCCACTGGTCTCATATTTGTATGGTAAATATGAAGCTACAGCCAATTAGCTTAGCATAAAGCAAAGTGTCTTATTAACATTCATAACTTCAGAACTGGATTAATGTAAGAACATTTCATTAATGGCTTATGGCTGCACATGATTAAATGACTTTTACTGATGTTTATTACTCTTGATGCCTTACAAACATTCATGACTACAGTCTTGATGGCTCATTAAGGGAGAAATTCTTGACCCTCTCTTAATAACTTGAGTGTTTAATGAGTCAACAGCCTGAGAGATTTATCACAACCTGGTCACCAAAAAGTTGCTCTTGTTAATGGTTCATAACTGATCTTCAAAGATATAGTAACTGATTTATTAAAGCCATTAGGTGCAACTTAAAGAGTGACTTATTAGAAACCGGTACCCCAAGCAGATGTATGTGTAGCTGTGTCAAAACAAATTTCAGGGATCTGTTGATACATGGCATCCAAGAGTCATCCATGCTCCTTAACATGTTTTACATTCCCACCTCATGCTTTGTATTACACAGAGAAGCAATTGGCTTGATGCTGACAGAGTACCTAAACATTCAGTGTGTAAAGGAACATTTTACTCAGGCTGAAAATGAAATGACCTCAAGGTGACAGGGTATGGAAGCAGTGGCCTCATTTTAAAAATGTTTTAAAAATGATTTATGACAATGTGATTTATGGCCAAACACCATTAACTATGTAAGTAGTGCAACTTAGGTACAAGACTTTAAAATGTAATGTTTCTTGTTCTAAAGATAGCATAGAACTCTTTGGTTCATATTAAAATGTACTGTAAAGTCTTGTCAAAAGCATTGAGCTTCCAAAGACAATCAAAATAGTTAGTTTTTGCTGGGCAGAGTTGAGGTTCAAGTCTTTTTGAATCATTAATAGACTTTGTTATGCTAATGAGTCCCATAATCAAAGGCACAACAGTCTGATAAATACATTAACTATTTTTCTAACCCTAAACGGAAAATAATTTCAATGGTTTGTTGCTATAAAAAACATTCAGACAAGTTATAAGTGACCATTAATAGGCTGAAAAACAAACACTGGTTGGTTAAATCCACAGCCAGGAGCAGCTGATCTCTATCTCTAAGCCTCAGTTGCGGTTGGCTTGTGCTCTCATATATTGTCTGGACTGTAAATGAAGCATATCTAATGGGATAATAACATGTCAAATATCCAGGTTGAGCACAGAGCTGCACTGTTTTTCAGGAGATGGTGAGTATGTGAAAGAGCCAAAGGTTTGTTCGGGTGTCCCTTTTGTTGTCTTTTGAGTTGTGTTGCTGGCACATGGTGAAAGGTCTGTGGAGAGCTGCCAGCAGCTGAGGTCATTATAGTTAGAGTTTTCTAGTAAACTGTGACCATGAAGCTACTTCCACTGAAGCAGACACAGCAGACAAACATACAGCCGGGACTCTACTGTTTGTGGTTTGGAGTCATTACTGCAGTTTGAAAAGTGTATCTAAATATATTTTGACAGATTTATTAGCAGTGCTAAGAGAGACTGGACCCAGAACCATGATGTGGGTTCAAAATCCTGTGCTCTGCTGAGCTCAATCCTGCCTTCTAGAAATTAGCTTTAAATATCATAAAACACATTCTGAGAAAATGTTAAGTTGTTTTCAGTCATGCTAGCATTATGGCTCTGTATGGGTCTACCATTTTGGTCTAGACTGAAAACAACTATTGGGTTGGACAGACATTTATGATCCCCACAGGATGAACCCTGCTGACTTTGATGGTCCCCTGACTTTTTCAGGTTGATTTTTACTTGATGGATTGTGATGAAATTTGGTGCAAAGATTAACGATCCCCTGACTTTTTATCCAGCACCACCATCAGGTCAAAATTGCAGCTTTTACTTTGATTTATGACAAAACACCTGTAAAACTACAGACATTCCCATCAGCCTCAGCAAATGTTAGCATGCTAACAAACTGAAGTAACATGCTAACATTAGCATTTTATCATACTGAGGTTAGCATTTAACTCAATTCACTGCTGTGCCTACAGTGTGGCTATAGACAGTCTTATATCTTTACATTTTTTATTATTCACAGACAACATATTTTCACCTACAGTATCTGATGCTGAAATACAATATCTGCATGTAGCAACAAATGTCAATGTCTGTATGGATGAGATTAGTCACACACAGCACTCAGGGGAGGACTGGGGCCTTTGATAAATACAGAAAAAGACCACTCTTTCAACATTTAACTAAAAACAGAATCTGTTTTTTTTTTTTTTTAAACCAGTGTTTTTGTTGCCCAAACCCTAGCCCCATGTGGGATTGTCTGGATTTGAACACCAGTCTTTGGTGTTAAAGCCCTGCCCCTCTTTCACCTCTTCCCTACAACTTCTGTGCAGTACAAGAACATAGCACCTCCTCAACTTTAAAAGCTGCCAGTGAACATAATCCATGCAGCAATTACATTTCCTTCAAAACGTATTTGACAAAACAAATTACTAGAATAAAAAGTTAATTTCTAGGAGACAGGGTTTTGCACGCTGTACTGTGTCTTTCAACTCCTGATCTCTCCTTGTTGTTTTAAAATGTCATAACTTTATGCTGCCAGCCTTGCTTGAAATTAACTGCTCTACAAAACTATAATTCCCTGAATAAGAAGACATGAATGTGACAATAAAGTTTGTGAGCTGACATGTTTTTGGGGGATTATTTCCTGGAGGCGACGTGTACTATAATGCACTGACTGATATGAAAACAGTCAAGTCATTCACAGTGAAATAATAATATACAGAGACTGTGGAAAAAAAACTTTTGTCTGTGATGGATTACTGTGTTTGAGATATTTTGTCAGTGTCATGTCAGTGTTGTTTTTATGCTGCTCAAAAATAAATAACAGCAGATGTCTTCTTTTTAAGGCATCAGTAGGAATAATGTAAAGAGAGCTCAGACATCAGTTATATCCTTTGAGGAAACCCCTGCTTCACTAGATATTACTCAGTGGAACATGGCAGGAAATACGGGAAGGAAACAGATGATGTCTAACAGAGGTCATGAGCTGGTTTTGAACCTGTGATGACAGGAACACATGGCGTTCACCTCCAGCCCGCCACACAGACGAATGATTTATCTTTAAAACCAAAGTTGAGAATGCGACACTGAATTTCTCTCTCTATCTCCGCTAAGCCATGTGTTTGGCGCACACATACTTGGGGATTTTCAAAGTGCCTGGTCTGGTTTTTAGTCTCCCTGGACTGAGATTACTTTTTGAATTTTAAGGCTGTTGTTAGTCTTACATAGGTCATGTTTACACGAGTAGAGAAGCTGTTGAAGGGATGGCCCCGTGTGGGCCAACTTTACTGGGCTACAAGGCAAGTCTGGGCCTTTAATGGTCAAATGGATGCACATTTTTCTTTCACCACACTGTCTGAGGTCATTGAATGCAACTCCTCTGTGTTTAAATTCAGCAATTACTGCTAAATTACCTCATTTTGATATATAACATGATATCTAGGGAGTCCAGAAATATTTCTGTAAACTTGTTTGAGCTTTTCCTCAGTGTTTGTGTGTTAGCTATCGCCCACACATCTGAACTTTTGAGTTCTCAGTCAAATCATCCCTAATCTGGTGTCATCCTTATCAGTGCATGTGTACACTGGATACCTCAGAGCCTTACCCTGCTGTGTTTTCCTGACAGGTGATTGGTTGGCTGTGGGTTGAACTGCTAATGTTTACCTGTTGCAGGCAGATGTTCTCCAGGAAAAGTAGGAACATATCCTGGTCTAATGTCAGTGACCAGGATATGTATGTACCCAGCTCCCACAGACAATGATGTTGTGTACCTAAACTACCTAAATCTGTGTCATTAAGTGTAAACTGTGGGTTGGTTCAGTTTGGATTTTCAAAGTTGTTTAATATGGTTGATGAATTATATGCAGACCTGTCCTGGATTCTAATTACAGTTTTAAAGGCAGGGACACAGGATGACAGCTGTTTATAAATAAGATTTCTGGTGTGATAAAGTTCCTTTCTAGATCAGTCTGTGTCAGTGATGATCCCCATTGCCATATTTGTGCAAAAATCAACCTCTTGTTTGATCAATAATAATAAAAAGACATTCATTTTTTATACATTTTTTAAAAACATCTATACATTTTTGGTATAGAGCTATTTTTTATTTACTTTATGTTGACTGTATGTCAACTACTGCGTGGCATCAATACATTTCAAAAATGTAATGCATTATGGTTCAGCCACTGTCACCAGGGCAACTATCATCTGACATCTTGCTGTAAAACCTTCTTCAGCACCTGTGACTGATGATGGTGATGGTGGGAGAGGAGAGTGCAACTTCCGGTAAGCAGAAGCTAACTGTGGACTGGCTTAACTGTTTGAAGGATAAAATAAGAAAAAAATGGTGGTGATCAAACTAGCAAGCGTTTGCAATGTTGTGTTGACGTAGTTACCGTAAAAGAAATTCTGCTCTCTTTACCCTCAGCTTGGCTAATTTGCGACGTTTATGGACGCAGTGTTGCTAGGTAGCTACGTATTACGTCACTGTTAGCGTGTAGAGAAGTCACAGTGGTTAGCTTACATTTATTTATGCTTTAAACAACAATTTGTCCATCATCTGTACTGTGTTATGTCAATGCATCTTTTTGCATCTCTTCATCAGGCAATCCAGTAATTCTGGACCTGATTCTTTCTTTGTCTGGAAAACACTGATCATCTGATCAATCATTTATCATGTCTACTTTATCATGTGTACTTTCTCTCCCTCATACACACAGGATGCCATCGCTTGTTTTATGATACATCGCAGTAAATTCACCTCAGTGGAGTGTTCAGCACATTTTGAAGGTATTTATCATGTCTCTCTTAATCTTCCTTGATTCCTTCTTATACGGCTTTAGTGTTTTTAGGGAGTGGCATGCATGGTGTCATGCAGTGGATTTGTTTTTTTAGTCTTCGAGCATTTTGGAGCATGAGCATAAGTGTTCTCTCTTTCTTTATGTCTTTATTTGTGTCACTTTAAGCTCAAGGCTTTTCTGAATTTTTCAAAGTTTTTTAGGGATTTACGTTTAAAAAGACTTGATGCCTGTCTCTGTGACTCAAACACATTGATATTAAGTGAGCTGGCCAAACCAGACTGTTACAACATCCACAGCATCTCTGCCTGGGGATATCCATTGTCAACAGTCTCAAACCTTAAACTTAAGTAAACTGCCCACCTTATTTTGGAAGAAAACAGTTGCATAAGACTCAATAGAAATTATATGACATTATTATTTTACCTTCATTTAGTAGACACAATTTAGAAGAAGTGCATTAAACCACCATCAAAAATTTTGAGCGCATCTTGCATAAAAGCAATGTGTGCTCTTTTTCAGCATTAACCTGCTGGCCCTTGGATCATTTTCTCCACCCTCCAGCCCTCCTGACTCATCTCCACTGTGTCTCCCTGTGGCATCCACGGTCAGTGTACTTTGTATATTGCTGATGTCTGTGTTTATTAGCCTTACATGCAATGTTATCCAGAGATGTCACCTACTGACACACACACACACATACATATAGCTCCAGAGCACACGCACGCACACATACAGTTCACACAGCTAGCATAGGCAGACACAGAGACACAGGAGCAAAGGAGAAAAAAGTCTTCAGGCTTTATGTTTGATAAACAATTCGGTGGAGATAATTAGTTGATAAGACATCACTTTGATTTACAGTGGGGACTTGACTGCATCTATTGCCTGCGAGCTGAGCCTCACTCACAAGCTTTGTATTACCATATGTTGAATTTTTAATCAATTAATGTCCTGAAGGAGAAATGAGAAAGTGCAGATTCGCTCCAGTGGGAAAGTATGGGCAAGGACAAAAAATTCTCTGTTATTAGCATACATGGCTTGTGCTTGCACTCTTCATGTACACTTCTAATGTGTGCTCCTATACAGCTTCAGCAAGTGTCGGAAAACAAAACTGCTGTCTGCTGCTTCTGATGTAATTTGTAGCTCTGACCACTCAGACAGCTGGCCAATTAAATGCGCTCGTGGCTGCTGCTGCTGCTTGATGTGTGTTGGGCTTCACACAGAGGTGTAGATGGGAGGACAAACTCATCTCTCCGTAGTCGGGGGAGAGATGCCAGGAAAGCTTGGCTGTGTCTGAGAGTGCTGTGTCTGTGTGCTTCTCAGCTGGCTGTGAGAGCAGATAAGAAAGGAGGCAGAGCTGCTGATTCTGGGTTTATTCCACACTCCTACCCCCCACTCCCAACACCCTCCCCCTACCCTCTTCTCTTGGTCTGTCTTTCTCTATGCAGCTGCAGGTCTGGGAGCTGACCTGCATTAAAAGATCAGAAACTGCCTGACGGGCTAATAGGAACAGTTTTCTAGAACATCTTCAAAAGCTTGTTAAACTGTGGAGTTTTGGCAGTGATTTAAGGAAATCTGCTATTATGGTTTAAATAGAGTTCACCTAATCTGCATTGGCAGATTAGAAATGGATGGACATCACCCACATGCTTCCTCGCTAACTGATATGTCTCTACACTATTTATTAGACACGTTGCTTTCTTTCTCTGTAACTCTTTGAACAGAACTCGCAAGCCAACATTTCTTTAGCTTTATTACTTTTAATGCATTATGTTTTCTTTTCAATGCACTCAAGTCTGTCATTATCAGAGAGTCAAGCATTGCGTAAAGAAAAGAAAAATCTCTCATTTCTAACACACTTTGTTCTTCTAAGACTTTTTCACTTTTTTACTGAAACTCGTCTAAAGGATTCTTTTCCTTTTTACTGTAACCGTTTTGCTTTTATTGTTTTCTGTAAACCCTCTGGTGCTGATGGGAAAATAGCTCTGGTGTGGAGTGGTCTAGCCAGTGGGCATCTGACAGTGATTTGCAGGTCCTGTGCAATTGCATGATGGCTCTCATCCTCTAAGGCCACAGGGCCCTATAAGCCAGCCAATCACTGCCCCTCGGCGCTCTGCTGTCGGCAATTATAGGTCAGCGGGTGTCACGACATCATTGTCTTCCCTTTGAATGGCTGCGACCCAGCGCCCACTGCAATCAGTTATGTTTTTCTCTTTGCTATTTAAACTGGAACAGAAATCCAGTAACAACATGACCGCTGTTTTCTGAATCATTGTTGTTTGGGTTGTTTTAGAATAACGCTCCCTTGCCAAATTCTAGTCAGAGTGAATGCTGTGATGAAACTTTACTCCTTCTCCTCTTGATTAACTTGAGAATTTTTATGGCAAAGACCTGAGAAATGCAAATCCTGTAGCCTCTTGCACCAAATCAATGTAAGTTTGATCATAAGTTTGATTGTAATAATACAAACTGCCATTTTTTAAGCACTTAGTTTCACACTCAACTCACCAGTTTGTTCATTTATATCATGTTTACTCAGCCATAATTTAAGTCGACCACAATCAAAACATTGTCACAGGGAATGAAAGCCACCACTAAATAATGAGAGAGACTTGAGAGTATAATTTTGCAATCACATGTGCACTATCAAGGTGTTTTTGTCTGTTAGATCATTAATAATTCAATGTTCATTTACTGATTGCTTACGCTGTAGTTTGATGTTTTCTTACTAATGCGTGGATGGCTGTGTCATACATAAAGATGGTGATGAATTATAAGAACACAAACAAAAGTCTCTTGAAAACATCCATCAACACGTAATCAGTTACAGGTTTTTGGCACAAGAAACATCATTTCCCATCTCCAGTAGATGCAACTTAAAATCACACTCATCTCCACAACATAACACTAAACATGCAAGTGTCACAGTAAATGTGAAGTCTCTGTCTTTCTGCCATTACGTCACATGATAAAGAATGACTTACACCTTCTTCGGGAGGTATACAATATAAGAACTAACTTGTATGATGCAGCTCCTTGATATTAATTTATAGTATAACTCAAAAACTACGACGTGCTAATTTGAACTTTAGCTGGTGCAGCTACTGTAGTGACATGATTCACTGCCTATCATGTCTTCACAACTGAATTGTTTAATTTTGGCCTCTATATATTTATACAAACAGTAATTCTGTAATATTGGTATTTATATACATTTTGTTCACTAAATAATAGCTTTTCTAAATATTGTCTGCAGGCTCAGACAAAAACATTTAACATCTCTTGGCAGACTTGACTCCTCTGAGACACTTCTGGGAAATACCTTGAGGGTATTGAAGTG
Organism: Lates calcarifer; assembly: GCF_001640805.2. Lineage (NCBI taxonomy): Eukaryota > Metazoa > Chordata > Actinopteri > Centropomidae > Lates > Lates calcarifer. The sequence continues at coordinate 16,487,750 of NC_066840.1, read as the reverse complement.
ACTCATGTTGCTGTCTGTCCTTGAGTGTGTGTTTGTCTCTTTGAGTGTCCATGTGGCAAAGAAGTTTGCGCCGTTAACCCCTCTGTGGTCACATGGCAGCCTGCAAAGCAAAGTGACGCCTTCCTGACAGGGTCAGCTCAGCCCTCGGAGACATGGCCTCTTAACCGGCCTTAACAAGATAATAACACGGCACAGTTCCCCTGATCAGTAGCAAATTGTTTCTTTAAATGCTTTTGGTTAGGGGAGAAGATGAGTGGGCTCTACTGACATGACCCTGAATGGAACTCCTCAACGATTTTGGTAAAACCCAGGATGTTTTGTCAGATAATCAGTGCCCTGCACACAGCTGATAAAGATGCCGTTTTGGGTGACACCCGTATGATCTGCTCACTCACTTCCTGGCCCTGAGCACACTATGTGTACATGTGTATGTGGTGTGGTTAGAGATAGGGCTATCAAAGAAGACCTCAAGGACAACTGGACACTTTAGATTTTTGTTTGAACCTGTTTACATCGTGTGTTGTTAAAAATATAACTCGTGAGGAAGGCATGAGGAATTTTTAATGTTACAAGCATCCAAACAATAGAAAGCATTCCTGTAAAAAAAGTCACTGCTCAATGAAAAGTTTTAGGTTCTTTTTAACATGACAGCACAACACAACACTTTGGCTTTGCACAGATTTACAATGTCACATAAATTCCCTGAGGATTTCTTGTTTACCAGCTCATATATGATCGTAAAGCTTTCACTAGTACCCCCAGACCTCTGCATAGACAACACACCTTCATGCTCGTGTAACTACAATTAACAAAGAATGGCAGGGAGATGGATGCCAACATTTCTCTGTCTAAAGGGAAAGGAAGTGTCCTCTTGATCCCAAAAGAGGACACTTCAGGAAGGGCTTAAGGAAGTTTATATCCTAAGTCCATCCGTCATCAATGGGTAACGTTCCAATGATGGGAAAGTTATGACCCTGATTATATTAGCCTATGGGCTGGTGCACTCGCTTTGTTCCTGGCCTGTGAGTTAAAGCGAATGTGGCTAAGCTGCACAGTGTATAGAATAATCCTGAAGGAAGTCTTGGCTCATTCACAAGAGACCTGAGTTCTGGGAAAGGTGCAAATTAACCAGACGCCGTTGTCATGTTTTCATGTTGTTTTAAAAGCGCAGCGGAAGTTCAAAATTACAGTAAATCCCAAACACATTTGTGCAGTTGAGGGGAAACAAATGCAGTCACCAGCTCCTTTTTCTGTATGTTAACCTCCTTTACCAGACCCCCCCACCACCATGCTCCCGGCCTGTGTTTGTGCTGGCTTTGTTTTTATGACCACTTCAGTGATCCGTCGCCACTGCAGAGCTGCTGGTGTTAACACAGCTGAGGTGCATTACACAAACTGTTGTTCCTGCCTCTTACCTGGCTCCAGGCTCTGTTCGCAGTTTGCAGGAGTTTTTTTTATGGTCACTTCAGAGGCAGATGCAGACTTGTGCATGCACTTTCTCTCTCTCCCTCTCTCTCTCACACACACACAGGATTTGAGGCACAGCACACCATTAACACCCTTAAAACATAAAAAGTCCTGTCATGACAACCTCTGTACACCCATAGAATCAAGTGTAGAATCAATGATTGGCCATATAGGTGGTTTGATAGAGAGAGGATTGCTGCTGAGATTTTAATTGTGAGGTGAGAATTGCTTCTTTTTAGCTTTTAAAAAAGTGATGAGTCTGTTGGTCAATAACTGATCTGGCATTAGGCTTGTATTTCCTGCTCTTAGCATAGCTGGATAGCAGTTGACTACTTACATTTACGCTCACATATAGTAAATAATAGTCTGAGTCTTTGTACACTGATGTTACAAATCATATCTATATCCTCATCACCTTAAGTCAGATCTCACGCTGTGAAAGCACAACATTAACTAACATGATGTTAGCTTAGCAGCTACGGGGGGAGTCTGAGTGCTGTTCAGGACCAATTCATATGATATCTGATATATTCAGCATTAATTGTCACACATTATTTACCAGTAGTTTATCATTATTATCACAAGTACCTAACTTTTTTAGGTAGCAGAAAGATTCTACCTCTGACTGTAGTGATGAGAATAATGATAATGATAATCTTTTTTTTTTTTTTTTTTTTTTTTTTTTTTTTTAGCAAAATGGGAAAAAATCACAGATATGATGGTAAAATGAATTTGGACATTGTAAATTGTGATGGGAAGGAAATGTTTTTCTACTTGCAAACACTCTATAGACAAAATGATTAGTCACTTAATTAAGAAAATAATCAGCAGATTAGCTGCAGCCCTGATCAATACATATGTCAGTGCCACAGTTTTGGTAACACAAAGCAATATTCTTTCTGTTCGTGCTGTTTTTAACATTTCTACATAATTCACATAATTGTTCTAAATATTATTTTGTAGCAGTCAAATGGTTTATTTTCCCCTTTGGAAAAAGCTTGAAAGTACTACTCCCAGGCAGTCTTGGTTCAAACACTGCATACACACACCCTTGCACTCATGTACTTATTGCTACATAACTACAGAATAACACTGATAAGAATAGTAAAAATGTTATCAAAACTTGTGCAACACCTGCTTGTTACATGTGCGCTTAATTTGCAATCACAGCCTGCACATTGTGTATAATTTGAGTCCATGGAGTCCAGGTGGTTGAGTGACAGCAGTGAGCTGGGTAATATCCATCAGTGTGGGTTTGTCAGCGGCTCTGTGGGCTTTGTTGGTGGTATTGTGGGAGAGCCAACTGCAGTAAAGGTTTTTATGATGTGGTAGAAGTTGATTCAGGGACTCTGTGCCAGGAGCAAACCAGATGTTACTCCCACAGCCTGTTTCTGTGATATACATACATACATACATTGAGGCACAGTAGGCACCAAGCACCACACACTCCCAGTCTGTTAGTCCCACTGCTATTCTTTCTCTCGCCAAAGGGATGGTGCCAATAATTTCAAGAACCTCATGAGAGTTAGCAACTGTGTCTGACACTCATTACCAACAGTACCTCAGTCATCATCCTGAAAGTTTTATTTTTTCCTCACAACAAACCCAATATACCCAGCGTCTCCTTCACCCACCCCCACTCTCCCAGCAGTGTACTGGTGGCTGGCAGGCAGTGACACACATTCCAGCAGTGACAGTGAACAGGACTGGAGCCGCTCTTGCAGATGGACCTTGAACTCTTTAAAGGGACGTCTGGCCTCACAGTAATGCCCCACCGGCGGCCCTCACTGCCCAGCTACAAACTGTAACACTATAGCCTCATTGTCACGCTCCATATCCTCCTGGTGACCCCGAGCCCAATTATACAGCTGACCCAGGCTTGATGATATAACCTTGGGCGTCTTTTGGGGGCTGACGGGGCTCAGGGGTGCACCTCTTGTCTATCATGACATGTCAGCTCTGCGTGTTAACCAGACACTTCCCTGAGTGGTCCCAAAGGGGGTTTAAGAGGAAGAGTGGCTCCCATGCAATGCCCAGGACTTTTCAGCATATTGCCTCACTGAGGCTCTCTTTTTAGATCAACAACATAATGAGAAAGTAGCATATGGGAAGTTTTCAAATGCATAATTTCTAGTGTAACCTCTGTAAAATGTTTCTGTAAATGTTAAGCATACACGTCTTTAGTAAACACAGGAATCTACACATAGTTAATATAAAAGGATTAATCAAAGAATTAGAGAGTCTTGGACAGGTTTATTCTTATAGTAAAAAATCAGAAATATCAATGTCTCAACCCACTGTGTTTACCCCCACTGAATTCCTTTTTGATTATCCAGCAGTAACAACTGGAGGAGCCTCCATTGTATGTAGATATGACATGTATGCATGCTGAATCTCAGTGCATCTAGACACATCCAAAGTCTGACTGCATGCTCAGCAGCTGCGTTGCATTAATGTGCAGCGTGCTTAGTATGCACTATAAGGTCTGAAAAGGCTACCTGTCACTGGTGAAGTGTTCCTTAATGGATGAGGAGTTGATTTACATTTCCAAAGGCATGTGCGTACTGCAACGAATGAATTTCTATACGAGACTCAACTGAAGGTAAAGGTTAATAGCCCTGACAGTCAGGTAAACATGTTGCTGTTGCTTTTGTTGAGTATGCAGGCCAGGTTCAGCTACACAAATGTTAAAAACTGGGCTGACTTGAAGTGAAATATTTAAAAAACAATGAGAGTAAATATTCAGTAGCCAAGCACTTCTGTTGAGTGATGAAGCGGCTGATTTTTTGTGATTAGAGCATCCCATTTGAATTGAACAATTGTGAGTCGGCTTGTTGATGTTTCTAGGCTGTGTCACTCCCTGCTCTGAACAGAGAGGATGACAAATGTCTCTGCCAAGTACAGTTTCACTAAATGTCAGCTGTACATTATACTCCATTATAAGATTTATACTGTTCACTTTACCTCTGGCTGTCATCTGGATGGTAATATCTGTTAGTCTGTCAGTTAAACACTGTGGTCCAGACTGAAATATCTCAACAAATACTGGGTGGATATACTTTAAATTTGGTCCCCAGAAGATGAAGTCTGACTATTGATCCCATGGCTGTTCTTCTAGTGCCACCAGCAGGTTGACATTTTAGTTTTTTAGTGAAAATGCCTCAACAACTATCTAAATATTTCCATTAAATTCTCTGTTATCAAGTAAAATATCTGAAGTAAGATTTGTTGGCACAAACCATTGTACAGATATTCGTGGTTTCCAGAGGATGAATCTGAGTTTGACATTTGTGGTTTTGAGGGAGATTTCTTTTCAAGTACTGGAGATTGATTGATGATCTTTTATTTAGCACCATCATCATGTCAGTGCACTTTGTGTTTACTGCTCATAAACAAATAGTAGCATGCTAAAACACTAAACTGAAACAATGACCATGATAACCATAACCTGCTTTTTCATTAAAAAAAAAGACATGAGGCAGTGTTTTCTTAAAATAAGATTTTTAATATTACTTATTATCATAAAGATATATTTACACACTTTACAGAAATAGAAAATAAAAACACAAAGCTACGCATGAAAGGAAAAATAAAATAAGTACTCCAAGAGCTAAAGCTTATCTTTTATAAATTAGAAACCAAAAGTTCAAATATGTACACAGTATTTCAACCATTTCTGATACACTTGTTTTATTTATTTATTTATGTCATTTATTTTTGCCCAGTTCAACATCAAAACAGAGACAGGGACTGTACATTTGGCCTGGTGAGTAATATGAGCACACACCATAAACAGAATATACGTTTCAGGAGTAATACATTGTCTTTCAAATGGTATCTGCTTGAGACCTAGTAACACTGTTGCGATGGCGTGTAAGCCTAACAGACTGCATCTCTCCTCAGATTGTTCTGAATGTAGCTGATCTCGGACACACTGGTTACATAGATGGAGAATGTGTCGCAATCAAGGCAGGAGGGGCCTGTGCTATTCTGGGTGTAGGAAGTCTCATTTTGAGGCTCCAAGATAATGACAGATCATAGTCATTTCCCACAGGGGGAATAAAATCTAGTTATCCTTTGGATTGCCCAGCTGGTGGAAATGTGTGAATGCATTGGATTGAATATCAGCCACTTGATCCTGCAGACACCCACTCCGAAGGCCAACATGATACAGTTTGATGGGCTTAGAGATTCACAAGGTAAAATCATGGAATGTGTTGCGTGCCAACTCTGTTTCCATTTCCACAATGAATGAAAAGTTTGGTTCTGTGTAATTTTAAAGGAACTGTGTCTGGTAGAGAACAGAGATTACAAGGACAATAGGATTAAAAAAAAAACAAAACATAAAAACCTTGTGTTTTCATGTGAAGTTTTTGTGTTGGGGGGTTGTGTCTATTACTATTGGGAAACAGAGCTCAATGGCTAAGCTAATATTTTAAAACCTGCTGCTAGCTTATTCTCATCTCCACCAGTAACACATACTGTATCTATCTCTCTGCTCATCCCCACTCCTTACACACTCCCAGCCAAATGCATTTGGACAAAAAGAACTAAAACACAATGGGGCAAGTTCTCAGAACAAACATTTTTTTCTACCAGGAAAACATGCTAACAAGTGCATAGGAACATTACTCAGGCCTTGTGATGGTCACAGAGAAGAGGAACTGGAGAAGAAACATTGAGAGGATAGGAATCGTTTCTCTTGTGTAAGCCTTGCTGGAAAAGACCATTAAGGAAAATGGTTTTGCTCCCCGAGCATAATGTATTGGTTTACCATTTCAGTTTGAGCCTGGACGTGCTTGTCCTTCCACACCACAAGGCCCATTAACCTGATGTGCAGGGGAGGGCTGTGGGCTATGATCTACAAGAAAAGAATGCCTGAAAGCTTTCACGTGTCCACGACATATTGTGCTGCAGACTACTTTTCTATTTTGTTACATCCACAAAAGATACAGCTTTTCACACTGTATTCAAAAAAGTAAGCTTTGGACAACCAGCTAGACAAGAATCAGACAAAAAAATTGTCACAATACACTGGAAAACCATTCCATACCAAGAGACTCTTGTTTTCAGGGTGTATTTTTCCAGCAGCATAATGAAATTGCAAAAGTGCAGCCTTGCAAACCCATACAGAGAAGTCTTGGAGCAAAGCCACGTCTATTTGTTGGGACTTGTTGACACTGGAGGCTTTGGATCAGTGGGATATTTGGCTTTTTGATTTTTTTTTGGATTCAACTGATAACCAGACCAAGATTAAAAAGGGTACGTCACATAAACATTGGTTTGCTCTGGTCTCTGAAAGGGCAGCATGGCTGGTGCAGATGGTGAGGATACATTCATGAAGAACAGTGCGGATACAGACGTTGCTCGGCTCCGTAACAATAACTTCTGAGATGGGGGGGAAATATTGATTTGAACCCCTTGTCATGACCTAGTCTACTTCCAGCATCCCAACTCCTGCAGCTTTGAACTTCCATCCCCAGCTCATATCTTCCTACTATCTTCCCCAATAATAGATGAGACATCCTGAGCAAAGCTGTCTCACTCCCGAGGAGCATTAATGAAATCTACATCTCTGTCTAAGCGGATATGAAAAAATAATGGTGGAACTGAAATTATTACTCTTCACAGTGCCCTAGGATTTAATACATTTTTAATCAAGGTGAGCTTGGCTGGGTGGATTACCACTGTGATTTTAGATGCTCTCTTAATAAAAGCTTCTCATGCTGGGGCTGAGAAGACTCTGCATTTTATTATAATATTTGCATGAGACATGGCGAGAGGGAAAAGGTGTTGAAATCTAGGTTAACCTGTCAGTTCCTTATTTGGTCAAAACTGACTCAAAGTAGGGTGTTTTGCTGATTGAATTGCAGTGGATTGAAATCAGATCTTCACCTAAAATCCAAATGGAAGAAAAAGCAAAAACGACAACTAGGAAGTTGCTCCGCACACCTAATACACAACGAACGATTGCAAGGTGGCTGCTCTACAGGTTAGAGTCCTAATATGTTACATGGTTACACACTGAATCAGCAGGGGTTTGGGGATTGGAAAGGGGGAAGGGTGTGGTTTCAGTCTAAGCCAATTTAACAATGAGCTCAGACTAAGTGGCCCCGGTCAGCCTTGGGGAGATCCATCTGAGAAAGATTAACTCTAGGATTTAATGAGCGTAATGATCAAAGCCACGACCACCTGTGCTGTGGAAGGGCAGACTAGAAAGGCAACTGTACCCAACATAACGTAGGGAACGGATCATGATCTAGAAAGGACTGAATCTGGATACATGGCTATATAGGTGAATACATACAGGGAGAGTAAAGATACAGTATACGAAAATATGCTCATATAAGCTTTAAATGTACTGTATGTTTGTGTTTTGTTAAATAAATGCACAAAATAGACTGCTCTAGTACAAGCCTCTATCACAGCACCCTGAGAAAAAAGAAATAAAACTACTTATAACACAGAAATAAACATAAACAGTAATATATTCCAGTATGATGGAAAGGCATAGCATTTTGTCAGTGAAAGATATCGGTCAAGGGGTCAAACCAACCTTATGCTGAATGTTAAAACAGCCAGAGCACTAGTGTTAGGCTGATGTTATTTAAGCTGTTGTTTGCTTTGAAACTGTTTCCATATTTTTTCTTTTCTTTCATTTTTTTTGGTCTAATTTAACTTGTCCTCCTTGCTTTTAACATTATCTCAAGTGGGTTTTTTTCTGTTTGCAGAAATTTAAAATGCATAATGTGTCAGTGTATCAAGACTTCAAACAAGAGGTAATGTGTTTCTCCCTAACCTTTCATTCCTTTGTTCCTGGCAGCATTGTGGAGAAGGTTATTATTTGGCACTTCATTAAAAGGCAAGGCGGCCTGTCGGTGGAGCAGACTGCCCCTGCCAGTTAACAGTCGTGTAGAGCAGCTGCGCAGGGCAGCAGTGTGGTGCGAAGGCTGGGGATTGGGGACAGGATTGGGATTGGGATTTGGGGTCAAAGGACTCATCCAAGGTGGGACATGTTACAGTAACCTTGAGCGTGTCAGTAAACCCCCCCTTAAGGTGTTAATGAGTTCAGAAACACCAAAATAGCTTTGGATTAAAGAATCTCCTAAATGAAGGAATTATTCTGTCACTTAAATAGTTTTGACGATATGTGCTCTCTTTTCAGTCCAGCTTTACTTTGCATGTGGACGTACTGTCATTAGGAGGTACAAAGCACCATTAATAATGATAATTAAGTGATGGTTTTAATGTCGCTCAGATGTGACACTCTTGCTCTTCCATTTTTAAACACGAAACCTTGGATTCCTTTACGCAGCAGACATCCAGAGGATCATAAGTGAACTTAATATTTGCTATTGTCAACTATTAAAACTGACACTGCCCTTCTGCATGATCAGCGCCCTCACCCGCTAGTAAAGCTGTTAAGTAGCTACACAGCAAAGAAATCAGCGGCTGAAGTAACCTTGGATCTGAGAGATGGGAATATCACAACATGGAGAAGTGACAGATGCTTTAAGACTCAGATTGTTTTGACCGGGCTCCCTCTCCACCACATGTCATGCAAAGTGTGTGAGACACTCAGGGAGATCACTATGATTGGGCTCTATTAAGCAAATGATAGGGAAAAAAAACACTTGGGAGAAGACAGAGATAGATAAGTAGTGAGGGAGTGAGAGAAAGAGAAAGAGAGAGACAGAGAAATAGAGTCTGATAGCTCGGGCCCAATACCCCCCCACCCCCCTTCCCTGCCCCTAATTCCTCCTAGAGCTGAGGGTGAGCGGCTTGTCCTGATTTTTTTGTGGACAGAGTTGCTTGAAGAACCAGCAGGTGCTATGGACATCACTCTTCAGGCTGGGCAAGCGTAGGCCCCTCGTTGCAAGGCCCCCCAAGGCAAAGGAAGAGCATAGAAATCAGAACCTGGGGGAGGGCGCTCAAAGCAGTGCCTGCAAAGACAGAGGAAAATAACACAGAAAAAGAGCCATCAGTGTGTGTGTGTGTGGTTTTTTTGTTTCACTAAAAATCATTTCATGAGTCATGCAGACATTTCAATTTCCTCTCCAATAAGGGCACCCCACAGGGAGTTTCTGCCAGAGCTTTCACTGTGTTTTTACCCTGTGTTATCTTGCACTTAAAAACTAGAAGAAAAGGTTATCCCGGACATGTTCCAACCAGATTTCACGGTCTTTGATAGAAAAGTGCAGCAGGGAGTAAGAAAAACAATTGTATATCTCACTGTGGAACACAAGCCCGACATTATATTTCGCTGGGGGGACTGGTTCGCTCCTTAACAATGAGGGAATCTTTTATCTTCCCTCGCCCTTCATCACCCACTGTCCTGTGATAATTTCCTGAGCTTTCAGATGCTGTAAGCTTTGTTGCATGACAAGAAGGTTCATTCAATGATAAGAGCCTGCGCTTGTTTCAAGATGGCATATTTCCATGGTCATGTAATGCCTCAAGAACTGATGTACGGTATATCTAATCTCTGCTGAGTTGTATCGTTGTTTGTTGTTATCCTTTGTGCTTTTTGGGTCCACGGTATGATCTCAGTGCAGCAGCCCCTTGAAGTCATACTACATCACAGAGTGAATGTATGGGAGCAGTTGCAGAGCTGCTCCACATTGTTTTGATGGAAAAACTCTTCAGAAGACTCATTCACTGAGCTTTCTCACACTCAGGGTCTCAAAGGGTTTTTGTAAATTGCCTGGGGCTTTAAATCTGTAATATCCTGTCGTCTTTTAGACTGTCACTGGCATGGCTTAGATCCAAGAGTTGTAATAGCACGTTCGGATCTGAGTCTACTCAGATGCTCAAAGAGGATGACCGGGGTCGCCATCTTTCTTCTCAGAGTCGCTCACATCTGGAATGTGTAATGATGAAAAGCCAAACTTTGCCTCAGGTGTCGTAGAGAATAAAAGATGAGCTGCTTTTGACACTGAAATGGGGAGACGTCACTAAATAGGATAGGGCTGGAGGATGGACACTGACAAGTCAATCATCGTTCTTAATCTTTATTTAAAAACGCACTTAAGTTTAATGAAGTTTTAGGCCGATAATGACATATCCAAATACAGTCCGTCTGCCACAGGTCTCACAAGGCCTCAGCTGGATGTCTCCATTGAACTCAAGCTTTGATCAAACAAAATGCATTGCCAGCTGCTTCCAGAGGTGTTTTTCCCATCATCAGCTCAAACTGAAGAAGGAAGCAGGACACATGAGGATGAACAGAGCCTTTCAAGCTGACGTGTTAGAAATGGCTTGTTGGGTGGATTGAAGCCAGATATCAGCTCTCGTGAAGACTTAATTCCTCTAGGTCAGACACTGAACAAACTGAAAGTGAACTGTGAAGAACTTGTAACTCCTTGGATCATTTACTCTGTGAAGGTTGGTAGCATTATCACTAAAACGCTGCTAATGGAAAGCCTGTTTCCCACTCTGGTCAGGTTGGGATAAATTGGCACGGCATGCAGAGAAATCCCTGGAACGAGGTGAACTATGAACTTTGTAAGAATGAGAGTAGCCGGAGTGGGAGGCGAACAAAAAAAGGAAGTCTTCAGCGTGTTGTGGTTTAAGTGGTGTTTGTGGAGACAGCATTGTGACTCACTGAGCCGTTCACTTTTTACAGAGCTTCACAACTTCCTGAAGCTCCCCGTATTGTGTGGCCAGCACTCTGGCACTGAACACAAGCTCTGGCCACTCAACTCGCAGAGAGGATTCTCACATTTTATTGGCAGGCTGAGGGAAGTTGGAGGACCTGTGTTGTCCCTCAAGTACACACTGACCTTACTTATTGTTCTCAGCTTTGTTGTGAGACTCTAGACTCCCATATTGAAAGCAGGAGTGAGTTCAAAAGGAGTCTAACCTTGTCCAAAAAAAACCCAAAAAACAATAATGATCCATAATTTGCCATAGATTGTAAAACGTTTCTGGCAGTTTTAGAGAGTAGAGCTTCCAAAGTTTTATGGCTTTGATCCTATTTCTGATTAACCATGCCTCGACACTCTCTGGCTGCAGCCTCCTCTCACCATGCCGTTAATTTATGGTGGACCTCTGCGGGTCAGTGTTGTATGGTCGGCACCTCCTGTGGGGATATTGTGTTTTGTCAAATTTCCCTGTCTCTCACAGTGTCTGGGAGAGACATGTGAATGGCTCCGGTGCTTCTCAGTGCAGGGATGTAATTGCACTGCTGTTGCCTTCTATTCGCAGAGATGTGCAAACATTAGCAACTGCAAAGAGAGTTTTAATCTGTGTATACTGCAAATCTGATCATGTCGTTAAATTAGCTGTTGTATGTTTTAGTTTCTCAATGAAGCTTGATCTGTTTTTATAGAATTGCAGGGTTTGTTTTGCTTGGAGGAAGAAAATTAAACCATGAAAAGGTGATAAGTAAAATATTATCTCTGATTTTGGATGAAAGAGTTTTCACACCAAACCTTGTTTTACTTGACAGCAAGTTAAACATTCCTGCGCGGAAAAGCATTACAGCTAGGAAACTCAACTCTGCAAAGTATTATCTTTGGATAAAGAGTTTTAATTGACTTAATCAAATGGAGAGAAAAGATTTATGCTAGCTGAATTGACTCAAAGGTTAGGTTTCTAAGTATAACTGTCTCACATACGAGGACATAAATGACGTAGCCTTAAATACAGTATCCGTCGAACTACGGAGGCATGCAAGCTGGTAGGCTAAAGTCCAGTAAGCTGTTAAGACATGCACTTTTTTCAGTGCCAACAATAACATCCTTGTGTTGGAGCTGAGTCTGGCTGCGATGGTCATTAACAGAGTTTCCAGTGTTCCTGTAAGAATTTGAGTTTCCCATTCGTCATCGAAAACATCCAAAGTGATTCTGCCAACAAAGTATTTTAGGACTCAACATCATATTCCTCTAAGAAATTCCTCTATGAAATTGTTTCCTCACTAGTCAGCAGTTATGATTTAATATATCGGGAAGTACTTTTGCTCATGTTCTCTTGAGAAACATGGAGGTCTGACTTGACAGAAAGTTGGCCACAGGGCAAACACAGCACAGACAGGCACGTACTTTTTCATGAGAATCCAAGATGGGTAGAAAGTCTTTTGCTGTGTGACACTAATTGTTTTATCACGGGTTTGATGGCAGGCTTCACCAAACAAAACTTAATGAACGCCTTGTCACCCCAGGCTGCTAGAAACTCACCTTGCTCTAAAACGGCATGGGCCCCTTGTGGGAAAGACGGGGCCGTGGGCGTCTCCTCTTCCAGCCAGCTGGTCTGTGGGTCTGACCACCCCTCGCAGGGTTTTGCTGGACCATTTTTCTCACTGTGGAGGCCTCTTCCAGCTCTCTGCCATGCTCCATGGAGGCCATGGGACCTGGGGACACACACACATAGACGAGAGACCGATTAGATCCCCAAAAATTTAGATAGATTTCACAGCCTCCTCTCACCAAAAGTATCATATTTGACTTGATTAAGGGCCAAGCCCATCAGTGCCTAAGGAAAATGTGTAGCAAGATCCAAAGAGGGATCACAGATGGTAATGGATGAGGAAACAAGAGACATGTATAGATAAGTGTGTCTGTGTGTGTGTGCATGTGTGTGGGCCTCTTTAAGCCCACCCAGTGATGTAGTTCATCAAGTCAGCATGGTGCAACCAAAGCACAGCAGATAGACACATTTCTGGCTGAAGTGAGACACCCAAACCCTCATGTCTCATGTCTCTCTCACTCTCCTTCAAGATTACAAACACCACACAGCACCAGACCTTGTGGAGGTGCATCCTGTCGCAGTGTTTGATCCAAGATTAGAGATGAGTTTAATAGAAGAGTGTCTCCCAGACAATGTGTGTGAATGAAAAGATGTGTGTGTGTGAGCATCTATATGTGTGTTAGAGAGCGATCCCAGATGTTCTCAGTCATCTCTCAATAAGTGTGGCCTGATCCCCTTAAGCCCCTCTTTTCTAAATGGTTAGGTCCACCTCAAGTGTCTCTATGACCTTTAACCATCACAAACTGAAAAACCTCCTCTTGGAGAACTAGAGGTTTTTTTTCTTAATGTTTTGCTGCAGACCTTTACTTGTAATGGGATCTTTAATGCAGCTGATCTCAGATCTTTAGTCCAATAAAATTTGGGTTAAAGCAGACCAGGACCTATTATTCTTTAGGTACGTTGAAGTGGTTAAATATCTCAGTGACTACAGACTGTGGGTACTTTTTCATTTTAATAGTCCTTCAATAATCTCATAAAAATTTAAGTTACTGAATTGGAGCGGTGTAGATGTGATTAAAGGGAACACTGCAGTGATTTAGTAGTTGACTTCTGTAAAGTCTGGAGGACTCACAAGAGACAGATCTGAAAAAATGAAATTGAAGCAGCAGAGGCTGGGATATATTGTGACTTTTAGATCCCGGTGTGGGTCAAACTCTGAAAACACTGCCTCCTTAATAACCATGTCTTTCAAACTCTACATCGTCAGGGTTATTTTTTTAAACTTTAGAAAGCTGCCTCCAGAGCCAAAAGAATATCGTTCAATTGATTTCACAGGCTGAGTAACTAAACTTCATGAGTAAAATCCCTTTAACAGCACACCTTTCTCATTCTCTTAGGATCCTTAAGACCTCCTCGGAGCCAAACTACCCTCTTTTCTCAAAAGAAACCATAAATCACCTCATTGGGTATTTCCGGTCAAAAAGCTGATTGAAATCAGTCACACGGGGTCATGACATTCCTCAGAGACACTGGCACCATTTTTAGCATTCCTAAGAGCACAACCTTCCTTAGGTTTACAGAGACTTGAGTGAGGACACAGCTTAAGATTAGTCAGCAAGTGTACTGAGGACAGCAGTTGAGCAGCTTACAAAAGCCATGCTGATGTTAAGTTTCCTGGTTTCCTTAAGATTCTCTTCATCAGTCAGTGTATTTAGTTGTGCCTGAGCGGTGATATTACAGGCTGTTATATGAACAAGGCACAGCTGTGACCCTGAGGACGTCGCCTGATTGAAACCTTCTCTTGAATAAATGTCTCTTAAAACCTGTCTATGGTGTTCAAAACACTCAAGATCCTTTATTAGCCAAGATCAGTGTGTTTGAATGGAGGGCAGCTTTCTTCAAGAGCAGAATTCAAAACGCTATTAGAAGCAAGACCAAGTCTCACTGCAGCCTCTCTTAATTAATGACCAGCTGTGGCATATTGAACATTTTCAAATGAGCAACTTCCACAGAAAAAGAGAGAAAAAAATGAGAAGGGTTTTTAGCTTTCAGATTTAAACAATGGTGAATTGCTTGACTGAGCCAGACTCCTTGTTGAATGTTTTCAATGTATATCCCTTAAATGCCAGACATCTCAAGTTTCATTTCCATGCTAATCTTCTTCCGCAAGCACATTACACACTATATTTGTGGGCGAACAGTAGGCTAATTCATTTGCAGCAGGGAAAGTCTGTTGCATATTTTCGCATCTAAAGCCCATCTTTGCCCCTAGGACCACTAATCTGCGCATTATCCTTTTGTTATTGTTCCAGATATGCAGTGAATGAGGGACGTTCACACATTCTGAAGGCATTCAGCTCATTTCCTTCAAATCCAGGTGGTTGAATGTTAATACAGTCTGTGTTTGAGTAGATTTTGAGGCTAACAGAAGTATTATGGAGGAAGGGGGCCCTGCTTCCCTTTGCCCCCTGAAATACCCTCAGCATTTAGATGCTGAACGCACAGAAACACAACGCTATAGTCTTTGCTATTTAAGTTGTCAGTATATACTAGTATAATTATATACTAGTTTGTGTGATGTTTTCTGAGGGCAGAAGTTGGGCTAATGATGCACATTTTTGATCAGAATTTTAGAATGCTACACTCAAAAGTCACTGGATGAGAAATGGCAAAAGAGCTTATGACAAGCACTCCAGTTAAACCGCGCGGACACCTTAAATGTCTCAGTTACTTGCAGCAGTAACTACTGTACTACACTGTGCCCAACTGCAGCTGAAGTTTAAGCAGCAGGCTAGTTTAACAGGTGCTGCAAGCAGACGCACGGAGTCTCACTCAGTTGCTAGTATGCGCATGCACACGCACACGCACACACACAAACACACATTTCAATGCAGGATGGTAAAGTAATTGTACCTCGGTTCACACAGCTCATCTGCCGCTCCTCTAAGGGTGGCTCAGGCTGTCATAACCCAGGTCCATAATGAGACAATTTAGATGTCTCCTGCCATGGCGAACTGTCAGCCACTGCTCGGTAGTGGGGTTTGAAGGGAGAACATCTCGTGATTCTCCTGACAAATCTCAACCCATCCAATCTGGCGACAGGATAGAAAAGTGTAATGAAAGCTGCTAAAAATAAGCCAGGCCCCAGTGATAACAGTGGCAGTATAGATTAACTCTTGCAGCCTGTAGGGAGAGCATCTCCATGTGACAGACAGATATGACATATAGCAACAGCTAGCTTTGTATCTCTCTCCATCTGTAGTGGAATACATATAGATTGAATGTGGCAGTGTCTGTTGCATCTGGATAAGACCTTTTGATTGTTTCCATGGCAGGTTTATCATTGGATAATGCATATTTCTTCTCCATAAACAAAGATATCTCAGCTATCTTATTGCTCTGAAATTGGATCCAGCCTCTCCAGTATCCCATTTGATCTGTTCCCATGAGAGATTCCCATGTTTATGTTGAGCTGGTAAAACAGTAAAATGGCAGGATAACATGTGTCTCACAGCAATAAGTGTCTTATCTCTACTGATGATGACCTTGGAGCCCTGGTTTTGCCCTCTTTCCACCAAACCTCAACACATCTTCCCCCACTTGGTAATTCCCTAATTAAAATTTAATAAACGGGGAATTTCAGGAATGCCTTGTTACTGCTGCTACTGGCTGCTTGCATCACTGCTGCCTCCTTAAAAAGGAGAAGGGTAGAAGTGGAGAGGTGGAGGTGGTCAGGTGGAGATGAGAGAATGGTTGACAGCGTCATGGACTGGCCAGTCTCCAGACTAATGATGAATAGCTGGTTGGCTGCTTCCCAATTCAACCGCCCTAGTTTCACCGTTAACCTCCTAAGGTGAAATCTGTTATGTTGTCTTTTTCAAATGGCTGGCTCTCCATCTTATAATGGCCCAGCAGAAAGTGGAAAACTGACAGCTTATCCCTGTTGATTCTACGACAGTCCATCAGTGGAGCCTGGAGAGATATACATCATCCAGCACTTGTCCATCCAGTCAGAGAAGAGAAATGGCTGTCCTCTGGTTTAATGCCAAGTTCATCAGCTGCCCTCATGGCTGGCAAGAGCAAACTGTATATCACAGTGCTGTGTGTCAGTGTAGGAACACAGACAGCATGGCAAATGGGCCTGAGCTGTTTATTAATAGTTGTAAAGCTGATTTGTGTGTATCGACTGCCAAAACGACCACATAACAAATGTCTGCATTTGTAAATGCAGCCACAGCATAATGGTTTTTCTGCCACTAGGACATAAGAGATTATACCGGCCTCTGAGACTAACTGTAGCAACAAGTACGCAGAGGGCTGTGTTCGTGGTTTAGAAACTGTTGCATCAAACGCAAACATGTACAATCAAGCATGGCTGCCAAAATTTAATCCTTGCTGTGTTTCATTTTCTCTGTGTCACTGCAAATTGATTTGCCGTCCTCTTGAATCTTATCTGTTTGTTTACCCATCGTGCTCATCACTCACAGTCACACTGATTATGAATCAATTGTGTGCAATCTCATTGATCTACTTTCACAGTTGGCTGCGCTTCTCAAGAACATTTCATCTCTCCTCTGTTTTTCTAATGTCCCTACATCACTCGTCTGACACCTCCGTGCTATGAATACTGCTCAGTGTAGTTTGTACAGATCCTGATGTGTAAACAAACAGCTGGAGGACTGGGAATGAGTTTGTACTGGAATAAGGTGAAATGAGTTAACCCTGAGGTGCCCACAGTTAAGACCACGCTGTGATATTACTGTTGAAATATCGCAACAACTATGGGATGAATCCTTCTGAATTTGGTGAATGCCTGGTCTCTCATACAGCACCACTAGTAGGTCAGACTTAGATAGCTTAATGTCTACCAGACGAATTGGAACAAATTTTTGTGCAGACATTCTTGGTTCTTGGATAGATTAATGTGAAATGTGGTGCACACATTCATATCCACAGGATGAAGTAACTGATGATTCCTCAGCTTTCCATTTAGCACCATGATGTGGACACAATTTAAATTTACCAAATTCTTTGGTTTAGGTTTAAATACCTGCTCAGATAATGACATTCCTGTCACCCTCATCTGTGTTAATTAGAAAACGCTGGCATGCTGACACGTTAAACTAAGATGGTGATCATAGTAAACATTATACCAGCTGAGCATCAGCATGTTAGCATGCTCAAGGCACCACTGTGCCAAAGTACAGCTTCACAGAGCCACTAGCATGAGTCTTGTCTCTGTTGGAACTGAGATTTCCTCTCTGTAAGCACTATGATTGGACTAAAGTGTGGGCCCATTCAAAGCTCCTTCCCTCTTTTCACAATTATAATCACTATTAATACGATAACATTGGCTAACAACATATTCTGATGTAATGATGGATTTGGTTTCTGTTGCATAAATAAAGCAATGACCACCATTGCAGTATTCTCCAGACAGGCCCAGTAATATAAAAGACGGCAGCATTATTTGTGTCTGCTGTATATGGGAGGTAGTTGTAGCTTATTAAGTGTGTGTATAATCCTTATGGGCAACAGAACAATATTTGTGTTAGTGGGAGAGAGGAAGAATAAATACCCTGGTGTGTGTAGCCATGGTTATTACCATGACGTTGGAGGAGCAGGCCTGCTGTCTCCATTGTGTGCCTCCCTCCTTCATTCACTAAAAGCAGAGGAGTAGCTTTAGCTAATGAATCCCTCTATAGCATGCCATTACCACAGACACACTAACCCACACAGCCAGACAGAGACATGTCATGGGCAGAGATGCTTCCCACTGCATAAGCACATTAGGGGATGAGGATTATTTAGCCAAGGATGAGATGTGTTAATTGTACCAGATACAAGCCAAACATTCTTTTAACCTAGAATAAGTCCCAGCACTGCTACAGTGTCATACTGGGGATTTGCTAGCTGCCTGATAGCCTCCCCACACATTCATTCTGCACATATGGAACGGTGCCTAACTAAGGAGGCTGTCCCTTGTTGTTCAGCTTTCACAATCCAACATTTAGTGTCGGAAATGCTGCTTATCGCATGCCTACCAGTAAGTCTGGGCCTTGGCAGAAACTGGTACCAATTGCTTGCCGACTTTCAGACCACGTTACCATGGCAGCCACCATGAAAGGCGCTCAGTTTGGAGCAAAAAGAATGACATTGTCAGCTGAAAACGACCAGGTTCTCAATTTACAAATTTCACTGAATCCATGAGCAGCCCTCTGACTGTGTCCCCGATGTTTTCAACGTCCTCAGTGGGCCACAGCACTTGGCCTCTGAGTGTTCCTCTCAGGGGGGGTTTGTTTTGGTCGTGAGCACTTTCTTTTATTTCTGTCGGGGACTGTTTGATATGCAGCATTGTTGTTCAGCGATAATGCTAGGGCTTGTGGCTGAGCTGAAGGCTGGCTTTGTCTATACAAACTCCACTGAGGAAACCAAAGTGCATGAAAAGTTGCTCTTATGACTGAAGCTTTTAAACTTAACCCCTCGTCCTCCCTGCTCAGAAAGCAACCCCCTCCCCCTCCTCACTAAAGGTTTCAGGACAAATTAAAAACAAACTGTGCAGCCTTCTAGTTTCTGGCTTTCTGCAGATGTCCCTTTGAGTTAGTCAGCCGCCTGTGAAGTGTGGTGCTATATATGCTCCTGAATTAGAGAGTGTATGAAATGATGAGGTGTGAGACTGCGTACTCTGCTATGATCAGAGCGCTGTGAGTTCAAAGGGCCGGCAGCAGCATTGAGCCAGCTAATGAAGCCACTGACTCCCCTCACCACTTGACTGCCTGTTGGTTTATTCACAATCCCACTCCAGTTTGAAGGGGTGAATTTGTGGCTATAAGGTTACTGCTGGTTGGAGCCTATTGAACATGAGCAGTCAGAGAAGCAAACATAAAATAACTCCAAAGGGAGAGATTTCTTTTCACAACTTTCCTGTAGGAGTGAGGGCAGGAGCAAGAGAGATGCTGCTATTGCTACTGCTGTTGCTGTTTCCGTTCTCAGCAGCGTTCTGAATCTGTGCGCATGGCAGGTACAGTAGGTAGGTACGGCTACCAACCATTGCCCTAATCTCCAGAGATTGCATGTCAAGGGCAAAGGGATCCTCCAACCAACCGTTTCCATGGGCACGCTAATCAGATGTGAAACACAGCCCCTCCCTCTCCTGTGTCATCACCCCCCCCCAATGCTGTGAACCTGCGTTCCCTCTCCTATTTGAGGCGTGGGAGAAAGAGAGAAACAGAAAGAGGGAGAGTAACGTCACAGCACAGGGTTCACTGCAGCTTTTAATGCCTGAGGGGACCATCGCCTCTCCCCACAGCATATACAGTACAGTACTATTAAAGGAAAATAGCACCAACATTGCATCAGACCGTGTTACCTCTCAACCAGACTATAGAATCCAAAACAATTGCTCTGACGCTCAAAGCTATAGAGGATAAACAATACGGTCACACTGGGATAAAAGTACCTATATATATATATATATATATATATATGACAAATTAATTCTAATCTCATATATATATATATATATATACATATATATATATGTGTGTGTGTGTGTGACTAGTATTAATTTGTCAGTAATTCTTGCTCTACTTTGCTTTACCTTGCAGCACCTGTGTCTAATGAATGTGTCTCCTACAACCTAGTTTTATTGCTGATATACTAAGCATATGGTGCGCAGAGAAGAAGCCCTTTTGGGTAAAGGCTATACAATGAAACTTAGTAAGCAATCTCGTCACACATATTTTGTGAAGAAATAAAAATCTTAAAGACTTTTACTGACAGGCTCAACTGCACAGTGCTGCAGGTGAGCTGAAGTTCAGTGTTTATTGGCCCTCTGCGTCCTCCTGTTTTCATCGGCTGTTAGGATAAACTGTTTGCCTGATGTGGATGTGTGTTTATGAATTCCATATATTGTTTTGCTCTCCCATTTTTACAAACATTTGTTCATGCTCAGGGGGGCCCTGAGTGCAGGGCGGCTTCGGTGAGAGAGATGGAGTGAGGGGCCCCTGTCCTGATGCAGGAAACGGTCTGTGGGGAGAGCCATGCTATTAGTCAGTGGCAGATCATTAGATTGACCAACGTTTAAGTGTAGACCTGTACGTGTAAAATAGTCTCCCAGGGAAAATAACATTTGTGATCAAAGACAGAGCGTGTTGTGATGAATAATGCATGATTTAAAAAAAAAAGAATGATTTCTATGTGGTCACAGAAGGGACCCAGTTGCGTGGAAGATGGAAGAGATCTTACAATTTCCACTTTCAAGCATTTAATTTAAGGCAAGAACATAAGGTACATGACAGTTTGAAATCTCATGAGATGCACCAGCCACATCCTATAATACACCGAGAATAGAGGAGACACACACATCCTGTTGCCTAAGGCTTGGAGTTTAGACAGATCCCAGTGGGGGCGTCACTAAATGAACCCAAAATCTACTAAGTCCCTCTACGCCCTCCACAGCACCAATCCACACTGCCATCTTCACAGCAGTGAAATCCCTTGTCTGACTTAGAACAGCCTAACAACAGCCAGCTGTGCAGCACTTTTAGCTATAAATGAAATCTCACTGATCCATTATGGCGCCTATAGAGGTTTGACGTTAATGGTGACAATACCCTAAACCATATTTATTTAATTCTCCAAAGTATATTCACATCTACCCCTACGTTTTAGCTGCTCAAGTATGAATTTCTACCACAAATGACATCTCTAAAGCAATACACAGAAGCCATATTTTTCCATTCTGGGTTCCTACAAATTGAACACGAAAGTAATTAAAGCACCTGCATTCCTAAAGACCGCAATATTTATTCTGTGGTCTGGCAGCCCGTTAATAAAAATGTCCACTCAGATCGTGATCAGGAATCTGATCTGCCGGGACAACCGCTATAAATGTAACACTTAATGTTCAAAAAGAGAGTCATAAATCACTTTAATATTGGATACTGGTGGAAAACAGAGCAGTTTTTGAAAAATATCTGGCTCTAATTAAGTTGTAAGGAGCGCCCCAGGCTTGAGGATAGGGTCTGGTGATCACATGAGGTCTGGCTAACACAGGACCCCCCCCCCACAGACCTCTGTCTGCACCCCCACTGCCCCCTTGCCCAAACCTCCAGGTTGTGCCCTCAAAACTCAAAGAGGGGTCTGCTAAGGACCTGTACTTAATGAATCAGAATGGAGTCAGAATTTCATTTACAAGTAATTTAGCATATTTAGCAGAACTGGATTCTTCTTCCAAGAAGTGTCATTATTTCACATATGAAATCTGTAAAGCCGAACCAGACCACCAGCTGTGAGTTTTTAGACGTAGCTGTGAGCTCCCTCACCACGGAGAGCTTACACAACCTCCCAGCTCCCAGATAGCCTCTCTTCCTGTCCACCCTTTTATTTTTCTGTCCCTTGGCCCGTCTTTTACTCCCCCCCCCTCCGCTTTCTCTTCCTCTCACTGCATTTTGCTCTCAAGGGAAAATCTAAGTGAGTAGATTTATTCATTCAAAGCGTTCTGAATTACATTACAGCAGCCTGGCAGTCGCATATGCCAAAGTCTTCAACAGCTGAGCTCTCCAGGGAACGTTAGCCCAAAGGTTAGCCTTATATCCCTACCAAATGAGTTATGATTTTTCACTAAATCTCTTCCTCAGCTCCCACCCACTTCAGAGCAATTGTGAGCGCCATTCACCAAGCTGACATTGGGTGATAGTACACAGATGTGAAGTTGGTTTATTGCAGAAAAATCTCCTCATTGAAACCTACAGGTAGACTGAGTTGCATATTCTGATTGCTACAGGGGTGGGCAATATGGATAAGATCTTCTGTCACAATATGTGTTATTTAATATCATGACAACAGTATATTTTGATCTAGAAATTGTTAATAGATAAAATAGCCACACAGGGATGTCTGTTTGTAGTTTTTCCAACAATTTAAATACCTAACAAATAAAAGTAATTCTTCAAATGGTGCTATGTATTTGTAGTGGTTCATTAACAAGTGAAACTGGATACAAACAAACAGGGTATAGCTACTTTTAAATTAGCTGAATTCATGATATTAATGTTGATATCAGAAACCGCCAGCTACAGACATTTTGCTAGCAGTTTGTTGACACTTCTGTAGTTCCTTTCACCAAGTGGGAGATATCACCACTGTCAGAAATTCACGATTTACTTCCTTCTTGGCTGCTCATATTCACAGTCTAAACAATGTGATGTGGATACAGCACAATACATCCAGAAATATTAAAGGGTTTGCTACCACAGTGTAAACAATAAGGCAAAATCTCTGACAGCTGACAAATTTATACCGTCTCAGGTTATATACTGTCAAATGCCCGCCCCTAAACCCAAGCAAGATAACACAGATAATGTGTGGATCATAATAACATAGCTTCAGCGCTACTATTTAAGCCCACACAGGATAAACAAGAGACAAACAAGAGGATAACAAATCACTCTTTACTCACTTCTCAAACTCTGTTTAGAGAGAGAGAGTGTGTGTATCTATGTGTGTGTATCTTTCTATGTTTGTGTGGACAAGTTATAGTTCAGAACCATTTGTATGACGACATTTTGGCCGGTCCTCACGACTTCAAAGAGCTGTTAGAGGTTTAGGAGTTGGTTTTAGGGTTAGGTTTAGATTTGGGTTTAGGTTGGGGTTGGGGATGGGTATTTAGTTGTGATGGTTAAGGTTAGGGTAAGGGGCTAGGGGATGCATTGTGTCAATGAGTGTCCTCACAGCGACAGTCAGACCAACAAGTTTGTGTGTGTGTATGTGTGAGTTTTCTGCAGCAGACAAACTACACTGATGCTGCAGGCTGCAGGCTCTATTTTCTTGTAATGCTGCATCAAGAGGAAATCCAGGTTCTTCATGAAATGGATTTCATCTGACCCTGTGTGAGCATGTGTGTGTGTGTGTGTATGTGACATAAACCCAGCTGGTGCTCACAAGCTCCTGTGCCTCAAAAGAAAAAAAAAAGGAAAAAGGCTCTGTGATTCTCCATAATCCTCTAATAACCTTTCCACTGCTTCCCCTTTGACACAACTGTTTACCCACTGTTATTATGTTATGCCTGGACATCTGGAAAAGTTTAACTGCTTTTTGTTCTCTCCACAGGCCACCGTAATCACGTCCATAGGCACAAACACCTTCTTTACATTAGAAAAACCCGGGATTATGATTTAAAGCTTCCTGGTTACAGCCTTAGGTATATGTTGTTTCACTAAATAATCAGACCTCGCTAAGCACGAGTTTTATGCCTGTAGGTGTTTTAATGAGTGGCTGCGTGTACCGTAGCCCTCCTCTTTCTGGCTGTACTTTGACCCGTAACACTTGGTTGAGCATCTGAGTGAAGTGGGCTACAGTACAGTACGTTTGCATGCTGGTGCCGCGGAGCAGCCAGCCCCAACAATACATCAAAGTTTAATATGGAATAATAGCACTGCTGACAGCTCTCATAAAAATCCCCCCCCCTTCCCAAGCAGACGATTTCTCTGCCAGATAATGGCTCTGATCTGGGCCTCGTGCCCCGCTCACACTCGCAACTGCCTCACCTGTTCAACCCAGGCCTCGCAACTACACCCTCTGTGTATATGTGTGTGTGCGCGTGGGCAAGTGCGTGTCTGAGCCAGCTGCTATTGTTTTTATCTTGTGCGTCCCTGGGTGAGGATTGGCAGGGTGTTTCCATGGCGGAGGAAAATGAAGCTTTGATATCCTCTAAGAGGCTGTGACAGACATGAGAATGTTTTGAGAATAAGCACTGTTTATACACCAGTCTTAAGAGTTACACAGGGAGGAAGAGTGATCGGCCTTGGGATGAATTATGGATACCACATGTCTAAAGCTGGAGCCCACTCCTGAGCCAGAGTGCTTTTCAAGGATGGGTAATTGAAGTGCGCTCCTAAAGGATGCTAATATTACATAGAGAAGGCCACCGCAGCTCTTTTAGTGTACTGGCTGAATATTGTAAGCAGCATTAGGTTGTTGAGGTGAATTGCCTGTTGCACTAGGAGTTCTTACTTATACGCATATACGTCCATAAATACAACCAAGACACTCTCTCATGTACATTTCCCCACCCTATATAAGTCAGATTCAGGTCTATATTCACAGCTTTCTGCAAATGCACACACACATGCTCTGTCTGTCTCACTCTCTGTGCATCTCTCTCTTCTTTCTCAGACACACATGCACACACACAGATGCCTGAGAGAGAGAGGGAGAGAAAGCCCACTGAACTGGAAAAGCGTTTGTCTCAAGATGAAAGGCTTCACACCCACTGCCTACATGCAGAGCTTCTTCCGACACCTTCCCGCGACAGCGCATACTGTAGCAGAGGCTTGTGCTACGCAGACACACTCCAGCTAGCATCCCTCCCCACACCCATCAACGCCGCAACACACTTGCATCCCTTCCTCTCTTTCACTCCCTTCCTCTCTCTTCTCTCTCTGTCAGTGGAGCTCTGATACTACAGTAGCAGCCAGGGAACAGAGAGGCAACATAAGCGGCATGACTTGAACAACGTTGAGAAGGATAAGCTCCCATGAAAGCCCGAGGCACAGCAGCCTTGTTTTCCCCGTCGCTTGTGTAGCACGATGGGCTTTCAGGCGTGGAACATGCTTAGCCACACGCAGGGCGTGAAAAACGACACTGACCATGATGCTAGATAATTGCTTCCCATTTACTCATGTGCTGAGAGCCTCAGACAAAAATAGCATGTCACTGAAACGAATGTGCTGGGAAGCATGGGAACTGTGAGTGCTGTGGCCATGGATCGATACACAAAGTGGACAGCATCTTGCAAGCATAAAGTCTACACAGCATCTCTCAACCACAGTCTATACAGCACCTAGCAACATATTGCCTATATAGCATCTTACATTATACATATTCCCAGGCCTGTATCTTCAAGATGTAGTGTGTGCAGCATCTTATATTCTATATCTATAATTCTCTAATTCTCTAATTCTCTGTATCTTATAATGTGGTGTCTACATAGCATCTTCCACATGTACAGTATTTGATATAAACACAGCTTCTGTCTGTGTGGCTTCCAAGCTGCTGTAGTTGGTGGGTAGGTGATAATCCCAAGAATGGTCCAGACATTTACACAGGCCTAAGTGTTGTTTTTTCACACCACAATGTTACCTGCATCACATCTGCAGACTGCCCATCGGTCTCCAAACTCTACCCCCCAGCCCATTTCTCATGAGCCATTTATTCCCATGAGCCATCAGAGAGAATATGCCCTGCCCCTGTATGATTGTCCCAAGTCAATGTTTTTGTTCCAAATATTAGACATTTTAGGTCCACGCTGGAATTCATATCTAGTTCAACAATGGCTCCAGAGACGCAGCGGCACTTTACGGAAATTTACTGTGACAAGGCATCAAGCCTGAGCCCCTCCGGAGACAATCCATGCATCTGGGATCTGTGTTCCCCTCATCGATGCGTACAACAATTACAGTCCTCATTATCATCACCACAGGAGGAACGCACGCATATATAGGTGCTGTGTTGCCCCGCTGCACAATCACAGTCATGTAATAATCATATAGCACTTGGGTCAGATGGAATACATCAAGCCATAAATTAATCAGATTCACTCCACCTTACAGAACATGTGCCATGCATATCTTACATTTCATAACAGCCACAACAGTCACCCATACATTCAGCCCATCTATCACTTAGGAATAGCTCCACACATGAATGTCCATCAATAAAAACCTCTTCACATTTCATCTCCAAGTCTTTCAAGCTTACATCAAGGTGAGGCAGGGAGGAAAATAATCAATCTAAGCTAGAAACCACATTCAAGTTTACCATAAAAGCCATGACAGTACAATAGCAGACAGTATAACCACTGCAGTGCAGTACTGTATACAGCCAGGTGCTGATATTCCTGCCTTTTAGAGCCCACACAAGGCTAACCATGCTGGGTAACTGATCAACTACAGCTGCCTGCACGAGCCCAAGGCAAACAGAGAGAGAAATAGAAAGCAAAGAGAGACGACCGGCGACGAGGCTGGCCGCTCCTGTACTCACCAGCACTGGCAGAACACAGCAGAGACACCAAGAGCACAATCACCAGCGTCAGGATCTTCACATTCATTTCTGCACTCCCCTCTGGCTCTCCGCTAGTCACTCGCTGATATACTGTAGTGGTGTGTTTGTGTGTGTGTGTGTGTGTGTGTGTGTGTGTGTGTGTGGATGGGAGGGAGAGAGAGAGTGAGTGAGGGAGAGGGGGAGAGAGAGAGCAGCTGAGCGAGCAAGAAAGAGAGAGAGAGAGACTGTTTGCTCCCCTGTGTGTGTGTGTATGGGAGAAGTGAGTGTGTCAATTTGTGGGAATGTGTGTGTGTGGTGGCTCCCTGACTGTGCCTGTGTATTTGTCTAAATGCGTATTTGTATGTCAGTGTGTGACAGCGCCACTCCAAGACTGAAAGCACGTCTTTATCTGTGCTCTCCCACGGAGGTGTGTGTGTGTGTGTGTGTGTGTCTCTTCTTTTCTTCTGTCAGAGAAACGACAGCATGAGCCAAGTTCAGTGGAGCTGTGAATGTGCTGAAAGTCAGCTCGCAGGTCTGTCTGCCGGCGTGTGCATGCGCCCGTGTGTGTGCGTATGAGTCCTGTTTGCTTTGGATAAGGAGACTAGTTGGTCATGTGGCTTATGTATCACTGACTCTGTGGGTCACGGAAAAGCCCCCACCATCACCCACCCTCTCCACCCCTTTTCCACAAACATGCAAGTGCACACGGCGGAGGAAAGAGAGCAGGAGGGAGGGGGAGTAGGGAGGTGAAGGGTGGGGTGGGGGGTTGCATGCAGGTTTATGATAATACCCAAACAGATGCTCTTGTTGAAAACTCTTTGAATTGCAAACACGGCCGCTTGCCAGGAATCCAGGAATCAAAATACCAGCTTATGAGGGGAAGTAGATGAAAGAAGGGAAGGTGTGAGATGAGGTTCATGCTTTCCTGCTTTTGTATCTGCGCCAGCTGTATAGACCTTTCTTCCTCACACTATTCTTTACCCACAGTGGTGCTGGCAGCCCTGTCTCGGCTAAAGGTATGGCTTAAATCATTCGTACCGTTTGAAGTTAGCGTCCGTGACACTGGGAGTAACCGCAGGAAAAAACTTATCAGACTCTGCCCGATCCCATCGCTCGCGCTATTTGTTCCACCGCCCCTGAAGTCATTTGTTTTATTTTGTTACTCAGATTATATTCTTTCCACGAACAAAAGCTGTAAGAAAACCACCACCCTTCATGGCTATAAAATAAGTTGACTTGTGTTTTTTTCATTTGTTTATCAGACAATAAACAGGAAAGGTTGCATTTCTTGCTGTGAATTGTGAGAACTGTAAGCAGGCACTAGATGTACAACAACTTTTCTTATCGCGTTTTGCCATAGAGCAACATCAAGGCGACAAGTTTCTGCATCCCCTCTTGAGAAAAAAACATTCGCGGAGGACCATAAATTTTGCGCTTTATGCTATGCATGCAAAATTATGTAAAAGAAACACAAACAATTTGATCCCCACCCTCTTACGACATTGTATAATTCAGTCTCCAGATCTGGACCATCAATCTTAAACAGAAGAACCAATAAAGAAGAAAACTGATCACCACACTGAATAGAAAAACCCATAGGCCAATGAAGAAAATATGCACAAAACATATATCAGTTTAATAAGCATATATATAGGTGTTTTTGTGATATACTGTTTACAAGGCGTCAGTTCACTTTTGAGCCCATATATCCAAGTCCCCAAAGGGCCGCAGTGACACATGATGGATAGGCTGCCTTTGGTCACAGCCTCCACTAAAGTCTTCCACAAAACCCCTTTTCTATGTGTTGTCACTAAACAGTCACTTTAGTGGCGTGGACCTGAGCAGAGGGGCCCTGTGACCCTCAACTCCACAGCCCCCGCTTCACACAGCCTGGCCATTGTCTCTTTAAGGCTCCGGGTCCCAGAGGGCAACATGTCTGTGCCACCCACTTGAGATCCAACAACAAGAGCACCTTCCATTTTTACATGCAGCACTTGAAGCCTCCACTTCATGTGAAGCAATCCTCTCACCTCAGGGGTGGCCAAGCCCCCGGGGGCTAAAGATGCTTATCCAAGCCTGTCCTTTTTTTAGCTGAAAGATAATTCGCCCAAGTGCCTTTAAAAGAATCTGTTCACGGCATTTTCTCAGAGGTGCTCACTGATCACTGACAGAGAGCGCGGGCAATTGTACATAATGAGAGATAGTGGGGATTATAGCGCCATTACCAGCCCACTTAGTAGTTAGGAGTAGTTAGGAGTAATTCAAAATTCAATCCAATCCAACATTGAGGAATAATTTTAAAGCAATATGAGATAACTGCCTGCGGAGTTGTTTCAAATTAACAGTTAATGTGCATGAGTTGGCGATCAAAACTGAAGCAGAGCCAAATATCCAGAATGTGCTGAATCCAGGTGCTGTCCACGGTAATTTATGACTGTGGATTTACCAGTCATTAAAACATCCTATGGACATGGATAAGAATGTGTGAGAGATTGTAAAGTTGGCAGTACGGCCTCAAACATTTGCACTCTGTTAGCTTTAATTGTCTTAGCTCGAAGCAAAGCCTGTAATGAAAAAGTAACAGATGGTGTTTCCTCAGAGTGTATCAGAGGCCGTGACGTGAGTGTAAGCCAGTGGAGGATTGCCTTTTTACATCCAGGGATGTGGAGCGGGACCTGGCAACATGACATGGAGGGCAACAGCAGTCAGGGGGTAGCAATACAGTCACATGTGCTTCAACACAGGAAACACTCGGCTGTTTACAGGAAGTGTTTGATGAAGGAATGCTGTGGATGTTTGAATTCAGTCAGTGGTGACGACTTTTCCTGATTCCTGAGTTTTTAATAACAGGCAGACATTCCTGAGATAAGTGTAAGACAGATGATGGAGAAAGAAAGGTATCTTCGCATTTCCTTTGAAATATTTGTCAAACTGTACAGCAGGAATTGTTAACAGGTGGCCTCTCAGCTGTGGCTAAATTAGTTCCCTGATCTCACAAAAAGATTTGCTGCATTATTTACCGTATTCACAATTAATGTGTTTCCTGTTTATCATCCGCTTCTATATAAAGCTCCTGATTTCTGAAATGCTAATGAAGTGTGCGGATGTTTGTTTGTATTGTTGTTTTGATGATTGAATGAGCAGTGGCAGCCTGCTCGTGTTGTTGTTATTGTTGTGGAAAAGCGAACTCCACACTTCCGCGCGTCCGCTTCCATATCCAGAGCATCCATCAGATGCAGCACACCTTTATTAAATTGGAAAACAAATCAAACCTCCATCACGATAAGAGTCGCAGTCAACAGCTTGTAGAATGTCAAAGGAGATCGGGTCGTGGTTGCTAATTAGCTTCTCTGGAGAGATCAGCAATGGGAGAAGACAGTGTGACATCTTCATTAGGACATTTCAAAATCTGCATTTTCTTGAAGAGATGAGAGAGCCTGAGCAGTGTTTTGCTCGTCTGAAGCTTTAAACAAATGTGATCCTCCCCTCAGGCGGCCTGCACTTCATATCATGAAATGTCAAGAATCAGAGGCTCGGTGGATTAACTTATCTGCCTTTAATCGTGACATTATCAGCAGCTCTGCAAATTCAGCTGAGAAATGTTCTGGGCTCACCAAAGCCCCCTGAAAGATAGGGCAGCAATTTTCTGTCAGTCTGTGGTTCTCATTCTGTCGTATTGCCTCAGAGCAACCACACACATACACACATTTTCTGTAATTTCATACTTGAATAGAGTTCCTAGTAATCATTAAAAGACTATAGAGAACTGCTGTTGCCCTGAAATGCAGCAGTTAACAATTATCTTAAAGAGTTTCTGCAAAACACATATTTTTCGTGCAGATAACATGGTGAATTATTAGGTTTCTGTCTGTTTGAGAAGAAATTATGACAAACAAGAGGCCTGTTTATCCCTAAATTTGGACGCCAGCTGGGGTTTATCTCCTCTAATGTTGGACAGACTCTGAACCCAGTCATGAACTGAGAATAATCACAAACCCTTGACATCAGAGTGCTGCTGGTCCAGAGAGGAAAGCAATTTACACAACAGTTATCATATAAATATGAGTTAACTTCTCATCCTTCTCCTCTCCTTCTGTCTACTTTGACAGATTCATCCTCAGTTGTGTGATTTTAAATCCAAAATAACCAAAGAGAAATGATTAAGTTTTTCATCATGAGCTTCCAGATAGGTTTCACTGCTGCACTTTTCCTGAATTGTTCAGACATATTATCCCCTGGGATCACATGCTGTAGTGTTGCGTGACTCTCAGACAGTTGTCTCTATAATCAGTCCAATATGGCTCATCAGTCTTTGGAAACAAAGTGGCCCGCAGATCGGTGGAAAGATGCTGCGTGAGATGACAATTCAGTGCAACCGCCTACAGATAAAAAAGCAACTTCATTTCCAGGCAGTTCTTTTCAGCAGCAGTTTGATTAATCATAGTATCCCTGTCAGGTGACTTCCATCTTAGCAGCTTTGCAGGCACAGAGGGCAGATTTTTATCCTGTGATGTTGCACCTGCAGGACATGCCTTTAAAAAAAAAAAAAAAAAAAAGTAATTCACATCACAGAGCAGGTCTCCAAATCATGAAACAGCCTCGTATTTTACTATACATTTGTCACTCTGGCTCCCAGCAAGGGCAGGATCAAACTCAGAGAGCATGTACAAAACATGCCTCACGCCCCCATAAGCCTGTCAAACTCAGATTCTCCATAGATGTTGTAAAACAACAAATAAAGGATGTCTTTTGAATCCAACTGTACTCCATGCTGTCTAATCAGCAATGAAAATCTGGAGCGTTTTTCTCCAGGTGGCAGGTGATACCAGCCCAGCTTCTGACATCACCCTCAGAGCTCTATGTTTCATTGCTAGTGTTGAATGCCTCAGTACTCAGAAACTTTTTTTAAGTGCGACTCTCACCTTCAACTTTGCCGTACTTGTTGATGTGTATTGGTATGTGCTGCTGAGAGGGGAGTCAGTGGCAGCATGCCAGCTTTTCACATGCTTCCATGCACATAAAAATACCAGTGTTCTGGTCCCTGAGTGCAGTATTCTTCAGGGGTGTTTTCTTCTTTTTCTAAGCGTGCAGAAGATGCGATGATCATCCACCCATCCTTTATTGTAGCAGAGGATCAAACAGAGTCAAAACAACCTAAATGGGGGAGGTGTTGTATCCAAAGTGGAGAACTGCTCTCTTACCCTCTAATATTGTTGTAGTTATCGGAGGTTTTAATCTGTCTGAACAGTGGCATGCAGTTTGGAAATGGCTGATTTGTTTCTTATGGACTTTTTTTTTTTTTAATGCTGGGGACTGAGCATGCTGCAGCTTGGTCTTACTGACATACAGCGAGACAGAGAAATGTGACTTGACAGATGAGAGATAAGGAAATGTTTTCCAGAGGGAGAAGACAGACTCTGAAAACAGACATGAGGTGTCTTTGAAAGCTCACAAAGCCTGAGTCTGTGCCGCGAAGTGAAGGAGCTGAAGATCAACGTCTGCCGGAACCCAGCTCACTGAACCTTTCCCTAAATTCACTAATTTCTCTTCCGCCTTGATACAAGTTGCGGGATGTTTTTAGGAGCAAGAGGAGTGCACCTTCAAAAACACTTCACTGTTACAAAAACACTTTTTTTCTATAACAAAAACAAAAGAACCTGAACTACAAAACCCCCATTTGTGTGTGGGTATGTTTTCATTTGTGCAACTTTTCTATTTTCCTCTTGGTTATTCTACATCTGTACGTCGTCACATTCTTTAGGACACAATAAGTCCAAGACAAAACAAATCTCACTCTCAGACGACAACTTCCACCTATAGAGAACAGAGATCTATGGAGATCTGTTTACATTTTGAAGCGATGATGCACGGCTTTGCAAAGAGAGAAACTGATCTTGAAATCACTGTAGCAATATTTTTTTTTTTTTCTTATTGCCAACAAATTCCATAAAATGACCAAAAGCAGCAGTAAGCTCATAGATATATATATATACCTTCATGTTTACACGACAGTGTTGCTTTTGGTAAACATTATTCAAATGTGAGTAAATAGGGTTTTTTTTATGGGGACTGTTCTCAGTTGTGGATTTGGTGCAGTAGTATTTACGGCAGCCACACAGTGTATGTGGGATTAACTCAAAACTACAGTTCCCATGTTCCTTGTAATGAAGGAACCAGTCATCCAGTGCAACAGAGTGGTTTCAATTCAATCTTATTCAATAAGAAGGGATCTATGGGAAGTCTGACATAGCAACAGAGAAAAGTTCTTCTGATTAGACTGATGATGTGAAGCATCTTCATTGATCCAGAATCTGAAAGTGACAGAGAAAGATAGAGCAGCAGACATTCACCCATAGATGAACAAAGGCAGAACACGAGGAAACAGATCTGTCTTAGTGAATGTTTGCCAAAGATTCATTTGAATGAAATGATGTGTAATGAGAATAAAATGTCAGGCTGGCACTGAGAGAATAGAGCAAAGCTCAGGAGTGTTACAGTATTCTGACGTGGTGTGTCTGCCGTTAGCTCTTCAGCTGCAGTAGCTGAACAACTACTCCTGTGAGTAGCTACCACATCACTGAGCTTTTAATATCACGTACTGTAGTCCTGTAGCACAGGATAAATTTCATTGTGCCGCTTTACAGTGTGACCAGGCCTTTATTCTTTCATGCTTTAAGATTGGGAATTAATGTTAGTACCACCCATGTGAGCAGAGAAGATGACTGCAGCATGTAGGAACGGAGATATCTAATGTATGAAATGGCTTCATTATTGGTATCATCAGTGTAATAGTTAATAGTATATTCGTGTATTATGGTGATTATAGATGGACATTAAGCAGCTCAAATGCCTCTTGTTCCCACTATGATTGATTTTTTAATACTAACACATAATGTAGTGTTGTACTGCTTCTTAAGGCTGGAGGACTTTGAGATGCCACTAGAAATAAATGCAAGAAAAGGAACTTTCAGCTTGAAATGACTCTTTCAGTTGAATCAAGTAGAAAAAAAAAGAAGTCAGCGTTACTGAAAGAACAAAGTAGGGAAACTCTGACAATGTTTTGAAGTCACTGTTCTTTTGTCTCTTATCAGTCTGTAAAATTTCTCTTTGATGTCTTGTCACCTTTCCCCATTATAAATTCTCTTTGCTCTTTCCGGGAAGAAAACCTCCACAATCCTTCATTTGGAAATTTCCCCCCTTTCTTTTTTATTTTTTATTTTTCTGATACGTGCAATCAAAGTAAATTATTCATGGCCGTGCAGACTGTAAAGTTTAAGCAGATCTGGTGACTATTTCCCCAGCTGCTATTGTTATGAACAAAAAGAGGAAAAGGGCAAGAAAAGGTAACTTCATTAATGACACGTTATGTTTTATGGTGGACTCGGAACTTCAAGTATCTTGAGCACAATTTGTTTCTGTTTTATGTGAGCCACCCCGGTCTCCACCTGCCTCGGGTTGGGGTAGATGAAGGGCATTTCTCGACATGAGCTTAGAGACCCATTAAACAGGCTTTTATATGTACCTCAATGAAATGCAGATGGAGAGCATGTGACAGCTGAATGAAAAGCTCATATTCCTTAAATTCTTTTCTCCATTATTTGGTTTGCTTACTTGACAAATGGTAGGACACAATATTTATGGGTGGCATCGAAAATAAGATTGGAAAAGTGAAAGAGTTAGTGATGCTTCTCTGCCAACAAAGTCTGCTCGCCATTCAAGCAAAAAAAAAAAGAAGAAGAAGAAATATGGTTGTTTCTTTGTGCTGTGACTATTTTAAAGAAGTTAAATACAACTGTGAAAAGAGTTTAGAAGAAGAAAAGAGACAAGAAAGACAAACAAAAAGGGAAATGGAGCCAGCGAAGGATATGCTGTCCTTTGTACTTTTGGCATGTTGGCAGCACTTGATGAATGGATGTCTCTGAAGGAACCGCGTCTCCTCACAGGGAACGCCTGACCTCTCTCAGTTACGTAGCAACTAGACGTTTGGTGTTAGGAATTGTATTTCACATCATTTTTATCTATGAATGCACACAGCCATAAATCTAATGCAGACGTGTGTTCCATTATGGAAGAGGGATAACATTTTCTTAACTCTTTCTCTCTTAACTCCTCAGGCTTATGTTTTGGGGTCAATTGAACAGTTCCTGCTATTTGGTTTCACTCTCTTGTTTTTCTGGCATTAGATCTGACACGGCCCAACAAATGGCTAATGCCTCAGTATAAACTCTCCCCACCAACCCACAAAACACATGTACACACACAGCCACTCTAGCATATCAACACTGGGAGGCTGGAGTCTTTCACACCAGAGCCAAGCCTTTTAGCGCCATGATGTCAACACGTAGCTACATACAATTAACAAGTTTTCACTATAACAAATCACCAAAACATTTGTTGATGCTTTATTTTGAGAAGAAGGGAAGACATCTAAAATAAAGTCTGAACATGCCTCCAAGATAAATTGCACTTTTTCCCCCTCAAATTCAGCTGCTTCAGGGGACCTGAAAGTAATTATGAGAAAATGTTTTGTGGTTGTTGTGCAGCACATTTCAGCCTCCCCACAGATTTGACTTTAACTTAAGATTCCCTGTGTTCACTTATTTTGCAGTATAGTAATCAAAATTTTATAAAGTTTGATAGGGAAAAGTACAGATAAAAAAGACATTAAACGCACATTAAAGTTTTTTTTGTTATATTTGGTGATTAGAGAGCTACAATGAAATCAGAACTCAAATCAAAAGCACACTTCACAGTCTCCATACTTCTGATAATCGTCCAGCACTTTGATGTTATAATGAGTGTGACACTGATGACCAGGCTGGTATTCATAGTTCTCTGCAGCCTGTTATAGATCTGGCCGAGCTGTATTCTGGCGTCTGTTTCTCCTGCTTCAGGTTTCA
The DNA here is from genome assembly GCF_001640805.2 of Lates calcarifer. NCBI lineage: Eukaryota > Metazoa > Chordata > Actinopteri > Centropomidae > Lates > Lates calcarifer. The sequence continues at coordinate 16,452,153 of NC_066840.1, read as the reverse complement.
GATGTTGGAGACATTTAACATTCCCATCAAACCATTACAGCACACTGCGAACTCAGCAGATGAACCCAAAGACACCTACTGTACCTCCCCACCCTTCTCACAGTCTGCAGCCCAGCAGACGTAGCACTTAGGAATCCACACTGGGCCCTGGTGCAAACCACATTTTATGTCCAGTGCAAACATTTAGTGCCAATGCAGGAAGTAATGAACCCCATATGTAGCAAGGTGGAAAGTAAAACTGGATTTACACGTCTGCTTAAAGGTTACGCTACATATCGGGGCTCTAGCGTTGATGGAGATATGCGGAGGCAGCAATAACTGTGATTGGTTTCTTGTATTTCCCCAACATGTTTGTGATGCTTGTGGAGTTTGTTGGGAGTGAAGACAACGTTAAGAAAGTTAAAGAAGGATTCTCAGGTGTCTTCTCCTCTTCAGTAACAGACAGCTAACAAAGTGATTACACTGCAAGCCATCTGCTCACTGTGATCGCTGCTGAACCTGACACAGGTTTTGGTATGCTGTTATCATTCCTCCTGTTCATTCTGAATGTTAAAAGATCCTTTTCCAATGTGTGGACTGTGTCTAAATGTGTCCACAGTCCTCTTCCTTATCTTCCAAAGTTGCAGCCTTTTTACAGCCTTTTTTTATCTGTATCCATTGCAGCTCAACTAGGAAAAACTGGGGAAACACAAAGAGGGAATTTTGGACTAAAAAGACTAAAACAGATCATTGAAGCATCATAACCTTGATCTCTTGCTAACCATAGCTATACTGTAGTTGCCATACTGTAGAAAGCAAGAATGTTTCTTAGATAGATATTTCTTAGATATGATGTTCAACACCAGACAGATGTTCCTGCCTGGTGTTAATGTTAGAGTGGGACATGACACAATAAAATGTAGTGAAATTAGCAATTACACTGCTTGTATATTTCATTTTCTGTATGTTCAAAGCATTGTTTAGGTTTTGGGCTAAATTAACAGAAGATGGTTTGGTTGAGGTTTTTGAACAAAAACATGTTCAGGTTTGAGATATTCTCCTGTTTATACTGTAGCTCGGAATTAAACCCAGAATCCAAGAGTTGAAGTCACCCACTCACTGTGCAGTCATTTACAGTACACCACATCCTTTCACCCACCTGTGTACAAACTGGTTTTAGTCAAACTTCACAAAATCTGTTTGTGCTCATTCAAGCAAATTCCTGCTTGATAGAGCTGGTACATGAAGTAAACACCCAGATTTGCTTATTTCAGTAGACTTTCTGTCAACGCTCTTCTGGTAAAAGACAAACAAACCAGCAAAAAATCCTGAAATTATTACAATATGTTTGCCCTCATTCTGTAACTTGTGTCTTTTGGAGCAGTGTTTGTAGCTGAGTGGTTCAGTATCTGCATGTCTGGATTTCAGCACCACCACTAAAGCTCTCTGACAGCTGAACAACCCAGACGAGGTGGCGAGGTGACTCAGTTACCCTGGGAAAAAAACAGCGGCTGATGTTCGGCGAGGTGACCAACATGGCAGCGCTTTCCCCTCTCTGATCACCACTCCAACTGGTTTAAATGAGCTGAAGCATTTCGCGCTGCTTGTCCTGATGTGTTTGTGATCAAATGAGTGGGTCAGACACCTTGGTGTTTGCTCATTATCTGGACACTGAGCCCCGTCTGCACCGTGGGAGGCTCTTCAGCTCAGATAAGACTGGTATGCTCCATGTTTGGTGTCACTTTGAAGCACATAGTGCAATGAAAGTGATGCTGCTGCTGTTTGAAAAGCTTGGTTGTCCTAATTTTGGTAATTTTCGTGAAACTCTGAATGAAAAGTCAACATGTTGCAGATACTGGTGGCAGGTTTTCTTGTCTTTGAGTTGTTTCTAATCAGTAAAGATTAATATATATATAATATAAAGATAAAGAGAATATATATATAGAAATATAAAGAGAAACAGCTAGTGAGTGGAAGAATAAAAGGCATCATCTTGAGATTTGTGGAAAAATGTCTCTATTGGATATCATTGAAGTCTGTGAAATAAGCTCTATTTTGTGATTTTTGTGACGCATTTTCAACCCATATCAAGTTATTTTCACAGTGTGCCTCCGTGGGCTGCTGGAATGATTTGTCTGTTGCACATGAAAGAAACGCGGCTGAGCTGTTTTCTGCAGATGTTTATTCACCATGGCACTGCTTCAGAAAAAGTCCAAGTGAGACCGTTCTCTCTGTGGTTGGCAGTTTGTAAATTAATTGATTTATTTGGTTTGGGAAGATTGCACGCACCACATATTTGGAGCAATCAAATCAGCAATTATGTGGCTTCAAATTTCATGTTTGCGTCCAGCTGTGACAAGCTCAACTGTCCTCAGAGAAGTCTGGCTGGATTTAATGTCTGTTGTACGAGGCTGATTGCCTGGCATCACGACTACAGATAATACAAAACAATGATGTGTTGACACGACAGAAACACATACTCTTATTATTAAAATCTAGTATTTTCTGTCACGCATTTCATGATAAAACTCACATCTTTCACCAGTTAATCCATGATAATGTTATTACAGAACATCTTTGGCAATTAAGCGTTAAATATCTGACACTCCCCTCTCTCAGCTCTCCAACTGGAGGAAAGAATATGCACTTTGGGGAAAATACTGCAGCACCAGTGAGGAGCAAATCAAGAGAATAGCAGGAGATGTAATATATTTTGTATTAGATTACATGTAGGAGTGGTACTGTGTATTTTCTTTACTGAACAACATGGACAATGTTTCTTTAAATACGTTCAGACAAGTGAAAGCTTGCTGAGAAGAGAAATGATGAAACAGAATCAGTCTATTGTACCTTGTGCTATACCGGCTATACCAGCAGGATGCACATGTGCTCACACAAGCGTGCAGGTGATGCAATCCACGTTCCTGATGGATGCAATGCAAATGTGTAGTTCGTCACATCCATGAAACATGCACAAGAAAAAGAAAACAGGAAGGTGAAACAAGATCATGTACACTGATTAGCCAAACTATCATGACCACTTACAGATGAAATGAATAATGTTGATTATCTCATAACATCAGTGAAAGGTCTGGGATATATTAGTGGTAGGTGAATAGTTGGTTCTTGTAGTCAGTGTGTTTGATGCAGGAGAAATGGGCAGGTGTAAAGATTCGGCCTTGCTGCCAGTGGCCATCCTTAGTCATAGAAATAAAAAAAATCCCTGTGACCTGAAAAGCGTTTCCCTACAGAGCCTCAGAGCAGGAGAGGCCACTAGTTCTGAAAGTGTTTTTCTCCATTCTGTATTCCCATTCAAGGTCTTTCTCTCAACTGTATCTCAAAGTTGCCTAACACAGAAATGTTTCAATTAGCTGTTCAAAACGCCTTGTTGTTGCAGTTATTAACAGAAGGCAGCAGCATAGTTTAAAATTTAAGCTAAAGATTGTGCTTTCAGTTTTTCCAACTGTGTAATATTTAGTGGTGTGCAGAATTTTAAACTAGGTGATTGGATGTTTCTTGCTGAAATGCACCTTGGGAGTTGTTAACTTCCCTCCAACTTTTAACCAGATATTGTGTGACATGTTGTTGACATGTTGACATGTCTCTGTATGTCAGCTCTGTGATAGACTGCCGATCTGTCCATGGTGTACACTACCTCTCAGCCAATGTCAGCTGGGATTTGCTCCAGCAACACCCCCCCTTAAGGATAAATGGTACAGATAATGGATGGATGGATATTGTCTGACACAGTCGTTAATCTTTTGTACTGATGATTGGAGAGTTTCATGCAGAGCTTCAGCTGTGAGTCTTGTAACGTCCATGTCTATAGAAAAATTTATGGTTACCTCTGGAATCAGGAAAGTATTAAAAAAAAAAAACAGGACACTCATAAAACTGTTGTCTGGACACCTGAATTTGAAACAAACTCAAGTCTTTGTATTATGAATCTTTAAACCTTGAAGATTTAGTATTGGTATAAAGTCCCCAGTGCCTGGAAGAACTATTTTTATGTGTGTGACATCTCAGTACAGCATGTGCTGGGTGAGCATTTTTCATTGGAACGAATGGCTGGCAAACTAGAAACCTGTCTCCAGCTCTGATGATACATCCATGAACATAACACGGAGGAGAGACAGCTAATGTTTTTACAACATCATACCTTGAAATTTGGAAACATATTGTCATCCAGCACATCCAGTCGCTCTTTGTGATGGTAAATGAAACTGCCATTTCCATCTAATGTAAGGGGGGATATATCACATCCCTGAGTTTCAAGCTATAGTATTTAATGGATTGACAGCTGGTTGTGGTAATGTGCCAGGAAATGTAGCAATGTGCCAGCAAAAGGCAAAGAAGAATAACAGCACTGTATTTAAGCAATGAAATGTTCAAAATATTTTACAAATGCTTTAGAAATGTTTGTCTATTCTACGGTTTTTATTCTCCGTAAGTCTGTATTCATGTCCTTTGTCTTTTTGTGAAGCTCTTCTAGTATGAATAAAATGAATCATCTTATTTGATAAGGAAAGGAAATTTGCTTAATTGGTTAACTGGAGGATATGTAAACATGACTGTTTACCAGAAAACTCTACAAGGTACATTTTGATTTTGTAAGATTCAATACCTTTTTATTATTGTAAGTGTTGTATTTATCATTAATTTACTAGTTTATGTGCAACTTAAAGGTAGCCTGTGTAGTTTTTTAATCCACTCAATATGGAGGTGAGTGGGTTTTTATTTTATTTGTAACCCATGAGGACATGCAGTCATGCATGCAAGCACTGAGGCCGCATGACGCACATTCCTGACAACAGTTTCATGCTCTTCCACTAATCACCGGTTGCCGAGAAAAGGAGCAGTGCGTCAGTAAAGGCAGGGGAGAAGAAGGCTGCTTAAAAGTGGATTTAAATAATAAAGGTTTGGCCTCAAAGATAGATTGTTTATCTGCGAGAAACAATGCATGTAAACAAGAAAACTGCAGAGTATCTTTAAAGGTTGTGTATGTGCATGTTAATCGAGTTTTAATGCTTTTCGGCTATGGTGACCATAAAAAGATGAAATCTAAAATTATACAAGAATAACAAAATCGCTGCTAAGCTGGAGTTTCTCTGTTGTCTAATTCAAAATCCGCTGTTGCTTTAATGCTCAAGCAGGTACAGCGTCACACGTAACAGCCCAAGGGCAAACAACGATGGGGGTGGGTGGACAAAACTTTGGTGTGGGCCATCTGTGTGCTATTTAGACTGGTCCCAGCAGTCATAGCTGCTTAATTCAAAAACTGTCAGGGAGTGTCATTAGGTGCAGCCATTTAAAAGCTTCAGATTTCATTAGCCACAGGAAGGGCCACATTACCCTCAGGATTAATGTCAGGTTTTGCGGTTCAATGCTACAGCAGTGGGCTGCATTAATGTGGCTGGGTTGACCCTCTTGTTTAAATACACCCCAACTCATTAAGCATTATGTAGACCAAGAGTAGGCCTTAAATAGCCCGTGAATTATGGACACTTTGTACAAGCAGGATTCTTTTTACACCTCAAAAATCTCAAAAATCGCCCACCACTTCCTGTGCAGGCTAAGATTCAATCACAGAGCACTAAATCTCCAGCTGAGGGGAGTTACAGTATCTGCCGCTCCGCAGCCAAATGTTTTGTTTATACTCTTTAAGGCAGCATTGCTTCCAGTGTTGCATCATCATGGCTGTTTCATAACAAGTTGTGCTCCACAGTGTCTCGATGATGTGGGGTGGGCGGTGTGTGTTGTAGAGGTGACGCCACGCTGAACATGCCAGGAACTGTCCTCTCAGGAAGCCGGAGCCACAAGCTCGCTATCTGGAGGAAGACGTAGAGAGCTGAGTCACATCATAGTGAAACGTCCAGAAGACGATAACTCACTGACAATGAGCCGAGTCATCACTCTTCCTGTTTTAATTAGGCAACATGGGCCCTTCAGCAGTCAACGACTACAGATGGGGAGTTGTGTGAGTTAGATGGCGAAACTGTCTTGAATTTCAGCAGCTCAACTGCATTTTCTTGCAGAAGATTTCAGTATCATATTTAACCTCCCTCGCTTAATAACGAACATGAAACTGTCAGCACTGGTGAAGCAAACAAGGCTTAATCGAGCAGCGTGCAGTGCTTTCTGCAGCATTGCTACATCGTGTTCTTTCCAAGGCTGGAGGCTGTGAATGTAATGCAGTCTGTCCTCCTGAGAGGTGGCGGCAATGTTGGGGGGGGGGGGTCATAGAGCCTCTGTGTTTCATCACTTACCTATTCATCACAATGTCACCCAAGTGCCTGCATGTCAGGACTCTCAGCATGCTTTACCAGGTGTGAGAGGGGTCTGAATTTTCAGGGCTCTTAATCAGGAAATGATCGCAACCAGCCATGATTCATGGTGTGGTCTGGTTGTCATACTATATATGTTGAGCTGCAGAAGCAGCATCTTATGGTTGAAATGTATACTCCCACTCCTGAGAGCTATATCTGCACCAATAGGATCTGTTTCCTCTGCAGAGTGAAGGCCTGAGTTCACTTTCCAGAGTTTTGACAGATCTCAAGAGGCAGAACAATATAAATGTTTGAAATGCAGTTTGGACTTGATTCCCTTTCATCTTTTTTTCTTCACACGAAACCTGCAGACTGTTTTCTGTGTCAGCCAGAGGGGGTTAGACCTGTGTGGAGTAGCTATGCTGCTGCCATACCGCTGACTTGGCAGTGAATCCATTTTTTGCAATTAACACTTTGTTTATGCACTCACTTTGGTGCCCAGTGGGCTCTGAAGTAAGCACATAATCTTTAAAGTGGGTGGGGGCATCACTGTTTAATGCCCTTTATTACTCAAGTACAGCTCAGTCAATAGCTCTGTCACAGCAGAGGATGTCAGACAAATATGCAGTTGATGTTAGACATTAGATACATTCCAGACTTAACTTACTGTCGACCATAGACTGTTACCACTGAAACCAAGAGGATTTTTAGCTCACTGTTTCTGTCATATTTCATCTAGTTTTTGTTCATAATATGAGTTTTTATTTCTTGTCCTCAACATCTGCACATAAAACCAAAGATTTTATGCTTTACGGATAATGATCACTCGAGCAGCTTGCTGTCTCATTGAATATTCAGGCATTTGACTTTTTCTCCAGGAAACTGGTTAGTGAGTAAGCTGCTGGTGTTACTTGCTTGGTGTTTACTGCTCCTCTCAATAACTCCATAGCCAGTGCACCATACCGTTGACAAATTTTATGATATAATTACACATTTTGAACACTGCACATGCAATGTAAAGCTTTCAGGCAGTGTTAGATGCCATAGTTTCAGTGTGGGAATGTTGTAGATGCAGGTATTTGATTGGGGGTCTGGTAATTGGACTTGGAAAGATCAGTTTTTGACAGCTATATTAATTTTGTCAGAATTTAATGTCAAATTTGGCTCTGATCTGTGGTAACTGAATCTCAGGCTCAGGTTTCCAATACATATTCAATAATCATTGCACTCCTGAATTGTTTGTCCAATACTACTCTGATTAATTACTGCATAGTGAACTTAGGATGTGATCAATCAATCACCTGGTGGAGCTGAACAAGACAGACCCTGACCTGCTTCTTCTCCTCATGAATGTAATAACTGGTAATGCTTTTGATTACAGCCTGCAGTGTCTGGCGTAGCTCTTCCTAATTTACTGTATAATTACTTACTGCAGACACATACATGTAGTCAAAAATACCTGCAGCATAAACTCTATTTAAATTCCTCCCAAACTTACCTGTTAGTTAGAAAATACCCACTGTATAAATTACTTGTAAGTTCCCAGATTGTTACCCCCTCTTATTCCCTAGCTTCACATTTTGCCCCTGTTTACCTACATATGTATTGCTACTTTTATACATATAGAAATGACTCGTAAATTGGGATGAATTAAACTGCATTTTGTGGGCCATAATCTACAGCATTAATTACTTGATGACAGTTTAAACAATCACCTCTCTCATTAAATATGCGTCCTTTATTGTGTGATTTAGTGCCAGTGCTAGTTTTCCCTGAAGCCTAATAAGCGTAATATATTTCATTAAACTGTGAGTTGGTGGAGGTGCTTTTTATTTCACGCAAGCTGGGGCACCTCCACCGTAAAACACTGCCACAAAAGACCTCATTCAGTGTATATTCATTAGATATCCACCTTAGGATCCTACAGTTTATAGTTTGAAACTCCATCCTGCTGACACATAATCAATACAAAATTGTCTTCCTTTAAGGCAAGTTCATTTTAATCATGACTCCTTTGTTATTCCCAGAAAAGTCGAAGTGGAATTAAATATAACAGCAGGAGTAATGTGCTTTGTGCTGCGAGTGATTGTGCTCTATTATTTGATGCACTTCACATGTCTGTAAACCACTGATAGACTGGGAAAAGACAATGTTGTGAATAGAAAGGACCTTGACCCACTTTAAACAACAAAGCTGTGCCATGGGAAATGAATGAAGGATAATTCAAAAATAGAGGTGAGATGAAAGAAATACAACCAAAAGCAAACAATGCTAGTATTTTTCTTACTTTTACCTATCTGAAGGCGCTGCCAACGATTCGCGTACTGTTCACTACAGTGGAAAAATCCTAATGATGACTACACTTAAGTGTGAAGAGCTTATTGAGTTTTCCCTAGGAAGCCTCCCCAGTGCATCGTTTGGAGCTCTGCTGTAGGCAGTCACTGCAGAGACTCCAATTACTGACCAAGTCCCACTTGGCTGGCTCCTAACTGTGACCAGCAAATTAGAAAGGGGGTGAGAGAGAGGGGGAGAGAGAAAGGGGCAGAGAAAGCATTTAAAGGCACGACAAAAGTTTTGGTTTCAGTGCGATACTGGCCTACAGGAAGCCCAAAAAGACGAACGTCAAGCAGAGTTTAACAAGTGCATTGCCTGGGCAGAGGGAGAGATAGGTAGCTCTTTGTTCGCGAGTTGGACATGCGCCAAACGCCTGCTTCATAGGATGTTCTTCGATAATCCAACAGTGAGCAGCTGATTTATGACCTGCATTAATGTTCTGACTGAACTTCCTGAACAGAATCTTTCACTACAACCAAACCACATGGAGAGAGAGAGAGAAAATAACATCTAACAGAAGTGGGGCTTTTGTCAGTTTGTTGAGTAACACCTGTGGCATTAAAGTAAAACTGCAATTAAAATTCTGATAACTAATATATTATGTCATTTCACTCACCAAACAATGAATCGATTAATGGAGAAAATGAGTGGAAGATTAGAGACTCTATCATGACTCTCGTGACAAGTGCTGAGGTTACAGGACTTACCTGTTGCTGTGTGGTTTGTTGTACAATGGTATCATTATAGTTTTTATCTTCTTACACCAAAAACTGAAGAGAATTGTAATGTAGGTTAAGAATGCTGCCTGCAGTAGTACTGTAATAACAGCAGGAGGTCAGAGTAAGATTTCACCCATAGAGTACGTGCAGATAAGTGCATGGTATGATACTGGGCCAAAAGATGAGGAGTCTGTGAGACAATACTTCCCATCTTTGAAATGCTTCATATGTTTGCAACATGTGGGAGTCGTTGTGTGTTGTAGTGAGGCATTAAACCACAGTTGTGATGAAAAATAGGATGAGAAAATGATTCAGCCCCTGCAAACAAAACCAATTATCTCTAGGTTCATGGGCCAAGAGCAGCTGCCAGTTGTAAAAGAAAGCAGAGGACTGTCATCTTTGTGTGTGTGTGTGTGTGTGTGTGTGTGTGTGTGTTGCTGAGCAGTTTCAAGGGATCCCAGGCACTTTCAGCCCATAACTTATTTCTGTTCTTCTACTGTTTTGACGTGATATCGTGTTTCCCAAGACAGGAGCTTGTACACTCGGGAGGGGAGATGGATAAGAGTGGATGTGCCACGTTTGACATTGAAGTAAGATTACTCTGTTCCCTCCGAGCAGACACACATTAAACAAGTGGGAGATCAGGGAAGCAGAAAGGCAGATGAGAGGTAGCTGTGCGTGTGTGCACTTCCACACGGGGCTTAAGAGGCAGAAAGGACAGCTGGTTCACTCATCACTGCTTTGCTGTGTCCTGGGCTTTCAGGATCCCCAGGGACAGATTGTTTCTGCTGGAGAACTCGTGTGCACTGTACAATAAGTGGTTAAAAATGGACAACAGGATTTTCTAATGCAGCTCAAGGTGTTTTCTATTTTTGTACCATAATGGTGTAATTAAAAACAAGACATTAGCTTTAAGATATTAATCATTACTCTATGGACCTCAGCTGGGAATGGGCCTTTGGGATATTTTTACTTGTCTAATAAATCGGGACAACAACTTAATGTTAATGTTGTTGCTGCTGTGCTCACAATGAAAAGTGTGGCAGAGTTACCACCCAAAATTCTTAGCAATTCTTTAAACAATGGGTCCTTGATTTCACACAGAGACAAAAGCAGCCAGCAGATTTCATCAGCTGCGGCTCGCTTGCTAATTAAGTTTCATGAGTCGGTTGAAAATGCTGTCAGCACTGTTTCCTGCTGACTCAAAAAAGGAGAAACGTGTAAACGGTGGCTGCTACATACATGATATCAAGCTGAAAGACTGAAACTGAAGCTGCATGTCCCAGGCAACACGTCACCATCCTGACCAAGTGATGCTCCATGCTGAAAAAACAGGGTTGTTTGGACATTGCAATGTAGAACTAGTTAGTCCTGGTATTGCAAATATAATGAGGAAAAATGTATCACCAGTAGTTGGCTGGGGTTGCTTGAGTGTAAACTTCCCCAGATCCAATAACGACAATGACTGAGATGCTAACTTTAGTCTAAACTCCAGAAGCATCCAAGACTGCATCAAACTAATCAAGGAAGTCAATTTCTAAAAATGCCCCTGGCAGTGGACACAGTGTTTGGTATCCACTGTAGGTAGTAAACCAGTTAACCAGACATACTAACAATTGCAGCTCATGTGAGAGCAGATAAACATGCTATTTATCATTCGCCTCTAACTCTTTGCACACACCTTGCTTCAACATGTGGAGAAATCAAAGCTTAACAGGCCTGTCGTCCCACGTTACAGTTATTTATTGTTATTGTTTGAGGAAGGGGATGAAATGGTCAGCTATAATACAAAGAGATGTGATGCCACCCTCTATAAATAGTCAAAGCAGTCACATGCAGACCAAGCTGTGCTTTTTACTGATTTAATAAAAGACCATTATTGGTATTTTGTCCTGTGAGTATTAATTTTGGAAAAAGCTTATAATGGTGCAACAGAAGTTCAGCTTGTACCCCTGTCATTGGCACACAGAACGCGTCTGATTAATTAGCAGGTGAAGTTTCATGTAAGCAACACTATCTCAAGAAAATCAGCGAGTTAGAGCTATTTGTGGGAAGGATGACATACTTTCTCCTGTTCTGACTGGATTTCGCTTATCTTCATTCTGTATCCGCACTTTGCACAGTACAAGAGCTGAAGTTTTTCACTCCCACATGATTTGATGACACTTTGATAAATCTTTTGTCATCTTGCAGTATATGTTTAGCTCTTCTTAAAAGGTTCAGACTGGTGTTTACCTTTTCTGTTGCAGAGAGGTCTAAAATTCCCACGTGTTTTTTTTTAAAAGCAAATGATAAGTTAGAAGGAGCATCTCTGCTTTTGTGAGGTTAAAGGAGCAAAGTGAATGGAGATATTTTTCTGGATGTCTGCAACTTGTAAATGAAATTCTTGCTGCATGTCAGACATGTGTGAGAGATATATATGTCCTATATATATCTGCTGTTTGTAGCATATTCAGTGTCTGATCTGAGGAGACACTGCAGGTATAGCAGATGAGTTTGACTGACCTGTTGAGGTTTCCACTCTGTCTGTTGTCACTGCACCTCTCCCAGTGATGAAAACATCCTATTGGCTCCTCACGCATGGCTAACTCAGACCCATCACAACAAGTCTGTCTCTCAGGGCCTGCCAGACATAGTGTGTGTGTATGTGTGTTCGTGTGTGTGAGATGGCGTGGCAGACGAGGGAGTGATGGACTAGAAGTGACATATGACCCCTGAAGCAGCCAAGGATTAATGGCCTCAATAGGCAGGCTCCTCTAGAAGGATGTGAACAGGGTAATGAGGACTTCCACCAGCCACAGTGCATCCATCCATCTGCCCTTCCGGATCCATGCTCTCCCGCAGCTGGAGATTCCAGATGTGAAGCCACCTGTGGAAAAAAAAGGGGACACTGATTTCCTGCCACAGAGGCAGAGAAGATTCCTCCAAAATATTACTCTCAACTTGACACTGGCGTGATGGTTTGTGTTCAGGGAACAACATTTTTGAGTCAAGGGCACCTTTGGTGGTCTGAGCGTCGATGGTTTTCAGGTGAGGACCGGCCTCACCGGTGGCGTGACAGTTTACATGCAAAACCAGGGAGGCAAGAGATATAAGACACTGCAGGGACTCCAGTCAAGGTCCAGAGGAAAATGAAACATGGAGACTGTCACAGGAGCATTCTGACATTTTGCCCTTTGAGCAAGCCTGAAAAGGTTCAAACACCAACTGAGAAGTGAAAGCGGCAGCTATAAATATGAGTCACCTGCATGAGAGGACACGTTATGCTGCTTTAAACTCTTCAGAAGTGTTAATATATACATATATACAAACCAGAGGAAACTAATTGAAAAGGCTCTGTGTTCACCAACTTTGAGTGCAGTCAGAAACATTTTTGTTTATTTTGGAATATGATTCACTTGCCTGGCAAAGGGTGACTGAGTGAAATTCCTTTTTTCTTAAAAAAAAAAAGGGAGTCTGATTTTGACCAAAAGGGAAGTGAGTGACTTTTGGAAAATCCTTCATTTCATAATATGAATCATTGAGCCCAAATTGCGTGATACAGTATCTGTTAATCAGAGAATTGTTCAGCAATACTTTACATTCTTTGTGGTGTATTTAAAGGGTAAGTTCAACCAAATCACAAAAAACAAAAGTTCCTTCTTACTCATAGTGGTATGTACTCATGCTGATGGTTTTTGTTTTATCTCCTGAGGTTTCTGGTTCAAAAGCAATGAACGGCATTCTTCAACAGTTTGTCAGGTCAATCTTTAAGTAAATTTTTTTTAGGGTTTCTCCCCTAATTGTTGGCTTAAACAAATCTGCTCAAGTATCAGCTACTGAGCTCACACATCAGGTAATCTTCATGACAACTGAGCAAATTACATCTGTTTACTTTCTTCCTTCTACTTTGATTTAGGTGAACTGACCAAGTGACAAGTTTATTTAAGGAATAATTCCTTATTGCAACTAGGGTATCATATAATCATTCAGAAACAATGTCAGATATTTGCTCAGATCTTTAATCAAAAATTGCTGTAAAGAAGCAAGAAACATCGTTCTGGCCTTCAGGACATCATCCTGTCACTTTAGTCTTGAAGCTGGGCTGTGTTTGCTTGTTGCGTCAAACAGAAATCACTCATAGGAGGCAGATGAAAGTGCTGCCATGGGACCATCAAGAGGTGCCAGGAGGCAAAACACCTGCTGTCACTCTCTCCCACTCTCAAAACCAGCATGAACACACAAGGTCAAATAGCTGGGGCGGCACTTCGAGTCCCAATCTATTAGATTTTTAGATGCTCCGCTTTTCACCAAGATCAAATCACTTCCCGCCAACCAGATTAGAAGTGCAGGTTGGGGTGGGTGGGGGAGGCTTGCAGGCTGATATTAAAAAGGACTCATGCTGCTGACAGGACTTTGAACAACAGTGAGCTACACATTCAGGAGAGGTTGAAGAAAATCTGATGTCCTTGTGACTTCAGTTAAAGTCTGTTTCTTCTCCTTTTTGTCTGATTGGTGTGAACATTTGTCTGAGGTAATTTTAACACTCTATGGTCAAACACTTGCTGTAAGTTTGTTGAGTTTGTAGTCACAGCAGTGTCAGGGTTACACTATTACCAAACAAAGTCTAATTCTGAAATACACATAGACTTAAAATGAGTGTTTGTTTGATGATAATTGATTATTTCAGTAGTTTACAGAGCAAGATTTTTACACATATTAACATAATGTAACAGCTATGAGGTGAGAAGTTTAGAGTGGGCTGGTTTGTCTTGCCCACATTTGTACATTTGTTTATAAATTATTTGATGTGATACTCACTCAGTGTGAAAATAGGTTAATCAGAGACTGGGTGAGTTGTGTAATCTTACAGGCACAGGCTGTTGCTGCAGTGCTGCAGAGATGCCTGGATTCATAAATCCCAGCTACATAAAATGTTAAATGGAGCACACAGATTCCCCTATGATTATCTTCTCCCCAAACACTTGTAATGTAACTTGTAATCTAACCTTCATATCCATTTTTATTTATTTTCTTATTTTGTGAAATCTTCTTTAGAAACCTGCCTTAATTAACTACTCAGAGGCAACAAGCTAGAAACACAACACTGACATATTTTGACCTTATAAAGTTAATATGGCAGATGTGTTGGTAAGCATTTATCTAAACTGTCCAGCAGACATAGAGCAGTATTTGCATTGATTTGTGGCTGTGATGAATGTAAGTCTAATGTTTAATTTCAGCCCTAATTTGGTTTTGCTTGTTGCTCGCAGGTAGTGCACAGTGAGTTTCTCAGAGCTGCCTGCTGCAACTGAAAATGCTAAGAGTTACTAATGAAGCACAACGGTAAAGTTGTGGAGTGAGAGACCAAAACAATGAGCTGAAAGATGCTAAATTGCTCCATAGAGTTGAAAGTTATGTGATAATTCTCTGTGGGTTCAGTCAGTCATTTACGTACAATTAGCAATACAATTATCATTTGATCCATTGCTATCAAAGAAAATTTCACATAGTATAGCTTTAAAGGTGCTACATGCAGGTTTTTGCTTTTTACAAATTAGAAGAAATTATGCAAGTTCAGTCAAAAGAAGTCTTCAGCTGTGGAAAGCAACACCAATGTTAGCTATTGTTTTGCTTCCATTTCTATCACTTTAATTCAAGTGAAATTAGCATGCTAACCAGCTATCCCTCTAATTCCGGTAGCATAGCATCTAGTCTGCCCACAGTCCATCATGAAAGGATGAAGAAGTGGCGTTGCCCAGAGAGCGTGTTCTTGTGTTGTAAACACAACAATGACTGAAGCTGTTGGTAAGTAAACAGCTGTTAATGCTAATGTTGGCCTTGTAGCGATGGCAAAAACTAGCACCTTTTCATCTGTCAGCGACTTTGTTTCAAGTCTAACCTGCTGGTCATGTCATAAACCTTGAAGTGCAATATAATAAATCCAAGACATACTGTATACTAAGTGATATGTATTATACATAATGATACAATATGGTTTTATCTGTATATAAAAACATATTTTAAGCTTCCCAGCCTTTGCTACCGTTTTGGGCAACTTGACTCTGAACTGTTGCTTCATTCTTAAATGTCAGCTTTGTGTTAGTATAAGGAGGCTTATTTCCCTTTCAATCAGTATTAGAACATTATGTTCCCTTTGTAATCTTTTTCTAATCTAGAGTGTTTCGGCATTTCCAGTTGGTCTTAATCCTTCGACCAATTGATCCCTCTTAACTAGTTAATTTTCTAATTGTTTAAATCCAGACAGTGAATAAGGAGACCTCCGTCTATCTCTTCCAGCTCCTGAAGAGCTCACATGGGGACTTACTCACTGGTCATCTGTCCCGTTGTCCTAAACCCAAAACAAAGGCCGCCCATCAGAGCCACCGGGCCACTTAAACAACAACCGAGAGCAAACAGACTCATTGTAAAATGGAAGCGTATGTTTGGCTAATGAGGCTCAGCTGTCCAGTCAGTTTCACTCATGTATATCTCCTAATCTGGTGATGGCTCTGTGAGGATAAGGGGGGATTTCAGAGGCGATACAAACAGACAGATCGCAAAGTGCGGAGGCCTGGTCCAGGATGTCAGTGTTCAGGGTGGGTGACAGTGTTATTCCCTGCCATCTGTTTCCCAGGCGGCGGTCCAGCAGTGCTATGTTGAATGCACAGGCATGAGAGAGTAAGGAGCAGCCCACCACGCCACTCTATTGGCATTGCAGCATTTCATATTAACATGGCAGTATGTGTCGGCCTCCCATGCCTGTTTGTAGGGGCGAAACTGGTTCGGTTCAGGCTACGCACAGATAAAAAAAGCTCTCTTACACTCAGACTGCCCATCTGTCTATCGTCTGTCTGTTTTTCATGTCTGTGGCACACTCTCAACTCAAAGAAAAAGCATTGGCACAGTCACAATTTGCTCCACATTGCTGAGCTATAAAGTTACAGAATGCAGACAGAGAATGCAGAAAGGGGAGCTTATTGAATTAGTGTAAGTACAACTGTTTGTTTTCTCTTTGCATTTCAGCTTAAAGCAGTCAGCCCGTGTGAATTTCCCATGAAAAACCACTTCATCTCTCTTTTATGAGGACGACCATGATGGTGAGCGGCGTCAGTGTTTGGTGACACTGCAAATGCCGTGAATGGCGTATCATTTTCTGTTTAGGTATGTTACCCAAACAACAAAGGAATGTTATGAGAGCAGTGGGGTCTCATCTCTCAACCTTTTATGAGAGGACCTCACAAAGGCCCAAATCATTCTTTCTCTGTGTCTCTGCTGTCACCCTCAGGAAAAGTGAGTATGCCGTAAATCACTTTGGCAGCTCCGTGTTTTGAAGCGGCAGACTGCCCGTAGCCAGTGTCATTTTATAGGTTGTTATTTCACTCCATGTTGTGGAGAGAAGGGGCTCTGAAATCGCGTTTGCTTGAAGTGGTGAATCAAAGTTTGGGATGAATGGAGCAGCATCTACAGAAAGTTCACAAGAGAACCTAAGTCCAACCTTTGTCCAGAATCTGAACCTCAAGGAATTCAGCTAATTCTTTTAGTATGGAAAGTGGAGGCTTTATTGCATTCTTCGAGGATGTGAACCTGAACCTATAAGTGTTAATTCGCATTAACATGCGCTTTATATACAATGAATTACTTTGTATTAGGGCTCACGGGAGAGGTTTAGAGTGAAAACTATAGCAGGTTTTGGTTTTGGCCCTTCCTGCAGAGATCTGGGTCGTGTCCTCCGTGTCAAAGTGTAGCGATAAAGAAACTTAAATTAATTACCTCACTAGGAGTAAAACAAGACTTTCAGCTCCAGAGACCTATATTGGTTTTCTGTATTTCTTTCACATATGCATGTTAAGCTTTTCTGTTTGATTGTGTCTCCAAACATTTAGACACCACGGTAACGAGTCATAAGTGCGTGCATGCTCGCATGCATAAGTCTGCACAAATCCCAAAACAGGCTGCTCATAAGCTCCAGAGAGAGAGAGCTGGATTATTTCTCCCTGATGCCCTTTGTTTGAAGAAAAAGGTGTTGACTGACAGCTGAGCTCCTGGACCCTACTCAGCCAGGGTTCAATGCGGATGCCTGGCTAATGAGGTCGACTACAGGGATTATAATCAGGCAGGGAATATTAGTGTTCTCATGTGTCAGTCAAGAGAGGGGAAACCTCCCAGCGCTCCTGTGTCAAAATGAGCTTTTCAGCTTCCGATTGGTTCATATTTACCATACAACAACACAGAGCCACGTCACAGCGTCCCCAGGGCGGCTTTAAGACGCCTCAAGCCCGTGACAGTTAATGGACGAAGGAGTTATGGTGGGAAATCCCACCATGGGTCCAATTCCAGGTCCCTGGTGGACACTGAGGGCACTCCAAAACGTACAAATTATCTCCTGTTGCCTTTTTGGCAGTAAAATGTGGTCGTTTTAACCTTGCAGTCTTTAACCTCACAATAATCATTCAGTGAAAGGTAGACTTCAAGCTGAGCCTGAATCCCCACTTTGCGCTGAAATGTATTAATGGGCATCACGTTTGACCCTCCCCAACCTCACCTCTCTCTCTCCCTGCCCAGGCCATTTTAAAGACCAAAACAGAGAAAGAGATGAGAGATGGAAAGAAAAACATTCAAAAAAAGCACCGACTCACAAGAGCGATGTGACATATGGAAGCCATCACAGGCCTGGACTCCCATCTGTGTCTGCAGTCGTGGCCTGCTGGCACCCACTAGTCACTGCGCAGGATGGGAATAATCCAGGACAGAGGATCCATGGAATTGTGATAAGAGGACTCAGAATCCCTTGAGGAAAAGATTTCAGCGTTGGCTGGGGGAGTGGAGTGGGATGGGCTGCAAGTGGAGGGTGTTATTGTGAGGTGCTGGTGTTTGCAGAAAACAGGTGCCCGACAGCTCAGTGGGGTTCAGCTGGGCTTAGTGGGGCTCAGTTTCTCACGTTTCTGCCTGCAACAAATACCATTTACACGGCCCAGACTGCAACATTGCCGCTTCCTCATTTCACATCAGCCTCTAACACACTGTAAATGTAAGTGGCACATTTCTCTCGCCGTGAAATTTAAACAGTTTGTAGTCTGTAGCAAATGCACGTTTCCTGCCCCTCTCATCGAGGTACATTTGATTTATTTCTGTTTGATTTCTGTTTGGATTGCAGCAGCAGTTTTCTGGCAACGTAACAAACTGGAATAAAACTAAATGAAAGGCATAATTGGAAAAGGAAATTGGCTCCTCATCTTAATTTACATGTTTGCATTGCAGAATTCGTTTTTAAAAGTGCGTTATTGTAAGCTTCAGAGTTGAGCCGAGAGGTAATTTAAGAGTCTCCTGACCACATTTGTTCAAGCTTCATATCCTGGTCTACTGCAGATCTAATCAGCAGGTTGAATGATATTTGCTCCCTCCAGTCATGTTCTGTCCTGTTCTTGCTCTAAAAATGGCAACATATACAAATAATCAGTCATGGTAAGATAAAGGTTTATGCATGACTGCAAAGATTTTGGTAGCAGGTAATATTCAATCAAGCGTTTACAAAATTGCTTTTGAGATTTTAGAAATCCTCCTGATCCAGACATCCTCTCCTTTGCCAGAGCTCACTAACTGGCACAGTCCAAGTTTTTTTGTCAGTGAAAAATTTATTGTAAAGCAGTAAATTTTTTATCACCCCATTTCAGAGGACCCCTGGTGGAGCTGTATCAATCTGAGAGTGAATGCCCTTTAGCATTTTCATGGGCATGCGCCTCGGCACACACAAACACACACACTGAATCTACACAAGGAACTACAAAGACCGGCATCTCATGAACCACTGAAACATATCTTTTTGTAAAACAAATGAGCTCTTTACTTTCAAGCAACAAAATAAATGCAACATCTGATCTTGTGTGACAGTATGGTCAGGTCTCTCGGGTCCTCCGCCCCGCACAGCTCGACGCTGCCCCCGAGGCCACAGAGGGCAGGGCCCTTCAGATTTAACACCTCACAGACATGAACACCTGGGATTTATTAGTGATCGAGTTCATGTGGCGGCATGCAGACAAAAAGTCTTGGCCTTTGTCTGGAACAGAACAGAAAAGTTGTAACTTTCTGTCTGTTTCCTTTTTTTTTCTTCCTTACCTGCGTTTCATCTGCCTCCCTGCTGCTTGTCCATCCTCAGTATTCTTCTGGGGAGGGGGGGGGGGGGGGTCTTTTCAAGCTTGACTAATGTGGTTCAGATAGCGTGCAGGATGACGATGGGGGAGCACCTTGATCTGGGCCATACCTTGTTTGTTGTGGTGGCTTTACCTCAGCCGATTCCACTCTCCTTTTTTTTCGCTGCTCTGCCTCAGCGGTTCAGTCAAATGAAAGAACAGCTGCCTGACCTCTTTTCAGCACGGCTGTTGTGGTCTGGATCCTCCGGACAGAGCGTCATGTTGAGGCCATCTCTGACAGGATGTAGGCCTTGTCATCACTGCGGTCAGCAACGCTTGCCTCACCGCCCAGACCGCCCGCTGTAATCAAGCGCTTCTCTTATCATCAGGAAGTATTTCTGCAGGAGATATTTTCTTTTTGTTTGTTTGTTGTTTTGAAACATATTTGTTTCCTCCAGTGCAAACAAGAAGACAACATCCTTAGATTGGGAGGGGGAGCGTGCCAGTGATGCGTGCAGCTGGAGGTGACACAGCATGCTGTGGTACAGTAATGGAGTCATCCATCAACAGGCCCCATTAAAACACCTTGACAAGCCAGCTGAGGCCACTCCAGTGGCCATGGTGACCAGTTTAAAGGCTGATGTTTGTTCTCAAACAGTAGCTGCAGAAAAACTGTGTGTAAAGACAGCACCACTGAAATGGAGCTGTGTTTACTAATGTGTAAATACTATGAATAATCTACTCACGTAACTGTAAGCAAGTGAATACACATAACAACTGTTAAGTCAGTTATCACTCCACTGGAGATTATACTGATTCAGTTTAGTATGTTTACATATACAGATATAACTGCATTAAGATTAAGGTATTCATTTATTCTCTTATATAGACAGTCTTCTTTCTGTTTTACTGTATCTGCGTCACAAGTTGTCAGTTTTCCCACTTGAGGTCTTCGTACAGGAGACTTGTCTGATCAAATCACCTCAAGTCTTATTGTCATGTTAGCATACATCTCTGTACAGGCACAGTGAGAGAATGTTTCTCTGGGACCAAGGTTCAAAACATTAAACAAGGCATTTAATCATGAAAAATTAAAGCAGATAAAACAATAGCAGAAGAAATAAATATGGATTGATTTTACGTTCCGCAGGTATATTTAAAAAGTACAGGTATCCAGAATTAAATAATAAGTTTTTACATTAAGTTTTGCACAGGTTGTCATAAGGTTTTGTTGATGCTGTAGTTTTTCTGCTCAGGAATCATGTTAAATAACTTGTGCTGTTATTGTATCACATGTTTCCTAAATAGCAAATGTTAAATGTTGGTATGATAAGACAGTTTAGTTGAGTGAGTGATCCATTTATCTCCATCATCAGCTGGGAGTATAACGATCCTCCAAATCCATGGTTCAGTTCATACCATGGTTTTTTAAATCTTCCCACACTGCTGACCTGAATGTGGCAGCTTGCCCTAACTTTAAATAGGATAATAAGAGCTCAGCAGGCTGCACCTGCAGTGGTGACAGTGGGTTGAATGTTGGGGGGTTTTTTTGGGAGGGTGGGGGTGAGAAGTGTATCATGGTTCCATCTTCCCAAATCACAATACAATATTGTGGACATTTGTATCGCGGTTATCGATCTAGGTTTCAGTCTTTACACCCCAGCATTAGCCATTATTTGAGTTTATGCTGTTCATCCAGCAGCTACAAGGCAACATGGACGTCCCGTATGCATCCTCTTTTTTATATCCTGACAAACACAAGTCCAATACTCATTCAACTTGTAGCTTTGTTTTGATCTGCCATCATCCAAAAAAATAATTGTCTTGATATTTTAGTTTGTTAAATGCTCAGCAACTTGTTTACTTTGTCTCTCCTCCATTGTGCACTGGGCAGGTAGTGAACGGTAAAACAATCAGCTTGTGTGCTGGGAGCAGCTGTCCCTGGTTTTATTTGAACTAATATTGTTATGGTTCAAGGGCCTGGCAATAAACAGTACAGTCTCACAAAATAAATATTGAGAATCTGTCTTTTTTTTGCCCAGTTTAGACAAATTAATTTTGATCGTACTGTTATGTTCTCATCTGATGGAAACAGAGATATTTGTTTAGTCTTTATTTGATCCTGTCAGGCCTGTCCAATGATAGTGAAAGAATACAAGACAGAACACAAACAGAAGGTGCAGCCCAGGTTGACAATCCTATGCTTCATGAAGAGAAATAAAATCATAAATCAAATGATTATATTAGAAGAACTCATGTGTTTCTGGCCAAAATGGCTTTTTTTCTGTCCTTGTTGCTGTTTAAGAGCTCTGTTGTTTGTTCCCTGCACTTTAAGCCCTCTGAGAATTCACTCAAGCTGAGATAGAATAATTATGTGCAATTTCAGCTCTTGAGCCCATCTCCAGCAATCACCATGGCAATATTTAAAATGTGGTTAGAGTCAGACGGCAGACACAGAAAGTGGTAATATGTTCCCTCCTCTGCTGACCGCTCTTTGTTCTCTTCAAGTTTAACCAATTTATAAACAAATACATCCGTCCTCAAACCCTCGCCACTGATTTAAATGAATTTTTGCTTCACCACATTGACAAATTGAGAAACAGTTACAACTGGATGGCTCTAAATTATTGTTTTGTCTGTTTGGGACAAACATTGAATCCCTAAAGCCCCGTAGAGGGGTGTTATTCCTGCAGTTTTCAGTTTTTATTTTTATTAGGACCCAGCTGAAAAAGTCCCAGCGAGCCCCTAGTGTGTAAACTATCTTTGACCAGTGATCAGGATCCTATTCACAGGACCATATCTCCTCCATCTGCGGCTTGTCGACAGGCATCCTCCTGCATTCCAGTCCTTTTGTTTGCAGAGGTAGGGGAAGGACATTAATGTGTCTTCCATTGACTTAACATCCTTGGAAAGTCCGCCTCGGCCTCACACCTGCTGCCTATAAGCCGCTGGAATCTCTGCTCCATCACTGTTGAGGATGTGCCGCCTGGAAAATATGCGGGCCGCTCAAGGCCCTCAAGGTAGCGCAGCATGCGTCGAGGAAACAGTGAAGAATGTCGACCTGGACATCGCCTCCACATCCACCAGGACGGCCAAGAATGCAGCCATTGTTTAATGAAAGCCGCCTCTTCATCACTGATATTGAGCACCTGTGGACTTAATATACTTTTAAGCTCCATTGTGTTGTTGTTGTGCTTGTTTTGACTGGAATGTGAGGGCGCGCAGGTCAAGAAGTTGTTGTGCGATCAGCGTTGTTTATTAACACAATGAAAAATTATGTGCTGGTAAAGTTTGCCAACAGAAGCAAAGCAGTATCCTGAATCACACAGCCTGGTGTTGTGAAAGTCTGAGACATGCACAATAAATAAAACACAAACAAACCAAAAGCTTTTAAAACAACAATTTGTTGTTTTTGCATCTCAGTCTTTGTACAGATTAAGTAAAAGAGAAAGCTTAAGTGCTGGTAGGTGAATTTTGTTACCTTTAGACAGAGCCAGGCTAGCTGCTAAGCTAAGCTAACCTAACTGTTGTAGCTTCATATTAACTGTACAAACATGAGAGTGATGTCCATATTGTGATCCAACCCTCAACAGCAAAGTGAACAGACTTATTTCCCAAAATCTTGGACTCTTCCTCTGATTTTATTTCTCGGCTAACCATAAACTGAGCTAAGCTAAAAGGTCCACTTGATAATAATTCAAAGCTTTTCATTGCATCTCTCATCAAAGTCATATGGTGACACCTGAGCTTGTTCCATTTGTTGAATGAAGACAGTGAGAGGTGATTGAAAGCTTTCTCTTCACCACGCAGTCTACAGTATTGTTCCCACAGGGTAAGACTGATCCTCCATGCGTGGATAATTGAAGTTGTTTCACACGTGTAAAGAAACCATCAATTAACCTTTTTATCTTCTAAATAATGATGACACCATGACAGGATTATGTGACAGTGTATCTCATCGTCCTCGATGTGGTCGTCATTGTTACTGATGTGTTCTATCCTTTTTGGAGGAGTGTCTAACAGTGCACTACGGCGGCTGCTGCAGTTGACATGATATAAAATCATAAATGTGGACAGACACTCCAGAGGAAAGAAGAAAAGTATGTCACCTCTCACTGGTGCCTTTAACAGAGCTGCACAGCTTTTTGCTTTGGCCTTGTCAGTATGTGTTTGAGCATCTGTGACGATGAAAGCCAGATGATACCAAGTGTATTTGACTTTGATATTTGATGGCACCTTTCCCAAGCCCCACATCACAGCTGGTACTTTATCTGAGCTACAAAAGCTGCTACTGTACATCTGATCGTCACTGTTACTGATCTACTTTGTCTCGGTGGAACTTGGAAAAAGAAAAAAAAAGTCAAACATAAAAGAGACTCTATTGAAGTGATGTGAAGAATCAAGTCTAAAGCTGTCAGCACTTAAATATGTAAAAAGAGTCATCTACTATGACAAATGTACAAGGTTCACGACCTGTTTTCTGATTCTTAAAACCCTGAGATCGATCTTTGCGTTTGTATATCTTCTCTCTAAATGTGTACGTTTGCACTAAATATATGTGGTGTGGTACATTTTGCACATCAAGCAGCCGTAACTGTATCGTAAGTGATAAAGTTAGGGCTGCATGATGTGTAAAATGTCTACTACCTCGTGGAAAGTTACAATGTGCACAAAAAGTAACATAGATGATAGCTGTCTGGCTAACCAGCTGTGTGCAGATGTCAGGCTGATGTGTTTTCAACAAAAACAGTGCAGCCAAATTAGTGAGCATAATTTCAGTTTCTGTCCTGTCTGTGCTCAAAGTTATCATTAAAGTGAATATATGCTGACAGTCCATGTGTGGCTGCATGGGATGGCATTTTGGTTTTGCACATGTAGGACTAAAAAAAAAAAGGATGAATCATGTTCTTGTTGTTTGCCAAGGAAAACAAGTCCTTGGTTCACAGTTTCATAAAAGGAAAATATGGTTACAATTTAGCCTGTAATGAGCACACTACACTATTTTAGATTAAAGGAAACAGCAGTGTTGCTCACTTGTTCAATGTAGAAGAAATCAAAATTACCAGGCAAAATTTTGGTAAGAATAACATCGAATTGCATTGAAATCTAGAGATTAGTGTTGATATCCAGCCCTGTTGTTTAACTGCAGGCCCCCACACCAACATAAAAAAACTGCAATAGGGTTTAAATGGCTGCAACAGATCCACAGACACCTGGCTCTGTGGATCTGGAGCTGGTTTGTGTTATGAGTCCAAATAGACTCATAAGCTTCTCTTATGAATGCTTTGACAGCTCTGCAAAGCTCAGGACAAGGCTCAAATCTCAAAACAATTCCCTTGGATAGACAGACAGAAATATGTCTTTTTACCACACACTGAACATAACACAGAGATTGTTGATTTTTCAGGTCATGGATTATTCAAAATAAAATGTTATCACTTTCTATGAGAGTGTATCTGTCCTTCCCTTTGAACTCGGCTGTCTGTAACATGGCAGACATGCTCTCCCTAGGCAAAAAGCATGTTACGCACTGCAGGTTGTCACAAAATTGCTGAAAGGTTAGACATACAATCAGGAAATTCTCCATGATGGGTTGTAGCAGCTCAGTGGGAGTGCAGATTCCCTGCTGTTACAGTGTGTCATGCCTTTCCCTTTCCTCCATGACCCGCAAACCCAGAAAGTACCACACTGCTGCGCTGCACTGATGGCCTGGAGGATCTCAGAGGGGCCTCTGGTAGATTTATGAACACCATGCTTTTGTTTAGCCAAGGCGTCCTGCTTATTTTTGCTTCCTTGTTAGAGACTACACGTTGAGATACTGAATCTACAGACAGGACTGAGGTTATGGATCCTCAGAGAGCTGCTCACTGGTCACCTGGTTTGACCATTTTGTTCAGTTATGGTTGTTGTTGTCTACTGCTTGAACTACATGATTTAGTACTTTGGTTGTGTTTTGGTAAATGTAGACAGATCTGTTAGTTCCAGCAACACCTTTAGATCTATTTCTATTCAT
This sequence comes from Lates calcarifer, assembly GCF_001640805.2. NCBI lineage: Eukaryota > Metazoa > Chordata > Actinopteri > Centropomidae > Lates > Lates calcarifer. The sequence continues at coordinate 16,426,733 of NC_066840.1, read as the reverse complement.
ACACTCACTTTAAAATGACTGTTTTGTGCATTGCAGCATGACTTTAGGGATGGCAATGTCTGTCTGTTGGTGAGTCCACCACTTTATCTAGATGGAGATATTTTAGTGGCCATTTAATGAATTGCAAAATTTTGTACAGATAGTCATGGTCCCTAGAGGATGAATCCTACTCATTTTGGTGATTCTCTGACTTTTCTAGTGCCTCTGTGAGGAATCACTAGCATGATTGATATTAGAGGAAATCTGGTTGATCAAAAAAAATTCCCTGTGTTTAGTAATTTTAGAAGCAAAATGCCAAATATTTTCAGGTTCCAGCCTATCAAATGCCAGGATTTGATGCTTTTTTTGTCATATATTGTAGTAAACTAAATGTTTTGGGGTTTTAGATTGATGGTCTAATAATACGAGCTATAAAAATAGATGAACTTGGGCTGTGGGAAAGGCATTTGTTATTTTCTGCTATTTAATAGACAAAACGATGAATCATTGCATCAAGAAAATAATCAACATATTAATCAAAAAGGACAGTAATTGTTGGTTGCAGTATGTAACACAATCCTTATACTTGGACACAAAATGACATATTGCCAAAGTGTTATTACTCAGACATTTACAATATAGAGAGGATCTGCTCAGTTTCATTGTTTAAATCCACCATGCAAAATCTGTCATGATGAATGAATCATAAATGTGTTGAATCTGTAAAGTTGCAACACAATTAAAGCCTGTGCAACAATGACTCAGTGCACCATTATATCTATATGTCTGTTCACCTCAACCTGTGAAATCCTGTTGTTGCAGCATCAATTAAATGTATCACGAGACACAATGCATCACCTGTTCTTTTCTTCCTCAGTTATATATTCAGTGTTATGCTTGGCTTAACACTGTCAGAGGTTGACAGTTTTTTAAAGGCTAAAATAACATTAGTTCACAGTGATAAAGCCTGGAAATGTGGGCTGGTTTAATCATGTTAAAATGTTAGATAAGGGTACAGTGAAAGGTATAGCTCAGTAATAACACAGCTCAAATGTGCTATAAATAGCATTTGTCATCAGAGCTGGGAGAAGAAGGTGTTTGAGCAAACAGGCAGACTGGATGATATGTCGACTGAGGTCACCGTGTGCGTGCCGACTGCAGCGGCTCCATTTTTTCCACTGGTCACTGCTGACACCCATAAAAGTCCTGCACATGACAGGGTTGCAGCAGCAGTGTCTCATCGCCCCGAGGTTTGTTTTTGTTCTCCTTCCAAGGGAGGTTTTAAAATCTGTTCTTTCAGTTGTTATATGGGCTGAATTTCACATAAATAGTTTTGTTCTCTCAGACTAAAAGTGACAGGTTTATCCCACTAAAAGTGTCCATTTTAATAGTGTACAGTTAAGTACCAGTCACTCATTATCATATTATTGGATGGCGGATTGATTTGTGGCATTCACATTAATTATAAAACATCCAACACATCTATCAAGTTTATTCAGACAAAAAAAATAACAGTAGTGTTATCTTTCCCTATAAAACAGTGACTCATCACTGATATTAAGATTTCCTCCATCCTCTGAGGTGTTGTGGCTGCCTCTCCAAGTTTGTCTCCAAGTTTGCTCATTATCTTTTTCTTGTTACATGGCAGTTTCCATGAAGGATAATAATGAGATTTTACATTCTTTCTAACAAGCAAAAAATGAGAATTGGCAGTATTTTTCCTCCTCGCGTCCTCCCCTGCTTTTCAAATATGTTGCATCTGCATCAAAAAAAAAGGCAGCTCATGGGCTTAAAGCTCCCTGTGACAGCAGCCTCAGCTCTGTTTCACTGTTTGCTGGAGCACAGCTTAACCCCCAACCAGTGCATATAATGAGCCAACTTGACTGGCCAAGTTTGACATGCAGTCCTCCCTTTGTAATGGGGTCAGAGCGGCTATGGTGGAGCAGTTTACAAGTGTCAGAGGGGAAAAGGAATTTGTGGGGACGAGGTAAAAGCCCCCACAACTGAGAGGTGGCTGCCTCCCTTTTTTTTTCAGTTGCTGTCTGTTCACAGTAGTGCAGAGGCCTTATACTAAAAGGTCAGAAGGTCAAGTTAGGCACCGCGCTAATCCCTTCACAAGCCTATTATGAGCTCCTGAATGTGCGGACACGAGCTGCCCAATATTTAAAGTCGTAAGTCGAACCAAAGCTCTCCGTATACTCTCATAGTTTCAGCTGCCGTATGTGGAACTTGAATAACCCTGGTTTTCCATTTAGTTCATCCAAGATCTTTGTATTTAATGCTACATTAACTTATACAGTACATGCATTTAAACCTGTAATCATTTATTTATTTTTATTAGCCATGCTAGCGGCATGACTCTGGAAATGGCAGTGTTGGTCCAGTCGTTTGATGAAGATGAATATTAATAACTTTTGTGACCCTTTAACCTTTTCTCTAGTGCCACAAACAGGTCAAAGTTTTCACTTATTCACTGACATATCTTATCATCTGTTGGTCTGGCACCAAATCTTGCTTTGCAACACAAATGACACTCCCATCAGCCTCAGTTGTACTTGTAAATGTTATGTAAATGTTAGCATGCTAACACAGTAAGTACTAAGATAGTTATGATGGTAAATATGTTGAACAACATGTTCGCGCCGTCATTATGAGAATGTTAGTGTTCAGCTCTGCACTATTACATGGATGTAGCTCCTTGTTTAGCCACTTGGGGGCAGTGCACATTATCGTTATCATTCATTCTTTTCTGGTGAATGTCCAATATTTACTTTTCTTTCAGGTTTATTTTAGTCTCTCTGTTAATATATTTAACTGCTAAATGCTCCTTTATGTTCACCAGCTAGATGCTAATTTTGTGTCCCCGTTGTTTGGTGGTGAGAAGGTCGATTGCAGTCTGGTTTTAAGGTAAAGTTTTCTTTTGGTCCCTTGGATGCTGTGAGAGCCACAGCAGTAAAGTTGTTGCAGAAAGACACTTAAAAGCTTGACATTGCTGAAGAGAGCTTCAGAGTCCCGAGATAATTCTCTGTTGGTTCATCACTAAGAGTTATTCCTTCATATTACACAGAGTCATTTATTTCATTGTTATTATAAAGATATTGATTATTGCTGCCTTAAGCTGAATTGTGGCTCATTAACATTTGCAGTCAGCAAATGCTTCCAGTGATTTCTCATTAAAAATTTCCTCATTTGCTTCCAATCTGCTGTCCCTAATTTCCTTAAAACTTATCCGTGATTAGGGATTTGTGGAAAAGAAGAATATCCACTTCTAATCAGGCTGTAATGTCAGTGTAGGCTGCAGGAGCACGTCTTTGTGAATGATCATTTGATCATCCGTGGAAATTAGCGAGCACAATGGCATTCTTCCCCACACAGTAACATCCTACGCAATTAAAAATGGAGCGAATTCCACAGTGCAATTAATGATACCAGTTATAGATATCGTTAAACAAACAGGCTTGCTACAATGACAGATTTACTGACTCACACACACACACACACACATACACACACACAGGATATCCGAAAGTAAGGAAACACTGTGTGTCAATAGGAAACAACACAGCATGAGCCGGAGTGTGTCCCATGTCCCTGAAGGCACCATACACTTGAGCCAGGTGCCTTCCTCTGTGTATTTTCCTGTTTACTGACTCGCCTGCCTGCTTGTTTGGGTGTTTTCTTTTGGTCCCTGAAGTCAATATCTTCCTGTGGACCGTGTAGCTCTCGCCTGACTTCACCGCTCTTTTCTGGCCACCGGACATCATTAAAAAAGCTCAGAATATCAGCCAGGGGAAGTCTGATGGAGTCCAGTGAGCGGTGCATTGTTTGGAAACCATGCTGGTTTAGGCTTTAGCTATTTCTGGAGCCAGAAAGCTGCCTCCTGCACATCAACTGTATTCAACTGTAAGAAGTAGTTATTTTCCACCTACGCCTCCATTGCCAAATGAAACAATACCATTTCCAAGGACTTCCTTTAAGTATAAATTCATTTCCTCTCTGTGGAGTGACAAGTTTATCAACAACTCAAAGGCTGGGATGTTTTTCTGAAATAGTTAGATTCAAACTTCACAGATAAGTAAAGTTTTCATTTGATGGGTATAAATCAGTTTTGTAATTTATTCAGACAAATAGGTAATTGTATCAGTGCAAGAGTGGCCATTTCATATTTTGTTGACATGTTCATAGAGTGGCTCTAGGGATAAGATCCTTCGGCAGGTCAGTCCACCACTTTGGTGCAGATTGAGATATATTATTAATATAATAATACCAATAATACCATTAATTTCTGTGCATATGTTCTTGGTCCTCAGAGGATGAAGGATAATTTCTGGTATTTAGTGAAATATCTCCATGAATACTCGATGTATTGTCATTGTCAATTTGGTACAGATGTTCATGTCCACCTCAGGATGAATTGTAAAAGGTTTTTTGATCCTATGACTTTTTATCTCGCTCTGTCATCAAGTCAAAATTTACCTTGTCCAATATTTTTGTATATGACTAAATACCTCAGCTGTTCTTTACGTTAAGAGCTCATTTTTAACTGAGGCGGTGAACACAGTAAATATTGCACCTGCTAAAATCAGCACATTGATAATTTTTAGACAAATTTATGGATCTTTTTCTCAAACTGGACTTCCTGGATCGTGTTTCATGCCTCATTGGTACCTGAAGCAATGTGCCCTCATCTGCACAGCTCCTTGCATTGTTTTAATGCAGGGTTGTTTTCAGTCTACTCATTCTCGCTCTGGTATGTCCACCCTATCTCTTCACTGTCGCATTTGGGATTACACTGAAGCCTCCACAGACATTTCTGAGTCTGATTCCTGATGGCTTTCTTGACGTCAGGAGTGATATCGCTCAGATTGGATTCTTTCACAATCAGTATCTGGGTCAGCGATCAGGCCTTAATAGTGTGACCTTTCCTTCCTCTATGTTATCGGACACACTATAGACCCCAGACGTGCCTGTGTGTGCACACACACAAATACACATTACTCTATCTGTGTTTGCTCACACACCCCAAAGCTCTGCTGCTTTCATCCTGAACCAAGACCAACACTCTGATAACGAAGGATTAGTCTGACTTGTGCAGAATTGCTCTGCTGACTCTTAACATATTACACACTCACTCCATCCTTTATCAGGCCTTTATCAATAGAAACCTGCCGCTCTAACACTCATCTACTGTACTCTCCACTGATATGTTCCCCTATTCGCCTGCAACAAGTCGGGTTATTCCCTCAGCGGTTTGGAATCTGACACTCTGAGAAACAAATGGACGTGTAACAAGTCTCCCTGGACGAGTGTGCGGCGCCCTGGAGTATTGGAACAAGACTCTGTCACCTCACACCAAGCACACACTGTTATCATCCTGCACTCTGCCAAACATGCCACCACCTCACCAGCTGCACTTGGATCAGCCAGGAGTTTTTTAGCCTCCCAGAATGACAGCAGCCTGTGCCCTTGAAATAACCACTGAGTGAGCCACTAGAAAAAGTGAAATCGAGCACAGGAAAACTACTTAAGTGAAACTTCAGGAGAGAAACAGTTCAAAAGTTTGCCGTTGCTTCTTGAGTGGCTGGTAATTGTACAGTTGACCTCAGTCTGCATCAAAGCAAAGTCAGTCTCATTTCCCCAAAATCAGTCTTTAAATGTGGTCATGATTTATTGTCAGACAAACCCAAACATTTTATGTCTTTAACCTCATCTAAACATATTTTTATTTACGACAAAACCAGCCCCAAGCTGAAATCGTGTCTGTGGTCAGTATTCCTTCGATATTTCATCACTGGGGCTGAGCTGTTTGTGGGCAACAATTTTGAGTTTAAGGTTGTCTCAGGCTTCACTGATTTGAGTTTATTTCACTAAATGCAACACTTTTTCAGAATTAATTCTTTTCACAAAGTCTGTGGAAGATGGATTTCGTCACTAAATCTCTTCTGACATATCACGCCAGCAGTGCAGTATTTATAGAGTAGGTATTCATGAGGGTCTGTGGCCTTTGGAAAGTAGCAGATTGCATGTGATGGTCTTGTTAAGGAACATAACTCAACCATGCCACAAAGTTCTGCAAATTGCCTTAACCATGCTATCTCATAACCTAAAAGTCGATTACATTATTGAAGACAGACTTGAGGAATTGCAGCCCCCAGCCATTTGTTCCCCAGAGCCCCACACGCTGCGTTACTGTAAAACGCGATACCTCTTCATTAATCCTGCTGATTGGAGTGTAGCCCAGTAGGATGTATGTAGTTTGAGAGCTGACTGCATGGCTTAAGTTTGTGTGTGTGTGTGTGTGAGCATGCACGTTTATACGCACACATCTGTTTTGTTGTATGTGTGCACACATGCATTTACATCTAAACACGTGTACGTTTCAGTGCGTAGCAAGTCGAGCATTGGCGCCTCAGGACTCAAACCCCTGCGCCTCTGAGTGTGTATGTGTGTGTGATTCAAACGCCGAAGGAGAAGTCTTGCATCCATCTCATCTGACAGCTCTCGACCTTCCAGTAATCCCAGTATTTCTCACTATCTCACTCCCCATTACCTCACACATACATACACATGCACAGGGACAGCAGGCATGTGACCTGCCGCTGCATCAAAGCCAGCCAACTCATTCATCTGCTGCTGAATCGACAGGCAGTCGCACTCAGGGCTCCATCATCAGCTACTGCCCAAAATCTGCTGTCATTCTATCTGTGTTCCTGCTTTAAAGTTCGGACTCCTCCAGTCCATGTTATGTCATCTCCACAAGTCTGATTTTGTGACTGGTGTAGAATTTCATTTGTCTTCAATCACTGAGAGACTTTATACAGCAGTACTCCTTTTTATTAGCCACGCTGGCAGCATAGCTCTGGGATAGCAGTGTTGATGTGTCAGTCTGTCAATCTGTCCACTTTGATCCAGAATAACTATCGCAAGAAATATTTGAAGGGATGCCATGATGTTTTTTACAGTTGTTCATGTTACTCAGGATAAATCTTGGTGATTTTTCTGATCCCCTGACTAATTACAATCATAACCAGTAAACATTAGTAAACAAACTGTTTATGACAAATCATAACGTAGTTGTAAGAAGATATACACATATTTCATGTATTTGTCAGAAACTTTAATTCTTCCATAAATGGAGGCTGGTGTATAGACAGATAATTAATGATGTATAATGTGATGTATAATATGATGTCACTGAGTAGAGTGTATATCTATGTATCTGAACCAGTGGAGGTAATGTTGTAAAATCTGTCTTCATAGCAGGAGTTAAATAAGAGATAAGATAATCGTTTATTAGTCTCACAATGAGGAAATTTACAATCGTTTACACATATTGCACATTAATGAACACTTATTACAATGTCCTCATATCGACCTACAACTACATTATATTGTGAAACCATTTATTAAATATTTACTTGTATACTGCTAAATGCTAAAAGTACTACCAGCAACACCTGTCAACCTCAGCTGTACTTTGTGTTTTGGCCTAGTTAGCATATGTTAGCATGCTAACATGCTAAGCTAAGGTAAACATGATAAACATAAACATTTTAGCATTGTCATTGTGAGCTTATTAGCATGCTGATGTTAGCATTTAAATCAAAATACGCTACATACGGCCTCACAGAGCCGCTAGCATGGCAACAGATTCTCAGTTTCTCTACTGTGAGTGTCATGATCAGTGGTGCTTTACATTCAGAAACTTATCCTGAAAGTGGTATATGGCAGTGCAATGAAAACGTCAGCACAACATTATACAGAACAGATTTTTATGGAGGTTATAACTCTCCTGGTTGTTGCTACTGCAGAAAGGTGTTACTACTCTCCTATATGTGAATCTCTGGCTGCAAACCTTTGTCTCCCAACAGTGTCTGATTTACCGCCTGTTATCTTCAGCTTCCTCTATCTCTCTGAACAATCTGGTTTCACTTGGGCTCCCAGCCTTGTTTAAGAGCACTTTGTCAACACAATGAGAGGAGGAGATATTCCTCCCAGCCAAAATTATGTATTGTGACATAAAGGAAAAAAAAAAGAGGACCTATTTTATATGGCTTGTGTTGAAATTTCCTAATTTCTTCAAGATGTTTGGATTCTTTATGGTGCAGATAAAAAGAAGTTACATTTTTCCAAACGCAGCATGTGTTTGTGATCACTGCTTTATCTTCCATTGAAATCTGCTCAGAAAAAAAGATACCATGCACTGTGTTTAACTTGCTACAGAAACTGTACACTGACGGTAATAAATACCTGTCAAAACTGATTTAGAAATATTCCTGTCATATTTCTTACGATATTTATGGTACAACTGTGCAGATATCGATCCAGAATACATTAAATTTCAGATTAACCTCAGACTCAGAGATCTGGAACCTCACTATTGGCACAGTTTAAGAAAACTTTCAGTGTAATAATAATGGGCTGATTGAGACTGATTTTGTTGTTTTTTTTTTTTCTTTCTTTCTTTTTTGGCTTAGTCTTAGTCTGAATGAATCTGTGGTGACCATATTATAGCATATGTTTAACAGGACATTAAGGTGACAAGTATCTTTGTGTATTAGTTTGTTCTGGCTTTGACGATGAGAGAAACACAATAGTTGAAGATGCTATTATCAACATTTTTGTTTTGACAGTCGACAACTTGTGTGTGAAAGGGGGTCACATAATTATCACCTGACTCAGCTCACAGACAGACAAATAGCAGCTAGCTGGTGAAGACAGTGGAACATTTAGCAGCTAAATAGACAAATATTTAAATTTATGTTGGCGTCAACAAAAATGGAGCTAAAAGAGATATATGACTTAAATCTGTTGTTGCAGGTTTAAGAAAATGGGTTCATGCAACATGCAAAGAATGTGTTTATATATTCATCTTTTTCTCCTTTATCATAGTGTGTATTTGCCTGAACAAGAAGTATAGCCGTCCACTGTTTGTGTTATTGGTGTTATTGGTTACATGTGTAACTAAATATAAAAAGGATCAATGTGAAGTTAGAAAATCTGACTGGAGCAGTGGCAAGAATATTTCAGCTGTTATGTAGCTGTGTGTAATCGAGGGGAAGTGGCAAGATTTGTAATCAGCTTCCCTGGGCCTCTGCAGTGGCACAGCAAACAAAAGGCAGCTAGAGGATTGGAAGTGAGTGACCCCAACATGGCCAGTTGTTGTTTACTTTATACAGAGACTGACGGCTGCATACAGGACTGCAGTGTGTATACGTGACTCAGGTCACAAAACCCTTGGTTCAACTGTCTTAACAGGACTGGGCTGCTACTAATTAACTGTTCTTTCCTCTTCTCAGCTATGGCTCTTCTTTTTCTTAGTTTGTTTCCAAAGTTTCCTCATTATCTCTCACTTTATACGACCTATTGTCCCTCTGTAGACCACATTAGAAGGACTGGTAGGGCTCTAGAGGCTGGTGTCCACTGTCTGCAGCAGTTTAACTGATTTATACCCAGTTGATAACTCTAAAAATCCACAGCAGCCATTATGGCCACTTTAAAAATATCATCCTCCCCTCAGAGACGCAGGGGTATGTACATCACAACCACAGTACATCCCAACAACCCCAGAGCTGCAGAGGGAACACCCGTGTTGTACTGTATAAGTGTTTACTCTACTCTAATCCTTCATGTTGTTCAGACCATTCAAACACTGCAGCACAAGTCATTAACTGTAATTGCTGTGGTTTCCAGTGCTGCAATTTTGATATGTGTTGACTTAAAGCAAACAAATCTCAGAATCCCTGAGTGCCAAATCCCCCCCAAAAATGATTCGTCTGCTGTAAGAGCGAGCTGATGTGATTATTTCATGTTGATTTGATTATAATCCAGCTCGTCCTCTAACTCTTGTTCGGCACAGATGCGACACTAGTTAACAGCCAGGCTCTGAGGTGGTTTTCAGAAAAAGCATGCATCTTTGGCCACGGTGCCCTGCCTTCCCCTCTGCCTGAGCTCCTCTGACTCACTCACTGAACACTGTTGCCAGGGCTACCATTTATTAATATTGGTCCATAACTTTGAGCCTCATCACTGGGCTACGGCTTGGCCGAATGGTTGACACAACAGGCACCACATCACCCAACACACACACAAACACAGATGCATACACATACACAGAAATGGTTTTGTGTCCAGTTGATGTAGATTCTGAATGAGTGCACCTTTGATAGAGCAAGATTTTTTGAAGAACAGGGTGTTCACTGAGACTGGAGAGAGAACTGGAAGTGGAATATGTTGGACACTAGCGACCCCTTGTGGTCATGTTTACCTCTCATTTACCTCCTTGCCCAGCCAGCACTTTGTTTATCCTGTGACATAGGTCCATATTACATACTTATTCTAGTCAGGTCTGATCAGGTTTCAAGAGAAGTTACTAAGTAATCCCTCATTACTTCACAAATACTAAACCATTACTTACTTGAGAACACAATGTGCTTCACTCTCATGCTTTCCAAATCACTTCCTGTTGGAAACAAAATGGTCAATTATTTTTTTGTATATTAACTGCAAAAAGACAAGACAAGACACCTCTATGAAAATTGCTGCGTAGTACATAGTTTATATTGCTAAACAACTGTTTTGGTTTTTGTGCTCTAAAATAATATAAATTTCTTGTGTTTAGTTTATGAGTGATATGATTTTACTTGTCTAACTACAGTATGATGTCTGCTTTGAGAGTTTTTATTAATTTCTTTCATGGAGGGTTTTTCTGCTAGATGTAACCGCTGCATAATCGTTGTGTGGATGTGAACACAAACAGACTGAGTTTCAATCTGAGTTTCTATGTGGACTCGACAAAGAACAGTGGAGCACTTACACCTCCGACTGGTCATGTGGTGTTACTACATGTTAATGCAGGAGCTCTGAACACTGTGGTGTACATCAAGTGCTCTCTGGTCTTTTTCCTTGACTCTGTCATGTACAAACCACATTCAGTGCGGAAGAGATGAAGGAGTGACAATATCACACCTCCCTCCCAGTGAACCTAGATTCAGAGCCTACAGGTAGATGTTGGGTTGGACGTGAGGTTGAGGGAAAAAAATGGAGCAAATAAATAAAATACAACCTAAAACAAGTCACACAGAACACAACTGAAATAAACTGTTTTATTCACATGATAGAAATAAACGCTTTCTGACTGTATAATTCAGATATTATGTACCATTATCTGAACAGGTAAACTAGTAACCAGCAAATATCTGAAATAATATTTCAGTCAGAGTGCATGATAGGCTCATTTAATTGTGTTTTCTGTCTTTGCGTTGTGTTTTTTCTAAGTGCAGTTTTGTCCAGTTTTGTCAAATTGATGAAGATGTTTTATTTGTTTTCTGGTGTTCTGTCTCTTTGTTTGTGTTTTCTGAAGTGGCAATGTTGTGAGCTCTCAGGGCCACCAGTGCGTCATGCTCCCAAACTGTCAAATGAAGGGTAACAAAGAACAATGATCTGTATATTTACTATACTTTAGCATTTTCTGGCAAACCTCTGAGTGTTTTTTATTTCTGCTGTCAGACTGAGTCATCGTTGCAGTCCATCGTGAACACTGTCAATCCAAACCGACTGCAGCTGCATTTGTCTGTGCAGGAGCTAAACTTTCAGAACTGTTGCTTTTTGATGGAGCATTCCTTTAAATTGAAAATGTTGCGATGACTCTCACAGTCAAATCCAACCTGAGGACGCTCACGACTTCAATCCATTAAATGAAATAAGACTATGACTCAGTTTCTTCAATAGTTTATAACCTGGGAGTTAAAGTTACATAATCGCTTTTAGTGCTTGTCTATCCACTTCTCTTCGCTCTGCATCATAAAGGAATTAAGCAAACTAAACAAGCTTTATGACCAATATTGGGTTTTATTGACCCATATGTGAGTTCCCATTTCAATGCACATTAACAGATGGTGGCCAAACATTAACAGCTGTATGTCATAGTTCTCTCTCCCCACTGTAATGCATGTTACTTTGGTCCAAGGTCAAAGCAATAGAGAGGCTTAACTGAACTCGCTGCTGGGTTGAGTGTGGTTGCAAAACAAAAGAGGCAAGTGGGAACAGAGTTAGTGAGGTGCTTGTTTTATGTTCTTATTTTTATGTACCAGAACCGTCTTTATTAACTGCATCGTTTTAAGAGCACAGTTAATATGATACTGTTCACTGACTATTGGCTGCTTGTAACACAGGTATTGTAATCCAGTGACTGAGATTTATTTTAGTACTGTGAAGGATGTAAGCCACAAACTGGCTCAGTGTGCATTAAGAGGGTGGGAGATGAGCCAAGTTCAAGTGCCAGTGAATACCATAGATTCTCAAACACTGGCCGAGACTTTAATTTACCCCAGCTGCAGAGAAAACCAATGCAGTTGAAACATGCTTTCGTAAATGACAAGTCTTTATTTACACCCTGTTTTATAAGTACATCTTTTTATTATTCTGATCTGCTCCTGTTTAATTTGCATGTACATTTCCATTGCATTAATTTTATCAGCACATCATTTATTGAAAACTAATCTCTCTACTGCTTTAAGTCTCATTTATTTTCTTCCAGCTGTTTCTATTTTGCTGTTTTGTAATCCTTGTCTAAAGGGTGTCAGTGTCACTTTGGAGGTTTCTGAAGGATAAAAAAAAAAAAAACAGAACATGAATCCTTAAGGAATCCTTTTGTTTTGGGAAAGAGTCACTTTTGCTTCTCTCTCACGTGGAGGAGAGAGTGCTAGAGGAGGTGATTTAGATGGTGCAACAAGGTGAACCCAAGGCAAATTTGTCCATGTCTGCAGCACAGCCAATGCACTATGACTGCAGCACATAAAAAGCCAGTAAAAATTATTCACTGCAGTTTTATCTACAATTCTACAAACAGAGTACAGGTGCAGCATTATTTCCTGTTTGTTTTTAGTTAGGTTATTAGTTAAAGTATTATAATTGTTATTTTGATCATAGTGATTGAATGTTCATACATTCAACCATCAATATATTACTTCAATTTGTCTATTCTGTCTCTGCACCCAAGTGGCCAAAAAGTAGATGTTACAGGTTTTACTTTTTCTGGATATTTCATTCAGATCACAGTTGCTTTTGAGACCTGAGAACAGTTACATGTACACAACATAATGGCTAGACAAGTTAGTCACACAAAACAGTCATCAGAGACTCACACACACTACTCAAACAATTACACATATTATTTGCAACATTTTACCTTGACCTTTACTTCACTCCTGCCTTAAAACATAGTTTGTGTAGGTCCAGTGTTGTTTCATAAACCCTCCTGTCTGAGCAGGGACTCAGCCGATCCGATCTGCTTTACGCAAATCATGGGTTTACCTTCAGGCATGCACTCTACTTAACATGCCGTTGGATCAACAGCCTTGTCCAGTGGAACATGTGTGGATAAGCTTTGTACCGGAGTGTCATGTTCATCACCTGCTCCTTTCATTACGACTGTGCCTGACACTCAGACAGCAGACCTGCCTTTTGATGGTCCACTCACTGTTTACACAGCAGATGGGTGATGGGTGAGAAATTGTACTCATGCACTTTGGAGATATCACATGGTTATACTTGAGTCCTTCAGTGTTCATCTACATTGAAACTATTCTTAGTAGTAGTAAATCATTCTTAACAGTTGTACAGTCGAAAATCAAACTAATTTGTTTCAAAAAGTAAAATACAACAAGGTGAACTCGAAGCAAATCTGTCAGATATCTCCTTTTTCTGTTGTAATTAGCTTAGAGTACATCCACATTCAGCTGGTTAAATTCATAAATATGTCTTTTTCTCTCTCCAGACTAAAATGGCATTTGTCTCTAGGTTTTTCTGTAATCAAGTGTTGATGTAATCGATCATACAGTGCCACTGTTGTCATTAAGCTGCATTTATGTTGATTTTATCTGATGTCCCAATCATAAAATAATGATTTGGTCAGCTGGACTGTCTGTCCCACTCTTAATCTGATGTTGGCTGTGATGTTTGCCAGTTGCAAGGAGGTTGAAGAAGAGGAGATTTATCCATTTCCATGTTGTTCAGGTGTCTCACTGTGGACACTGTGACCCAGTAAACCTGGCTAATGTGGTCTGAAATTATTGTCATGCAAAAAACAGCATTTTTAAAACTGTCAATCCAGTAGGGCTGCTACACATGAAAAGATTTAGAAATTATCTACAATGCTACAAATGGGGCACGGGTGCTTTCAAATGTGACATGGAAGAAAGAAGCTGCACTGCACCTTTCCTCTTGTCTTCCTTCCCTTTCAAAGTAGCTGCTGAAGCCAAATCTCTCCCAGCTCACTGTCAAAGTCGGTCAGGCTTGTGTGAAAATGTAAAATGTTATTCGCGTTTTTGGATTTCTTAAACATGAGCTACATTGAGCCATGTTTAATTAGGTTTAAAAAGCCTTACAGATTTAAAACATGCCTTTTTTCAGTGTGGCTTTCAGTCTGATTAAACTCATCAGATGGTTTGCAGAGTGTATCCATGGCATCTTTCTGAATGTGATAATAAAATGTCCAACATAATATCTGGGTCACCCTATATCTAAAAATACTGTTGTGAGCAGCAACAAAGTAGGTTTTGCTTTGAGGGTGACACTGGAGCTACATTGATTTATGACAGATTCATTCTTGTCTGTTGTTTTTTGTCTTTGTTGTAGTCAAGAGGTCTTGTTATACATACAGGATATGTTGTTATACATCACACAGATGCCTCTCATATTTGTTAATTTTAACTCTGCTGGTGGACTGACTCTAGTTGGTGTGGACTGAAATGTCTCAACTGCTGGATGGACTGCCATAAAATTTGGTAGATATTTATGATCCCCAGAGGATGACTCCTTCTGACTTTTCCTCTAGTGCCACCAGCAGGTCAACATTTATGGTTTTGACTGAAATATCTCAGCAGTTATTGGATGGATTGCCACTGAATTTAGTACAGGAATCAGTCTTCTGGATTAATTGAAATCACTTTGGTGATGATAAGTCGAATAATCGCTGACAGAAAGTTTACCACCAAACATTTTAACACTGAATTCTTTTCTTTTCCACAAAGCCAAATATTATTATTATAACTGGTAATAACATGAAGATTTGATGCATTATTTGTCAGACAATATAGTAAGCTGAACATCTTTGAGTCAGTTGGTAAGACACTTTTAATGTCTTATTTTAATGTTTTCTTGAGGTGTGTGAAGTTGTCTCAAGCATTTCTCACTATCCTCTGACATTTCACAAATATTAAGCCATATGAAAATAAACATTAGTTGCAGACTTACATTTGTGATTTCTTAACTTTTTATTTTTGCTTTAACACAGTAAACATACTTTCTAAACATCATCATGTTAGCATTCAGCTCAAAGCAGCATTGTGGCTGTAAGTACAACCTCACCACTCTATCTTTAGCACTTTAGCACCATTTTATAGGACTGTATTTTAAGGTTTGTTTGTACAAAGGACAACTTGTACAGTATTAAATTCATCTAACTGTTCATAAAGTGCAGGAATCTGCTATAGACTTCTTGTTTTAAGCTCATCTCACAGGATGAAAAATGGAGGCAATGTCCTGTCATATTCATTGATTATGAGTCCCATGGACATCTTTTTAATTTAGTAATATACATTGCAATCTACTGCTAATGAGGTTAATCGAGGTTAATTAAGACAGTGCTTTAATCACTGTATATTACCGTATCACAGTCTATGTCTTATTTCAGCACTGCAGCACTGTGGTCTGAAGGTTCGCAAAGGTTTTGAAGTTATGATCAAAGCCAGTGAATCCACAGAGGTCTTACCTGATAAAAATGCATTCACATCAGGTAGTTGCAGTGTCACAATCACAGGCTGTATGTGCATAAATCTGTTGCACCAGATTAATAAACCAGCAATAACAGGCTCCATCGAGGCTTTGTGGTCGCTGTGCACTGACTAATTGGCCTAGTGATCTTGCTCTTGACACAAGGCAACAAATTTAAGACCAATGGCAAATGGATGAACTAAAGCAGGGTTTATACTCCTTCCAAACTGTATGTTGGATGGTTTGATGGTCAGATAGCATCAGAAACCCCCTCCTCCCGCACATCGATTGGCTGCATCCGACTATTTCTGTAACTTTCGGAAACTGGCAATCCAACATTCACACCCTCTTCCCACAGTGATTGGCCAGCTGTATGGAGCCAGGCACTGAACTCCTCTCTCTCTTAGCTCTCTTTTCTCATTTGCTACATCTGTCACTTTTAATGAGAACAGCAGAGTGCAACGCTATGAACGTCTTCCAGGATAGACTGTCTGAAAATATGCCCCAATATCCCTGCTTTTAAACGATATCTTCTCTTCCTCCTCCCTCTCCTCCCTTTAGCTAAGTGCCATTATACATTTGGCTTGAATACAAGGATTTAAAAACACTGAAAGCACAAACATCTTCTATGGAAATCTCTGCAGGATTACAGGGACTTTCCTGTAATCTGTGGATCTGCAGACACAGATACTCATACGTGCATTCATGTGCAAACGTCTGAAAATTCAACATCTGTCCACAGACAAACAACCACCACTCACACACAGTCACTCATGCCCTATATGTAAACAGCTTTGCCCATGTTGTTCAGTATAATTCTGCTTCTTTGATTGCAGAACTGGAATCTCATCTTATCAGGCCAAAAAAATAAACAATGTATTTTTTGAATCGAAAATGCATGTTAGATGGTTGTGTATCGTAGTGGGAATTCCTCACCCTGACCCCAACATCTGAGAGAGCTGTTGAGCAACTCACTCAGATGCTGGGAAAAAAATAGATGGGTGGTCATAGTAGCATGACACACTGTATTTCAGGTCATTTTCTAAGCAAAGAAATGTTTCTGACTCCAAAGATCCTCCCCCAGAGCCACTGCACATGATTCCTATCAGAGGGCCGCAGGGAGAGGAGATAGTGAGTGGTAGCAGAGGAGGAAGAGGAGAAGGAGGGAGGCAGGGGGGGCGGAGGGAGGGAGAGAGAGAGAGAGGACAGTCATGCACTTACTAGCAGACACCCACACACAATTTCTCACCAGACATCCACACACACTTTCTCACATACGCTGCATACACATCGGAGCACCTGCTTTGTAGCCGCTCTGTATGTGTGGATCTGCTCGTGACGGCAGGATGCCTTCCTATGGCTGGCTGTTGGCTCTGTCTCTGGCAGCACTGACAGGTAAAAAGTTCTTCTTTATCCTCACCGATCTTTGTTCTCAAGACTTTTATTCAGCCACTGCAAAGATCAATATGTTTGTTTGCTTATGCTGAGGAGAGAAGCTGTGATGTGACGTAAAATGTTTATCTTTTAAATAACGTATTTGTTATTGTAGGACTGGGTACAGTTTGTTTTTTAGTTAAAGTGAGTTTGACTGCATGTATTTGCAAAGAGGCGTAAGAAATTGCTCTTTTCGTGCCTGTTGGTTTACTCATCTGAGTTTCTTTGCATAAAATGTGCTGAGATATCTGCTCTGTTTATGCTCTTTCCTTTTTCTTCTCTGTTTATTTCTCAGTGTAATTCTTATTGGACAACTTATGTTCCTTTTTTGCTTTTACCGACCAGAAGTTCTTATCCTCATAGATCCAGAGATTTGAGTTGATTCCACACTCTCTCTAAAAAGATTCGGCACGATAAGTTTCCAAAGAGAATGAGACACAGTTTACACTCCTCTGAAAATGTGCTTATATAGCTCAGCTCGGTCACCACTTTGTGTCACTTCCCAGTGTTTTTTAGCACAGTGCCTTTCTCATTACAGGGAACAATGCTGGAGCCATTGCATACGAGCGAACGGAGAGGAACTGCTCTCTGGTCCCTCCGGTAAGATCAACGCATGAATGACAGCATTATAATTTTGACAATTATTGACAGGATTATCACTGACTTCTACTCATAAAACTGCAAATATTAAGTCAGGCTATTGATTCTTCACACAGTAATTTCCTGTTATGAAACATGCATGCGTTTTATACAGTTAGAGTTAATGATTACTGCACATGCACTACTGTTAATGATTACAATGGGAGATACAGAAAGGGATGAATCAGCAGTTCCTTAGGTTTTAATTAAATCTGAAGACTTTTCACACACTCTCTCCCTTTGTGTGTGTGTGTGTGTGTGTGGGTGTGTGTGTTACAGTACCTCCCAAGCACAGCAGTAAATACCACTCTCCAGCTGCAGGAGTTACGAGAGCGAATGCGTCCCCTGAATATCTCTGCCTACATTATCCCTGGCACCGATGCTCACCTGGTACATCTGCTGTCCGTCATGATTAATTCATCTGGGTTTAAACCTTGCATGTGTGTAACCTGCTCTGTTTCTCTGTCAGAGTGAGTATATCGCACCACGTGATGCCAGGTTGGCCTTCATGACCGGTTTTACAGGCTCCGCAGGTACAATCCTTTCTGCCTCCTCCTCCTCTTCGTCCTCCTCCTCCTCCTCCTCTTCGTCCTCCTCTTCGTCCTCCTCCCCATGACTCAACTCCCCACGTCTGAGTGCCACGGTCATGCAGCTCCTCTTCTTTCATCCCACATCCTCGCCATATGGGCCCACTCTTTGTTCATTTGGTTTCATCACTCTCACTCGATGCATCGTTGCATCCTCTCATTCGTCTGCGCTCGCCTTCGCCGCAGTAACTTGACCATTAAATCATAAGATCTATTTTCATGCAATAATGGCGAACAGAATTAATGATCAGGCATATTTCTGTGCTGAGCTGCTGCACAGGATGAAAGGATGAGAGGATAGATGGCAGTTCAGTAATGTGCTGTTTACACCAGGCCTGCACCAAACTCCATAAAGAAAAGTCACATTTCTTAGGCCTCCGTTGAGAATCAGAAATGTGAAATTTAGATTCAGGGATCTACTCAGCTGTTGTCCATCTCATGTGAGGGTACAACTGTGGAATGATAATGTGAAAGCTTGATTATAAATCCACCACACATCGCCAGTTTGCTGTCTCCTCCGTGTTTCTTCTTATCCTTCCTGTTTCTCCCCACACGCACATTTTTCAAGATTAGCTGGCCCATCACGCATTGTTCTAAGTCAACTCTGACATTTATAGGCGTTTGTAATTCACTGTCACCGCTCCATAACACAGCTGCTGTCCTGCTTCTCCCCAGGCACTGCTGTAGTTACTCAGACCAAGGCCGCTCTATGGACAGACAGCCGCTACTGGGTTCAAGCTAAGAGACAGATGGACTGCAACTGGGAGTTGGAAAAAGATGGTGGGAAGCTATCATATTGTGATTACTTGTTATGACAACACAGGAAACATGGATTCCAATCAGATATTTGTGTTCTTGATGATCTAGGCTAAAAATAACCTGAGAAATGCTGCAGTTATTATTACAAGTTCACATGATAAAAATAGCTCGTCGGTACATGCCTCTGTTCAAAAACACTGAATATGTGATGCAGATTTTCACACATTTGTAAAACAGTAAACTAAACACATAGAAGTTTTTGTTACAGTTAAAAAAGGCAACTCACTATTTATGACTTGCATTGAGGCTAATCAGTGATCAAGGATTTAGATGGTTGCAATGAAAGTTTAAGGAAAACACATGCAAATTGAAACGCAAGCACAATTAAGAAAACATGTTTTCTATTTTGGCCACACATGGACAGCATTTAGATCCACAGGGCAAATAAATCACGAGTAAATAAAGAAACTCATCTGCCAGTTTGACATATGTTAACACAGTAAATGCTCTGCAAATTCAGAAAAGCTGCAAGTTTATACCCAGCATGATGATTTGCAGAGATTTCTAAAAACTGATCTAAAAGCTCATCAATGATGAGCTGACACATTCTGTGATTCTGATATTATTGGTGATATTGGCTACACTTTTACAACATTACTAGAGCATCCATTAGTATTTAGTAACCCCTAAATATTTTGCTGTGTTATAACTTTGTTCTGCTGTTTTATGTGCTTGCAGTATATTTCTTTATGCCAGATAACAGTTGTCAAATTGTTGAATGTGTGTATGGTTTCCTTGAAGGATAAGTCTGATGATATACTATATTTTTCTCATTCTCATCAAATCCCATGAAAAAAAACAATGGACTGATCCCACTAACAAGTATTGTCTGATATAGCTCTTTCCTCCATAAGGCTCCATTGTTATCCAAAAATGATTTTAAAAAAACACAAAAATGAGCAACAGCACTGTTCTACCTACACAGTTACTGAGTTAATCCCACATTGTGTCCTGCTGCTGTAATATACAGAATACTTGCAGCTTTATGCTTCAAATTGGACCCATGAGGGTTCAACACATGCTACACTTAAACTACTTTATATGATGCACCTGCACCATATAATGTACCTTCATTGCTTAACAATAATAATTCATTGGGTTTTCTTTTGTCTTTTTACTGTTTTTTATTGAAAACCTAAAGAAGTGATCTTTCACTATGTTTAAATATAATATCACTTTTATCTTTGTCAGTCATTTGTTACCTGAACACAGTATAACAAGTTGCTTATTGCACCTTTAAGTCTTCATATTTTGATTTGTTTAGTCAAAAGTTATTTATATTTTCTGAAACAGGGCAACCACATCAATAGAGACTATATTGTGTGATCAGTTTTTACTGTTGTTTAGTGAAACTGACAAAGCATCTAATCGTTCCTCATCTTGTTATGAAGCAGTTTGTGCTAATTTGATTCAGTACACATCTAGATGACAAAAAACTAACATTTTGAATTTTTTTATGATGTATAACGATATTCACCAAAGGTAGGTCAGCTGGATTTATTCTTTCATTTCCTCTAAAGTCAATAATAACTTCACTACAGTCTGTCATGTGTGATGTTCTCCAGTGTCCGTCAGCAGTGTGGCGGAGTGGCTCATCACAGAGGTCCCACCGGGCGGCCAGATCGGCTTTGATCCCTTCCTCTTCTCACTCAGTGAGTCTCTATTCTCCATCCTCCCTGTCAGTCCAGGTTAACATCAATAAACTGCTCGCCCAAGTAGATGGAAAATTATTGATGGAGCCTCCAGACGCCACACAGACTGTTAACTTGTGATTGATTCGGTTCAGTGTGCGCAATCATCTGCAATTTCCTCCATTTAGAAACACAGGAGGACTACGACGTCAATCTGGAGTCGAGCAATCGCAGCCTTAAGTCCATCCCTGCCAACCTGGTCGACCAAGTGTGGAAGGATAGACCGCCCATCCCGCCTGATACCCTCACCCGCCTGCCAGACAGAGTCATACGTGAGTTTCCTTTTATGTGTGCCTGTGTACACTACACACATACACACTGCAGTCAGACCTTTATCTATGTGCTGATAAATACCTGCAAACTGGACAGAGGGCAATAAGCGGCTCCACAAACACAGCCATAAACAGCATGTTCATGATTTTATGGCTGGCTGACAGATCAAATACTAACTCAGACAGAATGGAAGAGCCTCTGGGTAAGGAAGTTGTCTGGACGCCCGCAGGCCTTATTAGTCTTTATGGCCAGAGAATAGACAAATGGAGCAAATGGAGAGCATCATAAACCTAATGGTCTGTGTGTGTGTGCATATACGTTTGACTACAATCTGGTAAAAAGCATTCTATACAGGGGTTTTAGTAAGTCTTTTATAAATGCTGTCTCATAGGTTGGATATAAAAGCTTGGACTGACTGTCAGGGGAGAGACCATAAAGTGATGAGCATCTTGCAGATGACAGAAATGTCAAAGGAAAGAGCCAACTTACTGGAAAAGCACTGACTTGTGTCTGCACTTAGTAGAAAGCATCACGTTTACAGAAAGCACTGCTAATTGCATCCTTAAAGCTGTGCTAAACAATTTTTTATATGAACAATGGGTGAAAAAAAAAATACAAACACTCTGATAAACCCACTGTAACGTCCCATCTCAGTACCAAAAGGCAGACAAACAAATTGTAGTTTGTAGTCAAAATATCTCCCTCAGAAGTTGGTGGCGACTGTAATGGAGGTAAAATAGAGACAGTATTGAATTTACATTCATCAGACGGACACAAACACAACTCAGAAGGAATGATAATGTTGCTTTACATCTGCTGGATGTCGAAGGAAAATTGACTGATTAACAGAAAATGGGTGAAGGCCCCCAACACTCCCTATATAGGACACTCCCAAATCAATGACCACAGGTTTGATAAGAAGCTGCACTTTTTCATGTTGTGTCCAGCACAAATGAGCATCAAGTGTTTATTGTCATGTGGATACATACAGAAGTAAAATGTGTGTTTTTGCAGAGAGGTCCTGGCAGATGAAAGTGGAGCATATAAGGAATGAGATGAGGGACAATCCGTACCAACCCACAGCCCTTCTCCTGTCAGCACTGGATGAAACAGCCTGTGAGTAACTCAAACTTTGTCCATGAAGCTGCTCAAACCAGTTTCAGTAAATCATACAATTGAATCTACTGAAATTTCTATGTTTATTTTCTTCTTCATGCTCATTTGAAGGCCACCTGGTGGCTGCAGGGCTGCTTAATTTAGCTTGTGTACGCCTCAGGCCAGCTTTGAATATACTGTTTGCTACCAAAACAAAAGACAACAAAACAAAGCACAAACACAACTGTAGCCTGAAGAGTTCAGACATCTGATATGAAAGATTATCTAACTGAGAGAAACAGCGGTTTCTAGAGAAGGGGCAGTACTCATATCGAACAACATATTCAAGGAGGTATAAAGACGTAAATATACAAACTTAAGGCCTTTAAATACAGCTGATTGTGGTTTTAACAGTTTGTTTAACTGATTTGATTGAAGCTGGTTTAAGTAACTGGTAACAGACAGGTAATGAAGCAGGGTTATAGCAGTGTACACTTGACTTATCACCTCAGCATCTTGTAAATGAACGGTGTATTATTCAGAACACACAGGATGACTGCTGGGCTTCAGACCTTTCCTGACTTCTTATTTCAGAATTAGTGAGTTTATTTTCAATGACAGGGGCACAGAAAAAGTCACGCACATCAGACACAAACATTAGATGCAAACGGCGTCTCTGGGCTCAGGTGGATCTGTCAGATGATGTACATGAATGTGTGAGCTGCTGCTGCTGCTGCTGTGACAGTCAGGGGTGTTGTATGTTTGTGTTCTTTTAGGGCTGTTTAATCTGCGAGGCAATGACATCCCATACAATCCCTTCTTCTACTCCTACACACTGCTCACAATGGATAAGATCTGGTAAGTCCATTTTTCAGGGATTACATGTGAACACATCAGATTCCTTTCAGATGTTTTCCCTCATGTCTCTGTTCCTGTAGCTGTAAACCTGTTATATTTACATTTTGTATAAGGACATGTAGCATTTTTCTTACATAAACCACTGTTTATACTTTCCCTTCTACCAAATCTTCCAGGCTCTTTCTCCACACCGACAGAGTGTCAGAGGAGTTGAAGGTGTACTTGAACGCCTCCTGCGAGGGGCCGCTCTGTGTGCAGCTAAAAGGCTACGACACTGTTCTGGATAATTTAAAGACGTATGTGGCCCAGCCTGGGGTTAAAGTGTGGATCGGCACCGAGTACACAAACTACGCACTTTATGAGCTCATCACACCACAGGTACGCAGATATTTTATTTCATAATATACTGTGCTGTATAATTTCTTACACAGCACAGTATATTCTTTTGGTGTTACATAGATTTTTTTATGTAATGCAACATACACATATAAAGTATAATAATCTGTTTGTGTTGCTGTACTGTCATTGTATTTTATCATCAGGGCAGCTGTAGTGAGTCACCACTTGATGGCAGCTACTGAAATTAAACATTTTTATGCGTGTTGTGAACAGAATCCAAGTTTTTAAAGCTGCACTAATCAACATTTTTATATAAACAATGGATCAAACAACTATGGTAATGTGAAAGGTGTTGCTCATAGTGAAAAACCCTCAAAGAGTAAAGACAGTGAAATGAAAAACAATTTTCCATGTTCTGTTCCTGTGGTTCATTTATATCTTGTTACATTCTAAATACACACAAAAAAATGTTTCTTTATGAAAATGCCTCTTGCAAATATATTTTTGATGACTCATCTTGAACTCGGAGGCGGTTACACAAATCTATCCAATCAAATCAAATGTGACTAGCTCACCCCACCCATCACATGATACCACACTTGTGGGTTAGCAAGTGGGTGGCTAGCTGAGTGTTATCATAATTGGTGGTATGTGTTTGAGTTTCAGCTGTGAAAACGAAAGATGTGGTTAACATCTAATCTGTTGATTTAACCATTATTCTCCTCCTACTGGGTGAACAACGCGTGCGACTGAGTTGTGTCCTTCAGCTCTGTATGTCATTCTTTCCCCCCATCTCTAAATCTCGCTTCAGTCACGCTCACCATTAACAGATAAAATCACATCTAGAGATTTAACTTAAATCCCAGTAGTGTCTAAACCCTGCTAATATATTCCATTTCCTGTGGAAATATTTAGCATTACAAAAGATAAAAATAATCTGTCTTCTGTTTCACTTCAAGCTCATTGTTTTGGCGCTTGGTTGTAGATGCAGTAGGCAGCTGTTTTTAGTCAAAAAGCTCTGATAAACTCACTGTGTAATACCTGTTCAACAACAACAACAGACAGACTCAGTTAGCAAGAAGCTGGTAAACACAGTTGGAACATTTAGCAGCTAATGAAGCAGATATTTCCCTCAGGAGATGGCAGAGACCAAAACAGAGCTAAGAGAGAGGACTGAAATTCTTCAAATGGACAGAAATGCTAGTTTTAATAAAAAAATAATGTTGCTCTGTGTCTACAGGATATGTAAAATGTTTTACTGACACGTTTGCTGTAACAACTTCATGAGGTGGTAACATGTTGTGTTTACAGCTTGTTTTGCTGCCTCTTAAGTGGCCAAAAAAAAAAAACAATTAATGCAGGTTTGAGTGAGTTTGTCAATCACTAATCTGTGTACTCAATTTGTAGAATTAACAGCTTCCAGAAGTTAAATAACTACCTATCCCTTTGCAATCCTCCATGTCGTGTTTAAAAGTAAATGCACCTAAAGAAAATAATATAAAAGGGCTATTTTCTAGGGTTGAAAGGTTCTATTTGTAAAAGAGAGGACAAGGCCACTCCAGCAATATATAGTGTTATAGTACATATGGTATATTTTTGTATTAATTATTGTTTCTCTGCATCATGTAGGACAAACTAATGACAAGCTCCTACTCTCCTGTGCTGACAACTAAAGCCGTGAAAGATGAGACGGAGCAGCGAATACTGAGGGATGCTCATGTATGTCATCTGCACACACAGACACACACACACTCACACTCAGGTTATACACAAGCAAACCACAACACACATGCACACACCCACACAGTTGCTGTATAATTACTTACAAAGAAACACGTGGTTGTTGATTATAAAGCAGATTTGAGCCTCTAGTACAGACTATTGTCTTCACAGGAATTCATTAATCAGCCTTTATTTTCAAACCGGCTGGGCTTTTATGAATCGTTTTCACTGATGGCTCGAACACTTCACTGAACACACACCTTGATATGTTAATTACCCTGTCAAAATATGTCTGAACAGTCTCACAGCATGTCTTTGTGTATCATTGTGGCTCTCTGCAGGTGAGGGATGCGGTCGCTGTCATCCAGCTGCTGATGTGGTTGGAGAAGGCCGTGCCCGAGGGGAAGGAGACCGAGCTGACTGCTTCAGAGTACGTCAATAAGTGTCGCAGGTGAGTTCACATGTAAATACACGAGATGCTGACATACAGTATGAGAGCTTAAGAGCTTAGAGAATATATCACGGTCATGAAAACACAGAAGATCAAACTCAGAAATGTCTATTTATGTTTTAAAACTCCAGAAATATAGTATAGAATGGTTATAAATACATTTACTTCATAGTGAGGTTTCAGAGCTAATATAAACATCATTGCAGCAAACAGAAGGACAGCAGAGGCCCAAGCTTTGAAACTATCTCTGCAAGTGGACCCAATGCTGCTCTTGCTCACTACAGGTGAGATTAACTCGTATTTTTCTCCTTTATCGTGACTGGATTTTTATTTTATTTATTTCTTTGATCGTAGTATGTACAGTAATCATCTCATCTTTGTTGTTTTCAAAGCATAGATTTTAGATTGTAACCTCTGCTTGTTGTTGTGAGTTCAAGGATGCTTAGACATCCAGAATCATTGGGTTCATGTCTGCCATCGTCCAGAAGAAAAATACGATTCAAAAAGTAGACGTTGTGAAAAAGATTTAATTTGAAAAAGGTTAATTAAAGGTCAACGCTGGTAATATTCTGTTTTTTTGTTTGTTTTTTTTGCTGGCAACACATCCCAGACAAAGACCAAAACTAACAACTGAGCCTCTGAAGCTCCATCGTCCAAAAAATATTAAAAACACAGTTTGTAGTACTAGATGACACATTTCCTCATCACCAAGAAAGGTAGTTCATTTTGAGTCAGTCCCACATACAGTTCAATGTCATGCTGTATAAATATCCTTCAGTGCACCACATGTGTGTTAGTCCTTCACTGCAACGTACAAGTGAACAGTTTGCTCTTGTTTGTGTAACATTTACTGAATACTCCAGTTTCCAAGTGATTGGTAGAAATGATTGAGCCTTTATAAAATGAAACTTTATATTTGTGAGCTGCTTTTTGTGATTTACACTTTTTTTACATGGGCCTTGAATGTTTTTTCTTTCCTCCTGTAGACAGTTAATTCATATTAAGTATAACTTTTTTAGTATGTGGCAGGCTGTCAGGAGATGTTGTACTGCCATAATGTACAAATGTGACTGGTGCAACTGGCTGTCTGATCCATCTTAGTGGAGTTTCAGTCAGTGTAGCCATGGGAGCTTGTTGAGCTTGTAGCTTGGTTTAAAAAACATGCCTCTAAAATACTTGAATATATGTAAAACAAAGAGATAAAAGGTGAGAAATCAATCTTTAAATTTAAGGCATGCTTTAGATAATAAAACTCAGCTACCATCAGATGGTTGTAGTGCTGATATTATTTCCTGTTTATTATTTCCTGTTTTTCTATGTTGCAGCCCAACAAATGAAACCAGCAGGAGATTGACTGTTGAAGAGATGTATCTGATCGACTCTGGTGGCCAGTATCTGTGAGTAAAATCACACTGTCTTCTAGTTTCACCTAATGTCACTTGCTTTTGAAATGAGTCATCCTGTCTCTCACTATTATCACCAGAGACGGGACCACTGACATCACTCGGACGGTTCACTGGGGAACCCCCACAGCGATGCAAAAGGTAACACTTTTAATGCAATATTGAAAGTGTGAATGTTAGATTTACATTTTCTCTGTCAAAACACTAGAGATGGCTAATCTTCCAGACAGCAGTGGATCAGTGGAGTTTTTCTGTGTCACTGCGCCATTATTACAGGATTAGATGACACTGTATTGATCCCCAACCTCATTATGTGTTAGAGCAACAAATCAAAATGAAATCAAATCTCTATTCAGACACAAAAAAGGAGTGCAATAAAAAGTTGTGCAATAAAATGAGTTATATCACATTATAAGTGTGCTTAATGTGCTGTAATATATATATATATAAAACATATAAGATGGATAGCAGAATATAAAATAATAAATAATAAATAAATATTGGTATGAAACATTCAAAGAATTTACAGTATATACAGTTTGGAAAGTCTGTAGTGTAATGGGATAGTATAACAACTGTAGGATAATAGAGTACACTAATAATTGGAATGATGTAGAATATATAGCATGACATATATGTATTGCAAGTGAGTGAAGTGAAGTGTTACAGTGCAACATCGTATAATCATATAAGCCTGAAACTCTTCGACTTGTGGCTGTAAAAATCTTTGCAGTGATCTCCTTTCATTCCAACATTTAATGCCACATCATTTTCCTAGTCATTAAGCGTATGTCTTGCTTCACAGGAGGCCTTCACTCGAGTACTCATGGGAAACATTGAGATTTCTCGAACCATATTTCCCTCAGGGACAAGAGGTAGGAAGGAAAAAAAAAAAGTCTTGCATGTGTACAACGAAATTTACGATTCTGCTCTGAAGTCTTTCCCAGTTTCACCACTAGAGAGCACTGTTCCTCCACAGTCATCACTGTTGGAGTTGATCTGTTTCTATATCAGCAGCAGGATGTCTGATTCGAGCCCTGTCTGTGTGGCTCTTGCTTCTCAACAGGTGTAAACATGGAGATGCTGGGTCGCCGGGCCTTGTGGGAGGTGGGGCTGAACTATGGCCATGGCACAGGACACGGTGTTGGAAACTACTTTGGAGTTCATGAGTGTATGGCTCCTTTCCTTTTTCCATATGCTCTTCAAATTTTATAACCCCCACCCCAGGTTTAAATTAAATTATTGTATTCAGCTGTGACATTTTTTACCACTGAAGCAGAAGAGAGAAAAGGCAGATTTCAGTGCTCTGCTGTCTTTAACAGGATCACAATTATGATGCACAAGAGGCTGTTTGAGAATTTACATTATTGATCCTCATTACACTGTGGTGCTGGAGGGAGAAAATTAATAAGCCGACAAGCAAATAGCATGTTTGAACACACTTATCTTGCTTGACTGAACAGAGCTGAAAAACCCACAACAGTCCAGGTTCTTAGTCTGAACTTGATCAAAGATGCAAGGACTGAGTTTTTGGCCCGAGGTAGAAGGAGAAACAGCTCTCATTACATGCATGCTCAGCATGTTCAGCTCTTTGAGTCGACATGCAAAAGGTTTGTTGTTCATAACCTCAGTGGTATTTCTGTTTTGGATCATTGAAAATTACAAGTCAGCACTGTCTGAGAAAATGGACAACAACAGCCTTCATGTAGTCATTCAAATCTGGAACTGAACTCAAGCAACACCTGCACTATTAAACGTGATCTGGCATCCTCAGACTACTGCCTTTTCCTCAAGATGAATAAACTGAGCAGTCACCATTTTGACAGTGACCATTTTCTAAGACAGTGCTGACTTGCAATTAACTAGCTATTGACTTAAAACTCTCCTCATAATCACTCAAAGAGTTGAACTTCACATGCATGGAACAAGAGTCTTAGACCACGAACATATCCATCAGAAATGTGCACAAATCAAATGTTTGTTTCACTTAGTTTCTGTGATATTATCTGTATCTTTATGGCGTGGCATTGTAATATTTTTGCAGGGCCAGTTGGCTTTCAGGGCAACAACATTCCTTTCAGAGCAGGCATGTTCACATCTATAGGTGAGACCAATATTATTATCATTTTAAAGGAATTTGACTTCACATGTAGTGCATTTCACGGCTCAAATGTTAGAGCATAGAAAAAATACTAACCTACTAATGATTTTGTTTAAGAACCTGGATATTACAAGGAGAATGACTTTGGGATCCGTATTGAAGACATTGCTGTGATCGTACCCATCCAGACTAAGGTAGATGCAGAGCGATCGGCCGAGCCAGAGACTTTATGACAATATTTTTCTATTTAAAGTGAGATATTAGGAGAGTAAGATCATTACATTGTGAATAATGTCTTAAACCATGTGTTTTTGTTTTGCTTTCCCTCAGTATGGTCACAACTTCCTGACCTTTGACACTGTGTCACTGGTTCCATATGACAGAAAGCTGATTGACACATCTCTCCTCAGCTCAGAGCAGGTGAGAAACTGTTTGACTCCACTTCTTGTCAAGATGTTAAGATGTAACTGGAAACTCACTATCATTTTATTTTTAAAAGGTGGTACTAAAAAGTGCTTACCCAACACATTAACACATACAATGAATGCCCAGTAACAAGCTGCAATTTAAGTTCCCCAGTAATACAGTTTCCTCTTTCAATTTGTAAATACCATTGGGTATAACATAGTGTGACATCAAATGGGTCTCTCATTTTCCTGCCTTAAGAGCGCTGGTTTCCTCTTAAAATCCCCTTTTAACACTTCAGGTCTCTCTGCAGCTCAGAGATCAAAACATACTCTGTGAAAACAAAACCACGTGTGAAGTTTAACTTCTGCATTTCTGTCTCTTTTTATCTGAAGAGAAAATGTGCTATATATATTTATATATAACATAATTTAAAGTGCACATCAAACACACACAGATTTGAGGATTGGGGTCAGTCACAAGTGCCATTTCCTGCTAAATGTGTACTTTTACTTTTGATAATTTAGCTGATAATACTTTAATACTACTAATTTTACTAAAAGAGTATTTTTACATTGTTGTATTAGTACTTTTATTTAAGTAAACAATATCGGGATTTCTTCCACCATTTTTAGCAGAACAATGATTTATTTTGTATTTTTTTAAGGGGCAGCATGTACACAAAAAAAGTGGCATGGTGGTGCAGTGGTTAGCACTGTCACCTCACAGCAAGAAGGTTCTGGGTTTGAGCCCCGGTTTCGTCCCAGGGCTTTTCTGTGTGGAGTTTGCATGTTCTCCCTGTGTCTGCATGGGTTCCTCCCACAGTCCAAAGACATGCATGTTAGGTTAATTGGTGACAATAAAAATGGCCATAGGTGTGAATGTCAGTGTGAATGGTTGGCCCTGCGATGGACTGGCGATCCGTACAGGGTGTACCCCGCCTCTCAACCAATGACAGCTGGGATAGGCTCCAGCCCCCCCACAACCCTTAATGAATAAGTGGTATAGATAATGGATGATGAAAAGTGGCCCAAGTATTGATCCCTGTGGAACACCCGTATTTAATCTAAGAGCAAGAACATACAGGATTCTTACATACTTAAATTCTTAAATTCATTTTTGTGTGTTTATTCCTAATTTCCTAAATTCATCCAATTCATCTGTATTAACCAAAGCTGGTTTAGTCTTTAGGACAGTGTCTGACTTTAATTGAGAGTGGTCTTGTCTCTGCAGCTTCAATGGCTGAATAAATATTACGAGACAATCAGGAAGCTGGTGGGTCCTGAGCTTGACAAACAGGGACTCCATGAGGAGAAGGACTGGATGCTCAGAAACACTGATCCCTTCATGACGTCTGGATCTTCAGCATCTGTCTGCTCTTCCTCACTGACCCTCATCGCTCTGGCTGTTGCTCTCCTCCACAACGTGATCTGACCATCTCCACCTCTCTTGCACTCATTCTCAGCAGACTTGCACACTAATGTTACCCCTATGCAGTCTCTATTGAGCAGCTATACCAGGTTGAGAGATGCACTGCAATTTAGCATTTTTTTAATTAAAAGATATATTTGATCAATAATTTAACTATGTGAATAAATGTCTGATATTGTGGCGTTCAAAGTTTAAAAATGATCTTTTTTGTGATTTTTTTATGTTTTAGCTTTTTTGTTTTTAAACTGGACATTTGTATGACCAGCTGATATAATTTCTATTTTATTAAAGTAACACTCTTTAAAACAGAGGGGTTCTGAATCTGATCACTTTTTAACTTGTCAAAATCGTAAAAGACTTCCAAGTCATCTGTGACTTCATTTGGACTTTTGATAGATAGTTACAGAGTACGTTCACTAAAGTACTCTACAATTTTGAGGCACTTGTATACTTTGTATGTCTACACAATTACATTTCAAGGTAGGTATTGTACTTTTTACTCCACTACATTAATTTAAAAAATATTGAGTTACTTTTCTGATTCTGATTAATAATACTAAATATAATATTTCATCATAGATTGATGTTGATGTTCATTGATATACTGTAGATAAACTGTAAGCATAACAAAATGATTTTTCCATTCACAACCAACAGTCTGCTCTTTATCAGCTGGTACTGATTTCCATACAGTAACCAGTGACCACATCAGCCTACAACTAGTGTTTTTTGGTCATAACTATTTTAACCACATTAAAAAACAAAGCATTTTTAAACCTGTGTAGTTTCATATACCCAGATCATCAATCATCATGTAAACAGCTTTAAGCAGATCTCATGTTTTACCTCTTCCACGTGTGAAGAGCTCATGCCTGCTGAGGGATCATTTCCCAGGGCAAACGGTTTTGTTCAGCTCGTCTTGAAGGTGTGAATGTGCTTACAGCACACCACACCCTGCATCAGCATGCTCTTTTCATACATGCATCACCAAAAGCACATGAGGAAACCTCTCACACAGAAAGCTGGACAGATTTCAAAAAAGTATATTCATTCATATCCGCTCTGTGTCAGGTTTGAGGTAAAGAGGCTTGAAAAGAGGAACAGCAAGTGTGAGATCATTGTTCTCTATGAACAAAAGCCTCTCCCACTTTTTTTAAAATGTAGTTGCTGACATCTTCACGTGTGGCCATAAAAGATGTTTGTGGAGTTTTCTTGTAAACAAAGCACATTGTGTGCCTCTTTAGGCCTTAGCTGATTTTTTGTAGCGTGTGCATATTTTCCTTGTTTACGTCCTTATTTGCAAGCTTGCAGTCTTCTTCTTCACAGCATTTGTTAACACATTCTTAAGCTTTTTTACTTGTTAGAGCCACCAACTGTCACAACCATGCTTCTTGTGTGCATGAGCATCCTTCTGTCTGAGAACAATATAAACAAAACAGGGACCCACTCCTAAATATATTGCTCCACAACGCTATTAGTTATAGAAAACTCTTATCAGGGTACCTATAAGTATTACACTTACACGTGCTATTTGTGTGTTTTTGACAACGCTACAAAGCCTATGTTTTAGCATTAACTATTAATTTTAGCTGTTTATTCACCAAAAGCTTCAGCCATCGTTGCATTTACAAGACAAGAGGTTAGAATACGTTAGTTCTTCATCCATCATAGGTTAGTTATAAGTACAGTAGCTAGTGCTGGGTGATAAATCAATATCGATAATTATTGAAATATAATTTTATATCACAATGTAAAATCTGACACTTATAGGTAAGGTAGCGTAATCTGACCATTTTAAGTAGGATAGCTTAATCTGACAGGGAGGAAATATCTACCATGATTCATCATTTATCGTGATAATTATCACGATAAATGATGAATCATGATAATTATAACGGTAGTGCAATCTGACAGACAGACAATAGCTATCCACATGGTATAAATGTAATTATAAGATGGGTAGCGCAATCTGACAAGAAAGAAATATCTATTAGAATCGACTATACTTATATATACTTATTCTTTTATATATATATATATATATATATATATATATATATGTGTGGTGTGTCTCCTTCTTATCCTAAATCTGCTTTTCTTCCTGACATTTTTGGGTCAACACAGGATGTCAGGTGGAGCTTGTTTCTCTGGTTACTAAGATCTAGACATCTGATGATGAAATATCCTTCATCAGGTTAAAGATTATAGTTATAATGCTATATGAGGTGACAGTGACATGATTTGAAATACTACTGACAACCAGTGCTTATGGAAAATGCTGGGCAACTTATATCAATTGACTTTGTGTTTACTTTCTTAACCGGCACAGGCAGCTTTGGGAGGAGGAGAGATACAGGACGACACGAAGAGACTGACTGAAGGAGAGAGAGAAGGTGATGGAGATGACAGATGATGAAAAGGTACTGCCCACTGTGTCTAGGATATGATTTGCATTATGTCTTTGTGCTTCAACATAATCAAAAAACTGAACTAAGGTGCATCCCATTGCATACTCCCTGATGAATCAACAATAATAATATAATTACATCTAACATTATAGTAATATTTTAGCTTTCTGAAAGGGGCCACCTTGCACAATGAGAACTTTTTACCTTTAATACTTGAAGTATATATTTCTGAGTGCATGTGTACTTTTACATTTTGAATGCATTGCTTTCACTTGTAATAAAGCATTTCTAAAGTTAAGTATTGTTACTTTTACTTGAGTTAAGGAACTAAATACTTCTTCCACCACTGCCTTGGATTTCAGGTGTCCTCCACTAAATCAAAGACAACCTTTTGTTTATTGTTTTTATCCATTTAAGATCTGCAGACAGATTAGACTTGTTGCCAGCCTTTACCCGGCTGACAGGAAACTAAAATAGGGCATCGTCTCATCATGTGGTTTGCTACCCCACCAAAATAACAAGCTAAACATTGACTAACATTGAACTTCCCTCTCTCCTTGTACGAACAGTGTTTGCCTTCTCCTGCTGGCTGAGTGTACATTTTAAAAGCACGGCACATTTCTGAGTCACTCAAGTTGTTTTTGTCTTAATTGTCTGTTTTGGATGTTTTTACAGTGCTGGCATGTGTCAGGCCTTACAACTTATTTGTCTCAGAAGACCATTTTCTGTGTAATTATCTTCTTTTGGATGAGCTGGACTGACTGATCACCAGTTTGTGATGTTATTATGGCGTCTTGTAGCAGAGGCCTGCTGCAGCTGCAGAGCCGTTACTGAGTTTCTAAATATGTCATCTCTATAGGTCTTTCACTTCCATGCTTCAGTTGCGATAGCTACACAACAAGCTAAAAAGTCATGGTTTAATCTGGACGCAAAGAACAAGTAATGACTAAGCAGAGCGTGATAGAGGTCTTTCCTGCCAGCAAATTAACTTCAACATTCTGCTGAAGTTGAAAACTGATGTCTGTAGGAGTAGAAATGTTGTAATCCTCTTCATTACAGCTGTGACAAGCAGCAAGAGATGATGTGATGAAATGCTTTTAAAACAGCCACACTTTAGAGAGTTTTTATCTGACTGAACATGTCAAATGAACATGTCAAATATGAGCAATCACAGGTCAATTATTTGATCACAACAGTAAAAAAAAATACCTGTTAAACAGAATTCACAGAAAAATGACAGCCCTTCCATAGTAACTGTCAGAACAGTTGTGATGACATTTTGTTGAAATGTTTCATGTGTCAGTTTAGTTTTGATCCACAGAGAGCTTATAGCACACAAGCATATAGCACGCTCAGAAATACATGTAACAAAGCCACTAGTCCGTGTGTAAACTTAAGCACAAAAAAAAAACAGGGTTTGCCTCTTTGGTTTCAGAGTGGTCATGTGACTTCCTCTCAGCCTCTGCAGGCTACAGAATGCAGCTTTGCCTTCCTCTGTTTTTTTTTTTTTTTTTAATCTGACAACTTCGGGAGTGAGAGCACAGTGACAGAAACCCTCAGTGATTACAACCGG
This sequence comes from Lates calcarifer, assembly GCF_001640805.2. NCBI lineage: Eukaryota > Metazoa > Chordata > Actinopteri > Centropomidae > Lates > Lates calcarifer. The sequence goes on along the minus strand of NC_066840.1, from coordinate 16,391,751 downwards.
TGTAACTTTCTCACAGCTGTTTGTCCAGAGAGATTCGAGGACCAGTGAGGAAGATGTTGAGGCGAAGGCCTTCAAATGCCTCAGAGAAGGAGCAGGTGCAGAAAAAGAAGGTGAGCAGAGTTTTTATCACTTTGTTTCGGATGATCAAAGTTAAGTTGAGGAAGTTAATGTGCTCAAACTGAGCTTTTATAAAGATAAATATTATAGATCACGAAGAGTGCTTTTGTCACACACTTGAAGGACTTGTTCGCACTACAACAGTGTGTTCAGCTGTCTTTGTGTGCACATCTTTTCAACACAGGATGTCAGCTCAGTGCAAACCTTTGCGGTGAAGCTGAAGGAACCCACAAACACAAACGTACGCTTAACACAGAGCACAGTAAGATCTTTGTTTAAAACAGAGGATTTTTCATTCAGTTTAACAGCCTCAACCTATTCTTTGTGCTCTTTTGGTAAAGTTCCTCTATTCTAGCAGGAATGAATCATTGCTGCAAATGTAGCTTGAGTCAGAACGGGCTTCGCTGCTTCTGCTGCCTGTGTCTCCAGCTGCCAGCATGAGACCGAGCCTCCTACGCTTGACACCAGTAACCTTATTTTCCATCCACGTCTCCCCTCCTGTGGTCTAATTCACGCCTTATTATTACACATCTCATTGGCTTTGTTCTCGGCAGTCATCTCATAACCATTATTTTCACTGGCGATAATCGAGGCTGGAGAACATCACTGTTCCATGACATGATCAGCATTAGTAGAGGACTGATTTATCTGAAAGCTTTGTGAGCTGTGGCTGGAAAAACAGACAATTAAACCAAAAACCTCATAATAAAAGGTAGTTTGTTCCCTTGGCTGCACTGGTGGTTTAATTCTCCAGGTTTTAGACATAGACAGAAACCATCAACCACCGGTGCTGACTGGATGTCTGCAATGATTGGCTGCCAGCGGTTGCTAAAGCTTTGCCCATTTCCTGTGGTTTCAACAAAGAGTTGAGAAGGATGAGCTGAGATAAGCTCATGCACAGTGACATGTAGCTGTATGGAAAATTGTGCTAAGAATTTCCACCAAAGCTTCAAAAAACTTAGATATGAAAATTATGCAAAAGAGTGAAAACTATAGCTAAAAATAAGTCTTCATTTTAAGCACATGCACATGACATTCTATACACCAGACTAAAGCTAAAAGGATTAGTCCATTAATTGAATATTTGATTGACAGAAAATTAATCAGCAGCTATTTTCATGATACGTTAATTGTTTAAGTCAAGCAAGTCTGACAGTTCAACCCCCTCAGTTATGAGACTGTGTAAATTAAATATCCTCAGGTTTTGGTCTGATGTTTAGACAGAACAAGATATGTGACGACATCATCTTGGGCATCTTCTGTTTTCTGACATTTTATTGACCAAATAATCAGTCGATTAATCAAGAAAACAATCTGCAGAGTTGTAGTTTATTCCCATCTTCATGCTGGTGCTAAGTCAAACTCAAATGACAAATTAAACTTTCTCATTTTCCAGTGTCATGATCTTTGGTAAAGTTTAAACTTCAGTCTCACAAACACAAACTAGTTATTGCTGGAACTCTCACATGTCACCACATAATTTCCTTTGTGTTTCCTGCTAAACTTCTCAGCAACATTTATCATCGCGGGTCTGCAATGTGCAGACGCTCAGTGACCCAGATTCAGGACTTTATCTCTGATAAGTGTGTGAGGAGAGACATGGGCAGTTGTTCCTTTTTAGAAATCCCTCTGCAGATTCATTCTGTCCACAACTCAAGAGATAGAGATAAGTCATGTGTGCACAGCCGTGAGTTCAGCATTATCAGCATTGCATTAAAACCAAACAACTGTCTTTTTGTTTACTGTCTAAGATCAAGTTTTATATCACTGGCCTTCGCTGTTGTTAGCCTTTGTCATCATGATTTTAAATAGATCTGATTCCTTGTGTATCTACAGCTCACCCTGCAGAGGTCCAGCAGCTTCAAGGACTTTATGAAGCACAAGCCCACCTCTCCCGTTGTTTCAGAAAAGGAGTTTGCACTGGAGGAGAGTGTAAGTCTGCCTTGCTTATTGTTCCTCTCAAACAGACACAAAAATATCATCAGAGATACTCTACATCACTTTTTTTTTAGAAAAGTAGAAGTAGATGTCCTGTAAACTCTTTGTATTTTAAGTTCCTAAGTGATATTTCCTTCAGATATTTTATCACATGGTTCCCCATTCTTTATGCTGTGACCAGTTGATGCAGCCTCTAAGTGACACTGCATCCAGAAGAGACTAGAATGCACAGGGGCAAAGCAGAAATTGTTATCAGCTATCATAAGTGCACAGTTTGTGCTTCCTGATTTGTAAGTGTGTGCACAGATGTTGACACTTTTTGAATTCGCAGAACTTTAATAACTTCCCAGTAACATTCTATGTGCCGTAGGTGGAAGTTGGCAAGACAAATAAGTAAAGAAGTGTAGAAGAAGAGAGGAAGTAACAACAAGAAGTATTGCACAGGGCCCAGATGACAGTAGCCTGCAGACAGGATGTCCTCCAGTGTGTTAGCTAGTCAAGCAGAGAGCCTCTGCGTCAGAGGCTGTTGCAGAAGCAGCAAGCATTTCATCAGGTGCCTGAAGGTCCTCCCCCACAGAATCTGAGCATTTTTAGTTTATCGTTATTTTATTTCTCAGACATCAAAATCTATCCTGAGAATTCAACTGTTTCTGTGGCCACTGTGTGTGTGTCATTGTGGTTATTTCACATTACACCCTGCAGATAAACACACGCCCTCTTCACTGTAGTGCTTGGTCAAGAAAAGTTAAAACAAAATTCAGTTATGAAGGAGTCTACAAGTGCACAAAAAGTTTAAAAACATCATATGTGACAACATATTTTGACATCAGATTACTCCACCAGAATTACACAAGAAAATAGCTGTGATAAACCCTGCAATTGTGTACTGTTGCAGGCATTCACTGTCATAAAATTCACCTCCAGCTGCCAGTGTTTAGTGGAAGCATTGTGATATTCAGTGTTTAAAAAGACTAATATACCCATTGCAAACTAACTTCTGAGTTAATGCTTTATTTTCTTTAAATATAACAGCACTCCACAGCATTTTTGCCTTATTTTCCTTTGCCAATTACAAAGGATTCGACCTCTGTGACGGCAAACAAAACAAAGCGTCACACAGAACATTTGCTCCAACGAACTGCCTCATAAAAACACTGAAAACATCATTAGCTTCCATTACGGTGCCCACAGCCCCACACTGCAGTCAGAGTTATGTTGGGTAGTGCTCTCAGAAACTGTGCTCTCAAGCACCTGGCTACAATAGAGTGTGCAGGTGTGTGTATTTGTGTGTACATGTTGTGCATGTGTGTGTGCAAGACTGTGGGTATCAGTTTGTGAGTATGCAAACCCCATTACCACAAAGTCTGTGGGTTTTTCTAGTTTGTGAGAAGTGAATTCTTGACAGTGATGCTACTGTGAACCACCGTGAGAATTCATTTATGTCAGTGGTACAGTTTTGTAAATTTTTTAATTACTCACAAACTTTACTCCATTTGACTTTGTAGATTGTAACACATGTCCTCTCATCTCCTAACATCTGTTGACACACTGTTGAAATAGTTGATGATTTTTTTATTCTCATCTCAGGTGCCAGAGACAGAAGAATCAGTGAAAAGTGGCAGCAAACTGGGAAAGAAATGGCGCAATGTGATCTCACGTACCATGACCCGCAAAACATCCAAGATGGTGCAGAAGGCTCTGGCTGAGGAGGGGGTAAAGACAGTTTCACAAAGCTCCACATCAGTTGCAGAAATGTGACTAACATCTGAATATCACAGAATTTGAACTGAAACAGTTGATATATTCATAAACCTGAAATAGTATTCATGATACATGGTTGAACTATGAAGCATTACTGATACAAAAACACACCCTGGCATCTGTAAAGACTTGAGAGATGTTCATGTTACAAAAAGATTGAACTCCATCTAGTGGACAAAGGTGTGTACTGCATTGTTCAAAACAAAGGCAGGGTTTTCAATCATAGAAAAGAGCAAGTGCATTTACTCAAGTACTGTACTTCTATTTACTTGAGTATTTCCATTTCATGCCAGTTTATAATTCTACCCCACTACACTTCAAAGGGAATTTTTGTATTTTTTATGCCATTGCATTTATCTGACAGCTACAGTTAGCCAGTTAAGAGAACATGATTACAGATGAAATTGTGCAACAGTATATACAGTGGTTAGATTAGCTCCACCCCAACCAGCTATAGCAGTAAAATGTCACTAACACAGTACAACACATAGTACAACACACACAGAAGCAAAACTCCAAATCATTTGTCATTATTGTCATTATAAGGTTGCTGTAGTTTATAGTGACCAGAGCTGATATCTGAAGCCTTATACTGTTAAACACATTCTCTCCCAATGTGTCCCTCTGTTGTTCACATTGACCTTGAAAATTTAAGTGCAAACATTGTTTCAATTTATGGATCAATTCAATTTATGGAGCCTCCAAACTCAAGAATATAAGTAAATTCATCAATAAATAGTATTCAATTAAGGATTATTTTCTTTTACCAACAATATAAATAGGATATATTTCTCTCTTTTTAGCCTATATTATTTTATTATATTTGTATTTTTCAACTTAATTCTCTGTGTTGTTAGTTACTAGTTATATTTTTGACTTGCCTGATGTTTTTTTTTTTCCACTTTTAGTCAGTTTTGTGGCTGCATATTAACATAACTTCACTGTTTTTTTGCATCCTGATTAAGATCAACTGAGTGAAATGAAACTAAATAGATAAAATCCTCTGAACTTCTCCAGGGAGAGAGTGGTGAGGATCTGTCTCCTGTCTCTGCTGATTGGCTTCCAGATCTGACCGCAGGTCAGAGGACGTCCGTGTGCTCCACAGGGTCAGAGGACACCACGCCCAGCCTCATCACCCGCCAGCTCTCAGGCAGTAAGTGTTCACATACAGATATTTACAGTGTGTTGAAAAGGACATAGAGGCAAGGTGTTGGTGGGACTCACTGTGTCAGACTGAGACCTGCTCTAAACTGTGATTATCTGAAGGCTCAGGATGAATCTGATCGTGCTTCTTATCTGTCCTCATCAGGCAGCGACAGACAGAGCCTGGACAGTGGATACTGTCAGAGGGACAGCATGAGACTGGAGGAGAATGGCGTCAATTATAATGGACCGTTCTGTGGTCGCGCTCTGGTCCACACTGACTTCACTCCCAGTCCCTACGATGTGGAGTCACTGAAACTGCAGGTCAGTCCTCCTCTGCTGTTTCATCAAGTTGTCTTCAGGGAACTTATTACCCAACTTGTTAGAGATCATTTACGATTAGAGATCTCTGTTAAAGGATATTAAAATATTTGGAGTTCAGTCATTCAGCCATTTGCTCATTTACATTTCACTTCTGAGTTACTATGTTATGCCTCTGTGCCTTTGATAATTACAGTATTTTGAGATTGTAAACAGTAATTGAGGAGATGTAGGTACATTGAGCAAACAGTCAACTCAGATGGGATAGTTAGTGACAGAGTTAAATTTAAACTGAAAACTGATGAATCATTTAAAGATTGTTGCTCTCAAGGTTTGTCTTGGTGCTCATGGGTCGTCTCTCTTACAGAAAGGAGACATCATCCACATCATTGAGAAGCCCCCTGTGGGCACCTGGACGGGGAAACTCAACAATAGAGTGGGTTCCTTTAAGTTCATCTATGTCAACCTCCTGCCTGATGAGAGCCCCCCGGCCAGGAGGAGGCACTGCAACAGCAAGACCCACCGAAACCAAACCAAACCCAAAACCCTGGAGGAAGTGTTGGACAGCATCGGTCTGACAGTAAGATACCCTCTGACAATACTGTGTGCTACACTGTAAGCTTGTTTGTGTATCTCAGTGTAAGCAATGTTTGTGTTTCTGTTCTTGTGTTTCAGGAGCTGAGTTCTTTGCTGTCCATGCATGGTTTCCAGAGCCTGGAGGACTTTGCTGGGCTTAAGGAGTCTCACCTCAACGAACTGAACATCACTGATCCAGAGCAGCGCTCCAAGATCCTGAACACCACTGAACTGCTCAGAGACTGTGAGTTCACACAGAGTAAATGCTGCTCTGCTGGATAGCAATAAGAAAATACTAATATAATCCAGAATTTCAGTCAAATCTTAGGAAAATATCCCAATAAAAGTCAACCAGATATCACTGATCATCAAAGTACAAATTTCAGTCACGTTGAGCTTGTGTAAAAATGTGTCTCTGGGGAATATTTTATGATACCATCATATTTTTCTGCCTCAGCTACATAATTAGGTACATTTAATGGTTCTGTTGCACGGCATTACACTCAGTTTTCAGTTATGCTCAGGTCGCCTGTAAGAAATCCAACTTCCTCCTGATATCTCATCTCGTCTCTCCTCCAGACAAATCGTTAAACATGATTTGAACACCTTTTTCCTGCAGCAGCAGCTATGTGTTTAATGCAACTCATGGATTTCAGTTAACATCACAATTAGCTGAGGCAGTATAGCTCTGCATGTTAATTAGGAGAGACTGGGCTCGATTTCTCTGATTAAGATCAGGAGAAAGTAATTTGCTAGATCTTTGATTAAAATATTATTAGGCATGACACAATGGATTTTTCTCACAAAAAACAGAAAACATACATTTATTTTTTGTCTGAGATACACTAAAAATCCCTCTAATATTAGTAGTAAAACTATTCATATTATTCTATTATCATGCTCAGAGACGATTCCTAACTGTTGACTAGATTTACATTTTACTGTTTAGCATCTTTCCCTTGTTTTAATGACATATTGTCCCTCTAACTTTGGCTTTGGATTTGGAGCTGATTTGAACACAAACACTGTAAAATACAGTACAACAGACTGCTGGCGTATTTTCTAAAGATTAAGTATTTATTCTGAAAGCGTGAATACTACACTTACTTATTACAGTACACTCAGTTTTAAAGGTATTCTGTTTTTCTTTTGGTGGAGACGGTTTTACAATGAGTAACAGTGCCCCAAAAACAGTGAGGCAGCCAAAACAAAACAGTCCTGCCTATCTATACAAATCAATAAACAAACAGAAACAGACTAACACAAATGTGGGCATATTTACAGAATTAGTGCATTTGTATTTGTTGACTGTTCACATAATAATCACTCACTCTACTGCTCTCATAGTGTCGTTTTCAGACGCAGTAGATAGCAGTTTTTAGTTAAGAAAACAGAGGCTAGCTGGTGAACATAGTGGAGCAATTAACAGCTCAAGAATCAAATATTTGCCTCAGGAGTTGATAGAGACCAAAAGCAGATCTATATAAAGGTTTAAAGGTGATGATATGACAATCTCATACTGCTGCCCCCAAGTGGCTAAATAAATCTGTTATGTAGGTTTAAAGTTTCTCCCTGTAACTGAACAAGATAAACAGGCCCCTCAGAGTCTAGGATTAATAAAAAAGGGATTGTACTGAAACACTGTTTTAAAATATGATATTCTTTGCCCCATGTAGCTGAAGACGAGTCAGAGCCAGAAGAGGAGGAGGAGGACAGATCTGGGGAGGACGCCAAGGAGCCAAGGGATTCAGGCTGTTTCGAGAGCTCGGAGAACCTGGAGAACGGACGTGAAGAGCCAAAGACGGAGGAGGAGCTCCAAGACGAAGCTTCAGCGGAGCAGACAGACAAAGAAGCAGAGAAACAGGAGCAGGAGTCAGAAGACGGGGAGAACCAAACAGAGCAGCTGGAGGCCATTCAGGAGCAGCTGCAGGAGCTGACGGTAGAGGAGTGTTGAGAAGTGATGGATAAATACTCAAACTTCTTTTATTCCTGGTTCTCAAGGACTCTGTGGATGCCAATTAAATTAATTAACAAACAGCTCTTCATTGCAAGAGAATGGACCGATGATAGGTACACAGTGCAAATACTGTATGAACATGATAGTCTCAAGTTTGAACAAACAGCACAATTTCTCTTAACTGTCCCACCTGTGTACTCTGTAAGAACAAACATGTTGATATATTTTACTGATTCTATTGAATTCTCATGTTGTTTGTTGATGTTTCCTCATATAATGTGTCTGTTTATAAGGGTACAAATGAAGTTTCCCTTCATTATGTCCATGTCTCTGATGTTTTCATACCATGTGGCCAAATATGAATGTAAAATATTTCCTGATATATTTCATGTAACTTGAAAGTTGTTCCTTTTATTAGTTTGTGTTCTTCCTGTGTTGTGTGGTACTGATTTGTATGACGTTATCATGAGGATGTTGTTAAGATACTGTAAATAGAGTTTAAATAAAACATAATTCACTGATAAGTTGTTGATCATGAGAAAAAGAAAGTCACTCCTAAATTAAAGTTGCTACAAGGCATATCCAGCTCTTAAAATACTTCTATGATCCAGACCTTATCGCTACCCTCCTATAAGACCAATCAGAGGCGGTTGCTAGGCGGAACAGAATCACCTGGCCAATTGGTGTTTTGGTGTTCTTTCTGCCGGTGTTAGCTTGCGTGTGTCGTCATCAGCCGTGATCTTGGGGGAGGAGCGCAGAGAGGCGAAGACACAAGCAGATTTAAACCGACGTTGGAACTGTTGCCTCGGTTTATCAGTACTGTTAGGAAACAGCGAAGAGTCCTGGATACTAAAATAAGCTTTGGAGCTGCTTTTTTGTCGAACGCGAGTGAGGCTGGACACCTGCGCCGCGAAGGTAAGGCTAAGGAGCAAACTAGCTAGCGGCTAGCGTTAGCAGCGAGCGTTAGTATTAGCATCTCTTTAAAAGATCATCTTTTGATCTTATTTCCATTTACAGTCGTTTTTATCGCGTGGGTAAGAGTGTGTTTGTGTATGTGACTGGGGCATCCCTGACATGAGTTTAGGACCCTGAATGTGGAGGAGTGAAAACACAATGAGCTATTGATTGTCTGTTTCCTATTTATTTCTTTACAGTCGCTTTACTGATATTTTGCATCTCTTTAAATTTTGTATTCCACCCTGGTCATTTTAACTGTCGTTGTCATCGTTTTGTATCGGTTTGTGGTCATTTTGTATTATATTGCGTCTGTACCCGGTTGCTTTACACCTGGATGTCTGCGTTAGCATTAGCGGGCGAGCGTTAGCATTAGCCTTATCTTAAAATGGTGGGGGCTTTTCCCTTGTGGTGTCGTTCTTATTTGCGTGGGTTAAAGTGTGTTTGTGTTTCTGAGACTAGCGTCCCTGACATGGGTTGTGGGCACCTTTGGGAGGAAAGGTAACTCTTTAGTAGTCTGTCTGTCTGTACATCTATTTGTGGTCAGCTTCTTTGTCTCTTTGTGGTCGTTCTTAATGCGTTTCTGTAGTTCTTTGTCAATTCGTGATCATATTACATTTGAGGTCATTTTGTGTTTCATTGTGGCAGTGAAGGTCAGTTTTTTGTCTGTCGTTTTTGTTTGTCTTTGTAAATTTGTGGCAGTAATCTGTCCATAGCTGTCTATTAACCCACAGTTGTATATATTAGTAATGAGAAATTAATTTGTGGTGCCCTAATACTTGATTGAGCTCAGCTATATGTTAAATACAAGCTCGAAACCGACATTTTTAACTCTGTGCTCCTCTATTAGTTTGAGCCTCAAACATTTTAGTTACATTGCTGTTGGTTCTTAGGGTTGTGATGCTTTTTTTGTCACATGTGACAGCAAGCAGCCCATTTTCCGAAACACTCTGATGTTCTGGTTCCGCTGGAATGATTAATATCTATTCGGGGACACGAGAACAAGACGAGATGACATTTTGACACAATTTTTAAGAAAACTTCAGTGATGAAATATATGACTGGAAAGATCAAAATGCACCTGCAAAGCAATGTAGATGAAGCATGATGGGAGAGTTAAGAGGTGGTTACAGCTACACAGCCATACACAACTATAGACATGGTCTCAGAACTGAGAATGATGTCGCCTACGAGTTGACGGCCTAGGTCGGAGAAGACGGGTAAACATGGACGCTCACAGGAAGGCCTCATAATGGCTTTTTAGGACATGTTCAAAACAAATCTCCACCTGTAGAACACATCAGTTGTTAACATTAAATTTTAATGCAAGCACTTAATAACGTTCTTAGACAGCAGTTCAAATTTAACTGTTCTTAAAAGGCGTAACGTTAAACCATAACCGTGAACCAATTCAAACGCATCTCAGACTAGCTGTTCTTACGCTCTACGCGGTATTCTGCCCATACAAACAGCGTAGCAACATGTCCACAGATAAAAACAGTTGCTATAAACAGTAATATTAGCAGAGTGTTCACTGCTATTGATGCGAGTAGCAGCCATCTTTGATTCGTATATCGGGCTGGTGGGTTTCGTCCGACTTTCCGGGTTGGAAATCCAACTTCATGGGGTGTTCCAGTTGACTAGGAACTCAGAAATTCCCACTTCTAAGTACAACTGGAACACACCATAATTTAGTTGCAGCTGGAAACTGTCTCATGAAGCAGCTTTTCACCTTAAGAGAAATACTGTCGCATTGATATCGCGGGATCTCGTGACATGAGATCTCGTCTGACGAGAATCCTAGTGATTAGTCATTTGTTTGGACTTCATACTTGATTTAGTAGAGTTTGGTGTTAAAGGCTTGAAAACTACATCTTGTCTCTCGGCCCCTCCACAGTGTATGAGCTGAGATTAGTTAGAAATCATTACACCAAAATTTAAGCTTTTAAAGTCAAATTTATGCTTTCAGATTTTTTTTTACATTGGTTTTTTCTTTTAGGTCAGTCAAGTTTTATTTAAGTAATTGTCAAGGCTTTAGTGTTTTCACTATTGTTTTCTTTTACACTGTATGGGTTTTAGTGGTAAAAAGTTCCCATCACTCTTTTGTATTAGTTAATCAGTGTTTCAAGTGTTGAACTTGTGTTTTCCAGGTCTACTTGTTCAGCTGCTGCAGCTTGGGCACACACACACACAAACATTACCCTACAGACCAACAGGCATGTGTCTGAAACATTTACCTAGTCTGAAAAATACGTGTTAATGACCTGAATTATTAATGTCAGCAACTGCTTTCGTTTTTTGTTTTTTTTTTTGTCTAGTGTCACCTGGGTAAATCCCAGGTCAAACCTTGGTATTTAATGAATTTAGTACTGAATATGAGAAGAACTAATTAATCGTGTTTATTAAATCAGAAAAAAGTATTAACTGTACTTGTTCAGAGCTCAAGGTGGCGTTTTCAGATGTCTTGTTTAGCTTAATCAACGGTATTTGCTATTTATCATATGACAAAAAATAAATTCTCATCTGTCAAGCCTCTGTCTTTGTCATTCTTGGTTTGAAAAAAATATGTTTCAGAATAGTTGTCATTGTCTTTTCTGTGGACAAATTCACTGTAACTCTCCTCACCTTCTCACCAAACAATATTGCATCAGAACCAACAAATGGCAAATTTTCTGTCTTGGATTGTTATTGTTAAGGATCAGTCAAAATGGGATTATACTGAAGTATAACAAACAACACAAGTTAAAATCCCGCATTCAAAAATTAACTGATAGTGTTTATTGTTGTTGAGCAGTTCACTGTAACATTCATGATTGCTTCAGTGATTAGTTGATAAGACACAATCAATAATCATTTGACTTTTTCCCAAATATTTATTGTTGTTGGTTCTTCAGGTGGTGATGACAGTCAAATGTTGATTTTCTGAAACAGCCTCTAATGTTTATTAAATGTTGTGGTTCAGCTGTAATGTTGAATATTTCTGTGTTTTCATGGTTAAATTGTTGATGAGGAATAGGTAGTAGTGTATTGATCATTTTCCTTTGTATGTTTCTTTTTTATTTCCTCCAGGTGTCACCACTTCATCCACGACATCATTCATGATCGCAGAGACATGGTCCATGATCAGAGAGACATTGTTGAGGATGAGGGAGACATCGTCCACGATCAGAGACGTCGTCTATGATCACAGAGACCTTGTCAAAGACGAGAGAGACGTTGTCCATGATCAGAGACATTGTCCCATGCTTCGTAGAGACCTTGCGATAGAATCGGCGGAGACGGGGGTCACCGATTTGAAGGCATTGCCCGCGATCATGGAGACATTGTTGATGGTCACAGAGACAGCGTCTGGGATCTCAGAGACATCGTCCACGATCACAAAGACATTGTCCATGATCACAGAGACTTTGTCCATAATCTCAGAGACATTGTCCACGATCACAGAGAGTACAATGAAGAAGTTCTTTGAGACCAGGACAGAGGCTTCCAGGTAATTCACAAACACCTTTTCATCAACTGTCCAACACAGAGCACTGACATTAAACTGTTTATGTTGAGTAATCAGTATATCAGAAGTGTAAAAACATTTTAAAAAAAAAACAAGTGTCACCAGGTGTCACCACTTCATCCAGCACGTAGTCCAAAATGCTCAAAAAACGTCATCAAAAATGTCAAATGTTATTGTTAAGGATCAGTCAAAATGGTATTGAAATATATCTTAATTTCAGTTTGACTGTATATGATCAGAAATTCTTAATTATGTTTATGTGATAGACATACTAGACAACACCGTACAAAACAATATCAATTCTACAAATAAAATATTGGAGTGAGTTGTTCGTAAGTGTCTTAATTTTAACTGTTGGTCACAGGATGATTTTAAAAATATCTTTACAGCATATAATGACCATATTTAGTTAAAAGACATTTTAAGTATGTTAATAAGAAGAGGGTTGAAATGTGCAATAATGATTCTGTATGTGATCGACTGTGGTGGAAGAAATACTCAGACTTTTTACTGAAGTATAACAAACAAGTTAAAATCTGCATTCAAAAATTAACTGATAGTGTTTATTATTGTTGTGCAGTTCACTGTAACATTCATGATTGCTTCAGTGATTAGTTGATAGACACAATTAATAATCATTTGACTTTTTCCCAAATATTTGTTGTTGTTGGTGATGACAGTCAACTGTTGATTTTCTGAAACAGCATCTAATGTTTATTAAATATTGTTGTTCAGCTGTAATATTGAAGATTTCTCTGTGTTTTCATGGTTAAACTGTTGATGAGGAATAGGTAGTAGTGTATTGATCATTTTCCTTTGTATGTTTCTCTTTGGTTTCCTCCAGGTGTCACCACTTCGTCCACGACATGGTCCATGATCACAGAGACATGGTCCACGATCACAGAGACATGGTCCATGATCGGAGAGACATTGTTGAGGATGAGGGAGACATCGTCCACGATCAGAGACATTGTCCGCGATCGCAGAGACCTTGTCAAAGACGAGAGAGATGTTGTCCTTGATCAGAGACATTGTCCCATGCTTCGTAGAGACCTTGCGATAGAATCGGCGGAGACGGGGGTCACCGATTTGACGGCACTGCCCGCGATCATGGAGACATTGTTAATGGTCACAGAGACAGCGTCTATGATCTCAGAGACATCGTCCACGATCACAAAGACACTGTCCATGATCACAGAGACTTTGTCCATAATCTCAGAGACATTGTCCGCGATCACAGAGACGTAGTCCACGATCACAGAGTCTTTGAACAATGAAGAAGTTCTTTGAGACCAGGACAGAGGCTTCCAGGTAATTCACTAACAGCTTTATATCAACTGTCCAACACAGAGCACTGACATTGTGTTCATTATATCAGAAAAGTGTAATAATAGAAGTAATCTGCAATATAAAAATAATGTATAATTAAACTGTATTAATAGATGTAATGTAAAAGTAACGTACATGACTGCTTCAGTGATGAGTTGATAGACACACAAATAATTATTTGACTTTTTTCCAAATATTTATTGTTGTTGGTTGTTCAGGAGGTGATGACAGTCAACTGTTAATTTTCTGAAACAGCCTCTAATGTTTGTTAAATGTTGTGGTTCAGCTGTAATGTTAAAGATTTCTCTGTGTTTTCATGGTTAAACTGTTGATGAGGAATAGGTAGTAGTGTATTGATCATTTTCCTTTGTATGTTTCTCTTTGGTTTCCTCCAGGTGTCACCACTTCATCCACGACATCGTCCACGATCACAGAGACATGGTCCATGATCGGAGAGACATTGTTGAGGATGAGGGAGACATCGTCCACGATCAGAGACATTGTCCGTGATCGCAGAGACCTTGTCAAAGACGAGAGAGACGTTGTCCTTGATCAGAGACATTGTCCCATGCTTCGTAGAGACCTTGCGATAGAATCGGCGGAGACGGGGGTCACCGATTTGACGGCACTGCCCGCGATCATGGAGACATTGTTAATGGTCACAGAGACAGCGTCTATGATCTCAGAGACATCGTCCACGATCACAAAGACACTGTCCATGATCACAGAGACTTTGTCCATAATCTCAGAGACATTGTCCGCGATCACAGAGACGTAGTCCACGATCACAGAGAGTACAATGAAGAAGTTCTTTGAGACCAGAACAGAAGTCTCCAGGTAATTCACTAACAGCTTTACATCAACTGTCCAACACAGAGACTGACATTGTTTTTGTTCAGTGTTCAGTTTATCAGAAAAGTGTAATAATAAAAGTAATTAGCAATATCAAAAGTAAGATGTATTAGTCAAAGTCACTTGCTACTCCATATAGTTTGCAACAGTTTATTTGTAAATTTAGAAGTAATATGTAACTAGAAAAGTAATATGTAATGGGAAAAGTAATCTAATATTGGAGGTAACAGTAAAAGTAATCTGTAATATAAAAGCAATGCAGAATAGTAATCCAAAATAGAAGTAAAAAATATCAAATTATAGTAAGATGTCAAAAACAGTCAAAAAATATCATGATATAGTAAGGTGTCAAAAGTTGAAATGTGAAATAATGATTGTGTATGAGACCGTCTGTAGTGGAAGAAATATTCAGACTTTACTGAAGTATAATAAACACCACAAGTTAAAATCCTGTATTCAAAGATTTACTTAAATGATAGTGTTTATTGTACAGTTCACAGTAACATACCTGACTGCTTCAGTGATGAGTTGACTGACACACAAATAATCATTTGACTTTTTTCATAATATTTGTTGTTGTTGGTTGTTCAGGAGGTGATGACAGTCAACTGTTGATTTTCTGAAACAGCCTCTAATGTTTGTTAAATATTGTGGTTCAGCTGTAATGTTAAAGATTTCTCTGTGTTTTCATGGTTAAACTGTTGATGAGGAATAGGTAGTAGTGTATTGATCATTTTCCTTTGTATGTTTCTCTTTGGTTTCCTCCAGGTGTCACCACTTCGTCCACGACATGGTCCACGATCACAGAGACATGGTCCATGATCACAGAGACATGGTCCATGATCGGAGAGACATTGTTGAGGATGAGGGAGACATCGTCCACGATCAGAGACATTGTCCGTGATCGCAGAGACCTTGTCAAAGACGAGAGAGACGTTGTCCTTGATCAGAGACATTGTCCCATGCTTCGTAGAGACCTTGCGATAGAATCGGCGGAGACGGGGGTCACCGATTTGACGGCACTGCCCGCGATCATGGAGACATTGTTAATGGTCACAGAGACAGCGTCTATGATCTCAGAGACATCGTCCACGATCACAAAGACACTGTCCATGATCACAGAGACTTTGTCCATAATCTCAGAGACATTGTCCGCGATCACAGAGACGTAGTCCACGATCACAGAGTCTTTGAACAATGAAGAAGTTCTTTGAGACCAGGACTGAGGCTTCCAGGTAATTCACTAACAGCTTTATATCAACTGTCCAACACAGAGCACTGACATTGTGTTCATTATATCAGAAAAGTGTAATAATAGAAGTAATCTGCAATATAAAAATAATGTATAATTAAACTGTATTAATAGATGTAATGTAAAAGTAACGTACATGACTGCTTCAGTGATGAGTTGATAGACACACAAATAATTATTTGACTTTTTTCCAAATATTTATTGTTGTTGGTTGTTCAGGAGGTGATGACAGTCAACTGTTAATTTTCTGAAACAGCCTCTAATGTTTGTTAAATGTTGTGTTTCAGCTGTAATGTTAAAGATTTCTCTGTGTTTTCATGGTTAAACTGTTGATGAGGAATAGGTAGTAGTGTATTGATCATTTTCCTTTGTATGTTTCTCTTTGGTTTCCTCCAGGTGTCACCACTTCATCCACGACATCGTCCACGATCACAGAGACATGGTCCATGATCGGAGAGACATTGTTGAGGATGAGGGAGACATCGTCCACGATCAGAGACATTGTCCGTGATCGCAGAGACCTTGTCAAAGACGAGAGAGACGTTGTCCTTGATCAGAGACATTGTCCCATGCTTCGTAGAGACCTTGCGATAGAATCGGCGGAGACGGGGGTCACCGATTTGACGGCACTGCCCGCGATCATGGAGACATTGTTAATGGTCACAGAGACAGCATCTATGATCTCAGAGACATCGTCCACGATCACAAAGACACTGTCCATGATCACAGAGACTTTGTCCATAATCTCAGAGACATTGTCCGCGATCACAGAGACGTAGTCCACGATCACAGAGTCTTTGAACAATGAAGAAGTTCTTTGAGACCAGGACAGAGGCTTCCAGGTAATTCACTAACAGCTTTATATCAACTGTCCAACACAGAGCACTGACATTGTGTTCATTATATCAGAAAAGTGTAATAATAGAAGTAATCTGCAATATAAAAATAATGTATAATTAAACTGTATTAATAGATGTAATGTAAAAGTAACGTACATGACTGCTTCAGTGATGAGTTGATAGACACACAAATAATTATTTGACTTTTTTCCAAATATTTATTGTTGTTGGTTGTTCAGGAGGTGATGACAGTCAACTGTTGATTTTCTGAAACAGCCTCTAATGTTTGTTAAATGTTGTGGTTCAGCTGTAATGTTAAAGATTTCTCTGTGTTTTCATGGTTAAACTGTTGATGAGGAATAGGTAGTAGTGTATTGATCATTTTCCTTTGTATGTTTCTCTTTGGTTTCCTCCAGGTGTCACCACTTCATCCACGACATCGTCCACGATCACAGAGACATGGTCCATGATCGGAGAGACATTGTTGAGGATGAGGGAGACATCGTCCACGATCAGAGACATTGTCCGTGATCGCAGAGACCTTGTCAAAGACGAGAGAGACGTTGTCCTTGATCAGAGACATTGTCCCATGCTTCGTAGAGACCTTGCGATAGAATCGGCGGAGACGGGGGTCACCGATTTGACGGCACTGCCCGCGATCATGGAGACATTGTTAATGGTCACAGAGACCGCGTCTATGATCTCAGAGACATCGTCCACGATCACAAAGACACTGTCCATGATCACAGAGACTTTGTCCATAATCTCAGAGACATTGTCCGCGATCACAGAGACGTAGTCCACGATCACAGAGAGTACAATGAAGAAGTTCTTTGAGACCAGAACAGAAGTCTCCAGGTAATTCACTAACAGCTTTACATCAACTGTCCAACACAGAGACTGACATTGTTTTTGTTCAGTGTTCAGTTTATCAGAAAAGTGTAATAATAAAAGTAATCTGCACTATAAAAATAATGTATAAGTAATCTGTATTAATAGAATGTAAAAGTAATTAGCAATATCAGAAGTAAGATGTATTAGTCAAAGTCACTTGCTACTCCATATAGTTTGCAACAGTTTATTTGTAAATTTAGAAGTAATATGTAACTAGAAAAGTAATATGTAATGGGAAAAGTAATCTAATATTGGAGGTAACAGTAAAAGTAATCTGTAATATAAAAGCAATGCAGAATAGTAATCCAAAATAGAAGTAAAAATATCAAATTATAGTAAGACGTCAAAAACAGTCAAAAAATATCATGATATAATAAGGTGTCAAAAGTTGAAATGTGAAATAATGATTGTGTATGAGACCGTCTGTAGTGGAAGAAATATTCAGACTTTACTGAAGTATAATAAACACCACAAGTTAAAATCCTGTATTCAAAGATTTACTTAAATGATAGTGTTTATTGTACAGTTCACAGTAACATACCTGACTGCTTCAGTGATGAGTTGATTGACACACAAATAATCATTTGACTTTTTTCATAATATTTGTTGTTGTTGGTTGTTCAGGAGGTGATGACAGTCAACTGTTGATTTTCTGAAGCAGCCTCTAATGTTTGTTAAATATTGTGGTTCAGCTGTAATGTTAAAGATTTCTCTGTGTTTTCATGGTTAAACTGTTGATGAGGAATAGGTAGTAGTGTATTGATCATTTTCCTTTGTATGTTTCTCTTTGGTTTCCTCCAGGTGTCACCACTTCGTCCACGACATGGTCCATGATCACAGAGACATGGTCCACAATCACAGAGACATGGTCCATGATCGGAGAGACATTGTTGAGGATGAGGGAGACATCGTCCACGATCAGAGACATTGTCCGTGATCGCAGAGACCTTGTCAAAGACGAGAGAGACGTTGTCCTTGATCAGAGACATTGTCCCATGCTTCGTAGAGACCTTGCGATAGAATCGGCGGAGACGGGGGTCACCGATTTGACGGCACTGCCCGCGATCATGGAGACATTGTTAATGGTCACAGAGACCGCGTCTATGATCTCAGAGACATCGTCCACGATCACAAAGACACTGTCCATGATCACAGAGACTTTGTCCATAATCTCAGAGACATTGTCCGCGATCACAGAGACGTAGTCCACGATCACAGAGTCTTTGAACAATGAAGAAGTTCTTTGAGACCAGGACAGAGGCTTCCAGGTAATTCACTAACAGCTTTATATCAACTGTCCAACACAGAGCACTGACATTGTGTTCATTATATCAGAAAAGTGTAATAATAGAAGTAATCTGCAATATAAAAATAATGTATAATTAAACTTATTAATAGATGTAATGTAAAAGTAACGTACATGACTGCTTCAGTGATGAGTTGATAGACACACAAATAATTATTTGACTTTTTTCCAAATATTTATTGTTGTTGGTTGTTCAGGAGGTGATGACAGTCAACTGTTAATTTTCTGAAACAGCCTCTAATGTTTGTTAAATGTTGTGGTTCAGCTGTAATGTTAAAGATTTCTCTGTGTTTTCATGGTTAAACTGTTGATGAGGAATAGGTAGTAGTGTATTGATCATTTTCCTTTGTATGTTTCTCTTTGGTTTCCTCCAGGTGTCACCACTTCATCCACGACATGGTCCACGATCACAGAGACATGGTCCACGATCACAGAGACATGGTCCATGATCGGAGAGACATTGTTGAGGATGAGGGAGACATCGTCCACGATCAGAGACATTGTCCGTGATCGCAGAGACCTTGTCAAAGACGAGAGAGACGTTGTCCTTGATCAGAGACATTGTCCCATGCTTCGTAGAGACCTTGCGATAGAATCGGCGGAGACGGGGGTCACCGATTTGACGGCACTGCCCGCGATCATGGAGACATTGTTAATGATCACAGAGACAGCCACTATGATCTCAGAGACATCGTCCACGATCACAAAGACACTGTCCGCGATCACAGAGACTTTGTCCATAATCTCAGAGACATTGTCCACGATCACAGAGACGTAGTCCACGATCACAGAGTCTTTGAACAATGAAGAAGTTCTTTGAGACCAGGACAGAGGCTTCCAGGTAATTCACTAACAGCTTTACATCAACTGTCCAACACAGAGCATTGACATTGTTTTTGTTCAGTGTTCAGTTTATCAGAAAAGCGTAATAATAGAAGTAATCTGCACTATAAAAATAATGTATAAGTAATCTGTATTAATAGAATATAAAAGTAATTCGCAATATCAGAAGTAAGATGTATAGTCCAAGTCACTTGTTACTAGATATACTTTGCAACAATTTATCTGTAAATTTAGAAGTAATATGTAATTAGAAAAGTAATATGTAATAGGAAAAGTAATCTAATATTAGAGGTAACAGTAAAAGTAATCTGTAATATAAAAGCAATGCAGAATAGTAATCCAAAAAAAAAATAAGGACCTTATTTACTTAGTTTTCAAATAATTGGCTGTTAATACCTTTGTAAATTTGGTTGTTATTCATTAAACGAAAATGACACAAAACAGACATTTTTAATCTTTTAAGAAGATGAAGGTTGAAATGTAAAGTGACTCAGTATGTGAACGTCTGTGGTAAAAATAGAAGTAATCTGAAATATAAAAATAATGCTTTAGTAAACTGTATTAATAGAAGTAATGTCAAAGTAATTAGCAATGTCAGAAGTAAGATGTAATAGACAAAGTAATCTGTTACTAGATGTAGTTTGGAACAGTAAAAGTTATCTGCAAATTTAGAATTGATACGTATTAAGAAAACTATTATATAGTAAATGTAATATTAGAGGTAACAGCAAAACTAATCTGTTATATAATAGCAATACAGAAGCAAGACTAATCCAAAATAGAAGTAAAAATGTCTCTTTATACTAAGACATCAAAAACGCCACAGTAAAGCATTAAAACTGTAGCATTAAAAAATGTCATAGAATATACTATACTGTGACATATTTGACCATTTTTGATGACATACTATAATATGACATTTTTAAACCACTTTTGATGGTTTTGATACCTCACTACACCATGACATTTTTTAACGCCTTGCTCTACCATGACCTTTTTTTATGGTTTTGGATACCATACTATAATAAAATAGTCAAAAATGTCATAGCCATACTATGACATTTTTTTGACCATTTTTGATGCCTCAGTATACAAAGATATTTTTTTTACCATTTTCAACTTCATAATATACTATGACATTTTTTGACGCCTTACTCTACCATGACATTTTTTTTTAACCATTCTCGATGTCCTACTATACTATGACATTTAACCATTTTCGACTTTATATTATACCATGACATTTGTTGATGCCTTACTCTACCATGACATTTTTTTAACCATTTTCAACAACATACCATACGAGATTTTTGACCATTTTTGACACCATACTATACTATGACATTTTTGAAGCCTTACTCTACCGTGGCATTTTTTTAAAACCATTTTTGATGCTTTACTATAGTATGACATTTTATCATGGTTTTTGACGCCATATTATACTGTATATGTCTATGTCGAAAATGATCAAAAAATGTCATAGTGCAGTATGGCACTATGACATTTTTTTGACAAAAAATGTTGTAGTATAGAGTAAGATGTCAAAAAACCATCAACAAAGGTCATATTATATGAAGGTCTCAATAACCACCAAATACAGTCATAGTATACTAAGGGGTCAAATATCATAAAATTGTCATAGACAAGATAAGCAAGACATCAAAAAACATCAAGAATCCCATAATACTGTAAGGTGTCAAAAGTGGTAAAAAATAGTTAAGACACCAAAAACCATTAAAAATCATGGCATCAAAAATCACCAAAAACTGCCACAGTACAGTATGATGTCAAAAACATTTTAAAAATGTCATAGTATAGTATGACGTCAAAAAAAGTCATAGTATAGTATGGCATCAAAAAAATGTCAAAAATGGTCAACAAATGTCATAGTATAGTAAGGGGGTCAAAAACCACCAAAAAAAATGCCATAGTATAGTAAGGCATGAAAATTGTTTAAAAAATGTCATAGTATAGTAAGGAGTCAAAAACCACCAAAAATGTCATAGTATAGCAAGGCATGAAAAATGTTCCAAAAATGTCATTGTATAGTAAGGGATCAAAAACCACCAAAAAAGTCATAGTATAGTAAGACATGAAAAATAGTCAAAAAATGTCATAGTATAGTAAGGAGTCAAAAACCACCAAAAATGTCACAGTATAGTAAGGCATGAAAAATGTTCAAAAAATGTCATAGTATAGTAAGGATTCAAAAAACCACCAAAAAATGTCATAGTATAGTAAGACTTGAATAATAGTCAAAAAATGTCATAGTATAGTAAGGAGTCAAAAACCACCAAAAATGTCATAGTATAGCAAGGCATGAAAAATGTTCCAAAAATGTCATAGTATAGTAAGACATGAAAAATAGTCAAAAACCACCAAAAAATGTCATAGTATAGCAAGGCATGAAAAATGTTCCAAAAATGTCATAGTATAGTAAGACATGAAAAACAGTCAAAAAATGTCATAGTATAGTAAGGAGTCAAAAACCACCAAAAATGTCATAGTATAGTAAGACTTGAAAAATGTTCAAAAAATGTCATAGTAGAGTAGGGAGTCAAAAACCACCAAAAAAATGCCATAGTATAGTAAGACATCAAAAAAACAAGAAAGATGGTCCTAATAAACTAAGACTTGAAAAATAGTCAAAAAATGTCATAGTATAGTAAGGGGTCAAAAAGGACTAAATAATGTCGCAGTATAGTAAGGCATAAGAAAATGTCAAAAAAAAGTCACTTTAGTAAGGTGTCAAAAATTGTCTCAGCATAGTAAGGCATAAAATGTTTTAGAATAGTAGGGCATAAAAATGTCATTTTAAAAAATCATTAAAATCCCCCCCCCCCCCCCAAAAAAAAAAAAATGCAGAGAAATGTGTCAGTGTATTCTGTTATTGAAAAAATGGCACAGGATATTATGTTGTTAAGAAAGTGCCACTGCATAGGTCATGAAAAATAACAAAATTAGTAAGTAAAATAATTTATCAACACAGTAATTTCATTAGAATGAAAAGAAATATTAGAAAATTTTCATATACCTTTTTAAGTACAGTGCAGTGAAACACCTTTTTCTCTGTGATACATGGGTCATGTTTACCGCTGAAATTTGAGAGATAACTATGTAACAATTAGTAGGTTCTTGTTTTAGAGTTTCAGAATTATTTCTAGTCATTACTGTGACTGTAGTAATTAGAAAAACACACTAAAATATGTGATACTAAGTTGTAGAAAGTTTAGGAAATAAATTTATCAGTTTCTGTGATTAACACGTGTTCTTGTCTCTGCAGGAGGAGAAGACGACTGCTGCTGAAGACCTGAAGTGGATGAAAGAAAACACAAGTGTTACGAAGCTGTTAATTACATAAAAAACCTCCACCATCTAACTGCTGTGAACAGTTTGTTGTTTGTTCATTCTGTAGTGTAGTTATGAGCACATTTGCTAATATGTCTTTATAAAACACCAGTGAGAACATTCAACTGCTAATGATACAATTATTACAAGCAGTTAACTGATCACAAAGATGCTCAGTAGACATGTTCATCTTTGGAATATTTGCTCATAACTACATTAACCCTAAGCAGCTGTAACAAGTGTTTCATTGTGGTCAAATGTCTGTCATTATCTTTGCTGTGATTTCTTAAATGTTGTCTGGAATAAAAAGTACCTTCCTAAACTTTTGAGTTGTATTTCTCTATTTTGAAACCGCAAATATATGCAAATCATTTTATTCTAAGAAAAATGTCATGATTGATGTCATGTTTAATAAATTTTTAAATATTTTGAAAATATATTTTTTAAGAGTTTTTAATTTTTTTCAAGTAAGTTTCATACTTATGTTTTAATTTTATATATATTTTTAAAGGGCTTTGTACTTGTTTTTGGACTTATTGTTTAAGCTTTTGTACTTTTAATGGATTTGATACCTAACTCTTAGACCTATTTTTAAAGGTTTTAAATATACATATATTTTAAAGGTTGAATATATAAAGGCCTTAACCCTATTCATCAAACCTATTTTAAAATGATTTTACACTTACCTTTTAGACCTATTTTGTTGTACATATTATTTACTTACATTGTTGAAAAATATTAATAGTAATTAAAACTGTAAATTAAATGTTACAGCAGCTTTAATTTGTTGCTATTTGTTCCAGACAAGCAGTTTTAAAGAGTCAAACTGCAGCTGAGGTAATGACAGTCAGGCTGAAAAGAATAAATGTACACTGACCTTCTGGGAATGTCATCATGTCTGTCTCTTCTCTCTGTGATTTAATGGTTGAAGTTTGAATGCTGTGGAGAAAAACGCAACAAATATGAATAAAAACATGACTTTTACCACATCAAAATAAAAGCACAGAGTTTCTGGGTACTGAACTTCAAAATGTCAAAAGATAGAGAAGTAAAAGACACTGAATCTACAAAGAAACCAGTGTGGACTAACTGGTTCAGGACTAATCAGCACTAGTCCAAGAGTTACATTTTGCTTTCTACACAAAAACAGAAGAAGCTGCTCTGACTAGAGAACTGACTCCATCAGTTCCTGATATTCACACAACAGCAGGGGACGGAAATGTTTTTTCTCCAAAGTCGGTTGATAGAACTGATCTGAAATTTGGTTTACAGAAGCCAAATTGAAGCAAAATGACAGTGTTTCTAGTGTGACACTGAACTGAGAAAGGGGTACACACCAGAAGATAATCGGGCTGATTATCGGCCCAAATCCCTCCTCCCGATCAAAGTCAGCAAAGGTCTGATTATTGGTTGGTTCTACAGATGATCTTGTCAGATTCTCCTGTGGTGTGAGGTGGTGTGAGGTGTGTTCAGAGTGATTTTACCCTCCCTGATCTGCTCTAAAGACGGAGCTGCCTTGATAAACATTAAAAATGTTTAATATATCTGATCAGAAATCCTGTTGTGTGGGGGGAGCACAGAGGAAAGCCAAGCATGCAAGCAAGCCACTGCATCCACTTGTCATGTGGAACGGAACGATAGCCAATCAGTAAGCAAGTTGACTAAAGACAGAAGCACAACAAACAAGAGACATCATCATCCGCTATGTTTGTTTACTCTAAAGTCTTGTTTGACTGTGTGAGATTTGGAGTTCTGGGAGTCCAGGTTGTTCGTGGTGAATCTGTTAGTGTGTGGTGTGCTGTGTTGGTCTTCTCTCTGCACACCACACACTTTAAGAACAAAACTGACACTATTTATCGTCATGTGTGTGTGTCTTAAATTTTCTACATTGGGTAAGATTTTAAAAATCAGTTGGTGTAAGCCAGGCTGAAGAGAGCGAGGGGGAGAGAGGAAGAGAGAAAGAGACACACAGAGCTGATGTTTACATTTTTTCTTAATTTCTTCATTTTCTTTGAACTGTGCATTCATGAACTATGTAAATAAACTTTTTGTGACAGATCAAACTGTTCAGACTTCAGATCAGTTACTGAAAATAAAACGTTTGTCGTCAGCGCTCTGTGTTGGACAGTTGATGTAAAGCTGTTTGTGAATTACCTGGAGGCCTCTGTCCTGGTCTCAAAGAACTTCTTCATTGTACGAAGACTCTCTGAGATGTCTCTGTGATCATGGACAACATGTTAGCAATCGATGTCATGGACAATGGGGTGACACCTGGAGGAAATCACAGAGAAACATACAAAGGAAAATGATCAATACACTACTACCTATTCCTCATCAACAGTTTAACCATGAAAACACAGATAACTCAAAATTACAGCTGGACCACAACATTTTCCAAACATTAGTGTTTGTGTTTACTGTCACATGACAAGATAAAAGTGTCACATTTTTAAGAATCAATAACAAAAAATATTTGGAAAAAAATAACTAAAATATAGAAATCTTAAATTTCTATATTAATTGTCAGTCAACTAATTGCTGGAGGAATCATGTATATTACTGTGAACTGCATAATAAAAAAATTCACTCAAGTTATTAAAAGCTTGGTTTTAAATTGTGGTATTTTTAATTATACTTCAATCCACAGGCAGAAAATGAACTCACATATTCTTCTGAATTTTTCAAAATTATTATATCTAGCACTATTTTCTGACAATTTATAGACACAATCGATCAGATATTATTGTTCCATACTAAACTCATTAAATACCAAGAATTTAAACAATAACACTGTAAGGAAAATAAATAATTCAGCTCACCAACAATTTTTTTTTTTTTTTTTTTCAGACCGGGTAAATCTTTAGGACACACACCTGTTTGGTTTGTAAGGTGAGAGCCAGTGTCTCTGTCCAGGCTGCAGCAGCTGAATGAGTAAACCTGGAAAACACAAGTCCGACACTTGAAAAACAAATAACCCAACTAGTAAAGAACAGTTCACCTCCAAAACTTGAACAGTGTAGAAGAATACAACACTGAAAACTAAATACTAGAACCTTGACAATCACACTTTGAGTTTTGAGGTGAATAAATTGTGTTTCCTAGAATATGACTTTATTGATCTCAGAAAGAAAAGCAATTTTTAAAATAGTTTTATAATAATTTCTAACCGTAATCCCAGCTCATATATTGTGACCTACTCTTGAGGCTTAAAACCTGTGGAGGAGCACAGAGTTAAAGTCTAGTTGTCAAGCTTGTATTTAACACAAAACTGAGTTCAATAAAGTCTCAAGTCACTAACTAATTTCTAATCAATAATACACAATAGGGGATCAGTTGATGGCTATGGACGGATTATTACCACAAAGCTACAAAGACACACAAAACGACAGAGGGGGAAAAAATCTGAGTCGCAAAATGATTACAATGAGACGCTTAACTGCAAACTGAAACACAAAATGGCAACAAAGAAACGTTAGCTGACCTGGAATAGACACAAAACCACAAAGACACAATACAATGTAAAACTATCACAAAGAAGCTGACGATAAGTAGCTTTAAAATAGCCAGCTAGAGACGCAAAACCATGCAATATGTAATAAACCACCATAAGCGGAGTTAAAATGACCAGGATGAAACACAAATGACAGAGACAAAAAATGTCGGCACAATGAAAACAAACAGAGATTTAGACAATCACTAAAAGCCTATTGTGTTATCATGTTAGGTGCCCACAGTTCTTGTCAGGGACACCTCAGTCACAGAGGAACAAATACACTCTTACCCACGCGATATAAACGACTGAAAATGGAATTTAAAAATATCATTACACAGAATGCTAATGCTCGCTGCTAACGTTAATGCTAATGCTCGCTGCTAACGTTAATGCTAACGCTAGCCGCTAACTGTTTGCCTTACCTTCACGCCGTAAGTGTGCTCAGCATCCAGTCTCACTCATGTTCGACAAAAAAGCAGCTCCAAAGTTTGTTTTAGCATCCAGGCCTCTCCAGTAACCACGTTTTCTCAAAGTGCTAGCAAACAGAGGTAACCGTTCAAACTTGGGTTGAATCTGTTCTCTCCGCCTCTCTGCGCTCCTCCTTGAATGTCATGGCCAATGAGGAGACACGTTGCGACATACGTCAGCTAACATTGGTAGGAAAACGCTGATTGGTCAGCCCACTCTGGCCCGCCTCTAACTGTTTCTGATTGGTCTTAAAATACATCCACGGAGAGATAGATGTATTATAAGATCTGGTGTACAGCTGCGCGCCAGACTCATCATCAGTGCACAAAATCTGAAGGTGAAACTCTTTTATTTGTATTTATTTGTGTTTTCTGACGAACTAGACATCAACCACATGTAATTTGTAATACCCAAGCAAATTATCATGCTCCTGTAACATATATGTATACTGTAGTTAGTTACAGCAGCTTTATTGCCCCTGATAGTTGGTTTAAGGGTCTCTAATATATTGTTTTACTCGATTTATTTAACTGTTAGTAACTGTTATTTAACAGTCCTCCACTGCCGCCTGTGGGCGACGGAAGAGGTCCCGCTTATTATATATTATATTTAACAACAGTGGATAAACTGAGAGTGCACACAGCTAGATATGAGCTGTCTCTTCTGGGTGTCTTATACCAGTAACTCCCATCGCAAGAAAATATCTTTTAAAAGACAAACAATAATAAGACAATATTGTTTATTTACCAGACACATTGATCATGTAAAAAGAAGTGAAGTAAATTGAATGAAATACATATAGTCACAGTGTTGATACTAAACAAAGTGAACATAAATAAGAGCTCCATCAGTGATATAGTACTGTATCTGTTTACATAATGCAATGTAATAAACTAATCAGAGCATTCAGATCTGATCATGTCATGGCGTTTTAACACAGAAATCACTCGTACAACAGCTCAGCTCGGTCGCTCAACGGTCTGAAAACCCTCAGAGCTAAAAATCAAAGTTCAACCATCCCTTTAAAATCTGCTTTAAAACAGGAATTCAACACAAACATCCCTTCTTCTACCGAAATATCAATCACATACATTCTTGCTTCTCGGTGACAGCAAACACAAAGCAATCAGATACAAAGTCTTCAAATACCTTCCACAAAAAACTGGTCTTGGTTTAGTACTTCTCATTGAAAACTGAACATTTTTGGAGATTACCTTCCAACAAATATTCATTAATTACACTTCTTTAGTTCACAGAAACAATACTGCCACACACTTTACAGCATCGTCCGCTGGACATGCGTCAGTTATCCATCTTTCCTCCTCTGAGTATAGAGAAAATGAGCAGGGATAGAGGATTAATCTAGGGCTGAAACGATTTGATTAAGCTTTTAGCAACAATTCTAATGATCAATTATTTGTTTGGCATTTTTCAAGAAAAAGTGAACAAAATTTGCTAGTTCCAGTTTTTCAAATGTGAATATTGATGATTTTCTCATAATAAAGTGAATATTTTGGGGGTTTGGACTGTTGGTTAGACAACATATACTTTTCACCATTTTCACACAAACACTCATTTGATCATGAAAATCATCCTCAGATGAATCAATAATGAAAGAACATTGTTACTCACAGTCCTTCATTTTCTATTGTTTAGTGCCTAATATCAGTCTTGAGCTTTAAACTGCTCCACAAAAATATTCATACAATCTCAGCATTCTTAAAATTATTATCCATGCTTCCACTTACTTTTTGGAGTTAACTTTTTAGGGGATTAACGAAGAATTGTGACTGTGTCTTCTTATAAATGATCTCAGGCAGATTTCAGAGTCTGACACGAATGCTTTTGACGCACTAGAATTTCTACACAGGTATATTTCACAAACACTAACTCTGTCTTGCATAAAACACAATCACTAAGACAAACTCTCGCTATTTTCTAAAGTCATTTAAATACTAAGAATTTGCTTCACTTTCTTTCATTTTTCTTTGAGTGGATTCTGTCCCCCTCGAGCAATCTCTGTGACCAAAACAACTCTCTGCCATAATGATCCCACCAAAGACGGCTGCAGTGGAATCACCCCCCCAGCTTTGGGCTGACTGTACGAAAAACTGTCACAGCAAAAGATGTGAGTAAAAGGAGGAGAGGATGAGTTAAATATGAGAAGGCAGAAGACGGCAGGAAGAGAGAGGACTCTGAGGAAGATCAGCACTGATGTGATTTGCAGGAGGAGGTGCTAAAGCTCACAGGCAGAATAATTAACACTGGCCGCACTTACGCTTGGAAAAAGTTAAAAAACAAAACCTTGCTGATGTTGGTCATCGTCACTCATCAGCTGAGAGGTTTACAGTACATCTACACTTAATAAAATTATGTACAATTCAACCATGGCTTTGCTTATTTTTTTTCTCCACACAGTCTAGTTCAGTGGTTCCCAACCTCTACCCCCCAAAACTCAGCAATGTCTACTTGTCATAGTTGCATTTATTTACTAGTTGTGACAAGTTCAGCCAAATAGTGATTTTATTTTCTGATCATTTCTGGAGGAGCAGTCATGGTATTTCATTAAAATAAGCACGAATTTGAGTGTAATACAACAGAATTTTCTGTTAAAAGCATTACTTTTGAGAAATAAACTTCTTTCTTGGCATAAAGACTGGAAACAGGTGGAAACAGCTAGCTTGTGTAAAGGTAAACTGCATGTGTCAGCAGCTCTAAATCTCACAGTTAACACATTGTATGTAGTGTGTTTAATTGGTGCAAATACTGAAGTGTAAAAACAACAGGAAGGAGAGAGTTCCAGTTCTAAATCCACAAACATTATGTGTCAGGTTGTATGAGCATAAAACAAACTAAATATAATGTGTTGATTAATGAGTTTCAGAGTTGCTGTCAGGCTGGTGTTTTACCTTTGGACAGAGCCAGGCTAGCAGTTTCCCTCTGTTTCTGGTCTTTATGCTACGCTAACCATCTCGCATCAATCTCATCAAGAAAGCAAATAAAGAATATTTCACAAAATGTCTAACTATTCCTTTTATCATCTCTAGATTTATCTTGTGACCCCACTGGTTGGGAACCACTGGACTAATTTGTGTATTAACGTTGCCATTGCTCATTTAACAATCAGAACAGATCTGACGGGCTTGTCTGTTGTTTGACCTCAGTTGCATTTCATAGTGCAACTGTTATGATAAGGCACTGTCACTACGAGTGTCTAGGATCATCAGAAGTCAGGCCTTTTCTCACTCACACTGTCTGGGACTAAGCATCTCCTGGATACAAGACTAACTGTGCGTAACGTAGTTTCACCTATGTAAGAGCGTCAACGTCGAACTACATCCTCAGTTATATAAAAATGGAAGGACAGACGTTGGTCTGGATCAGATCACTTTAAAAATTAAAAAAAGAGATGTACGTAAGTAACAACAGTACTGAATGCAGCAATATCAGAATAAAAGGTAGATACTGACTTGCCTGGAAGGAGCCTTTAGGGATATCTCAGCTAAGGATTTGCATGTCCTCCCCCTGCCTGGACATCATACTCACAGACTTACAGGTGAAACCCTTTTATCCACACTCAAAAACAAAACATTTGTCCAGCCTTCGCATGGTTTGCATAGGGCATGTAATGTGCACACAACAAAAGGTATGAAGTTTTATACATGTCCAGAAGTAATATTGTCTTTGCCAGACACTTGCAAGGAGTATATTTGAACTGGCCTCTCACAATAAATGTCATTAAGCAACTTTAAATAATGAAAAGAAGTAGTACTGACAATCAGAGCAACCCACAGGCGAACTGCAGGGAAAGTCATATGCTTGAAGAATTTTTTTCCTGCAGTTGTCCCAACAGCTTCTCTCCCTGCGTGTCTTTTCCATGCAGTGTTCAGGAGTCAGAGGAAGCTGCTGACTTTCCATTAAATCACTCCCCTTCCTGCAGGAGTAAGTGTCAGTCAAACACCTCTGCAGCTACTGGTGAGGAGGAGGAATAGGGAAGAGGAGGAGCTGCAGCAGAAACTCTGCTCTCCTGGTTGAATGTAGGGCAAGAGTCGGAGAATAACTGAGTCACCCGCACAGTAATCAGACATTGATTATTAATGTTCCAGTTCCTGACCAGGCAGGATGCTGAGGGGGGGAGAGGGAGGTGTGGGTGGATTGGGGGGGGAGGGGAGTGGCTACGATTAGAGCCGCCCCCTCATACAGCTAATGGGTCTTGTCCTTGGCAATGGATGTCTCTGCATCAGTCTCGGGTGAGGCCAGGGGTGGGACCTTGGGAGCAGGGGGATGGTGCTCCTCTCTGGGGGAGGGGCTCTTCTCTGCTGAGGCAGCAATGCTCGGCTTGGCGTCGTCAGGTGTGTGCTCGTTGGGGATGAGCGGGGCTGTGGTTTTCTGTAGGCAGAGGACAGCATGCTAAAAAGATGCAGACGCAGTAAGAGCCACCGGTGACAAACTGAACTGCAGCAGAGGCTTTTTAACCAAAAACATGTAGAAAACAAGCAGATTATTTGTGACTAGACTGGTTACAAACACCCCTGAGTCACTGCCAACAGCTCAGGTATTTTCAGAGATTCAAATATCACAGAAGTGAAACAAGAAGTCAAATCAGACTGATTATCAGACTAAATTTAGAAAAGTCTGGTGGAAAGTCTTTAAGTCTTTCATACTTTTTGGGTTCCTACTACAACAGGTTTACATGCTTTAATGTCCCAAAAAACATTATCTTTCTCATACTCTACATTTCTACTGACAAACAAAATCATACACTTCTTATTTTTCTCTGATTATTTCTCTACCACCACTATAAATAGCTTCACAAGATATTGATTTCATCAGCCTGTTGATGCTCTGTAGCGTACATGATTTGAAAAGTGAAAAGCAGTGAAATAAACTAGTTGAGAATAGATTTTCTCAGTTAGACCCCAGAATTAAAATGAATTATATGAAGGTACCAATGCTATATGAAGGTTTTATGTCTGATCTGTATTCACTCGTCTGTGCTTTGCAAAGCCTTGATCCACTTTAGAGCCAGATCCAAAATGTGTGAAGGGGGAGGGATCGTGTTACAGTGTCTTAGTGTGTGTGGTGTGTCTGATCTGTATTCACTCGTCTGTGCTTTGCAGCCTTGATCCACTTTAGAGCCAGATTCAAAATGTGTGAAGGGGAGGATACAGTGTCTGTGTGTGTGTGTGTGTGTGTGTGTGTGTGCTCACCGTGGTTTGTGGTACTGGGTTGCTGCTGCTGCTGTTGGAGGAGGAGGAGGAGGGTGCAGCAGACGCCGCAGAAACAGGCGAATCCTCCTGCATCAGTCCTCTTCTGTCCAAGACGCTGGAAAGCGAGACAAGGCAATCAGTCACTAACTGCATCCTGCTCGTTATTCACCAGAATGAGGCACAGGAGAGAAAGTCTAATCTATCACAGGCACAGATACAGAACTCATTGATAACAGTGGAAAGAGAGCGAAAGACATAAAACTTAATATAGATAACATGACGATAAATAAGACAAGGGAGATGTCGAATTCGGATCGAAAACAGGCGTCTGAAACTAAATCAATTAACTGAGTGTGTGAGACTATGCAGCACGTTTCAACAACATTACCTTGGGTACGTCGGCCCACAGAGCACCTCACAGCAGTTTTTGACGATGTTCTTGTGGCTGTATGGGTTCTGGACTCTGTTCTTTCCAGACCAGGATCCTTTAATCTGAGCAAGAAAAAAAAACAAAACGTACACAACACCCATCACTGGAGCAGCAAAACTTCCTCAAACCATCAGCCAGCATCTGAAACACGTCCTGACTATTTTACGGGCCTCGCTCAGCTCTCTTTCAAAAAGATTTTCCCTGTGCTTATACCTTATTCAAAAGCATAGCTCCATTTTTAGATGTTATTCCCACAGGCTCGGCTTTGACCTACTAAAAGGATCTTGTTAGGGTTTTAATGATTCCTGGTTTAATGGGAACTCTGTGTGCTGATGAGTACGTACAATCACGGCTACTACGGATTAAAACCACTTTTAATAACTCATTGAAAAATCTAAAAAAATCATGCAATCATGCATTCCTACTGCAACAAATAAAGGTCTTCACTGAGCTGTATCTACACTCTCAGTCATATACCATATCTGGCAGCTGACAGGGAGGCTTATTAGAGGTTTTTTTCTTTTGCTTTCATTTAAGCAGATTTAATGGTGGAAACATCTCTGATTCCACACTGACTGCATAATATGTACATATATATGTATTCTGTACTGGCTTGTTTCATATTCGATTGATGTTTACAGTGAGTGAAATATCCAAACTCAAGACTTTGTGCTTTTTGTGGCTGCAGAGCTACATCAAATGGAAGTATTCCACACGTCTTGTGCATCATTAACTCAAAATTCAGCCTGACATATTTGGCATTTTTGGAAACTTTGGCATAGGAGAAAAAGTCCTGCGCCAACATTTCAAAATCCTGTTTTTGTCCTCCTCATTTTTATTGTTTAATGTTGTTTTTTTTTTCTAACATCTTATTGAAGTCTTATTTCATCATAGTTTAAGAAGTCCTAAATTCAAGTGTAACTGCAACTAAAAATACAGGTAATGTGATATTTTTATTCATCCTGAAAACATGTAGAAAATGAGAAAGTAGATTGATTTACATATAATTGATATAATGACCTCTATTTATTTTCATAGCATGAGTTTGTACTGACTGACCCTCCTGCAAGTCAGAGGAAACAAGCTTTATTTTAGGTACTACAGATGTAGGTCAGTGCTGCATGCCTACGTGTATCCGTGTCTGTGTGTGTGTGTGTGTGTGTGTGTGTGTGTGTGTGTGTGTGTGTGTGTGTGTGTGTGTGTGTGTGTGTGTGACGCAGACGCAGACGCAGCCAATAGACCATGTATCATCCTATGGGAGACCAGAGCAGCTACAACACTCAAGGTGCCTTCTCTTGTTTCGCCCTTATTCCACCGTTTCTGTCCTCCTCTTTCCTCCATCCCTTCCTCCCTTCCTCCCTCACCCACTCTCACCCACTCCTCCCTTCCCTCTCTACCACAGCAGGATTTCTGGCAGCGTGCCCAGCCCCTGCAGGTATCGATGCATCTATTATTAGGCCAATCACAGATATTGAAACAGCCGGGCTGACAGCCACTGTTTCAACTCCTGGAGCAACTTTACACTGTAGGTGCACATTGCTGAGCTTCATTACAGATTAAATGGGGGAAGAAAAAAAAAACGAGGCCAACCATCCCACAGGAAAGAAGAAGGGGAATTATAAATTAATCATCACAACAAAGTATGAGTGCACTCTCTTGCTTTCAGCCATCTAGAATCTCCCACCATCTCCAACATTGCTGCCGCTTTCTGCTACTCGTCAGAGCCTCTGCAGTCAGATCTGGGCTAACAAAGCCTCAGATAAAGTATACACACTGTTAATGCTTCTGTACACACACACACACACACATAACTTAAATTGCTCCCTCTGTGGATTCATCCACCTGCATCACCCTCTGCTCATCATCTGCTTTACATCAGCCTGATGTGTGTGTGGTGACTAAATAATGACTCAATGGTAATGCGCTCAACCAATCAATACCCTTTTTTCCTCATTTAGCATCTGAAGCTTCTTCTAAATGTAGCCGACAAGCTGAGATTCAGGAACCAGCTCGTCTGTTTTGTTCTTATTTCAGCTCACTTCTATCAGTGGTTTTATTAAGAATAGCAGCTATTCATGCATATTTTTAGATGATTGGTCTGTGTTGGCCTGCTGGTGAGCAGAGGAGGAGTCCAAGTGCTGCTTTTAGCGTTCAAAGCATTTACCAGCCCATTTGTCATATGGCTCAGACTCTAAACAAAATAAAACTGCTCCTGCTGAATTGGCCACATTTCCCTTGTAAAGAGATTTTTGGTCTCTGTGTGGCTGAAATGGATAAAAATAGGGTGAATTAATTTCTAAGATACAGGCAGAAAGATTGGCCAAAACCCTCCATGTGGTTCATTCTGCTTCATGCAAAGTCTGATTTAAAAAAGAAGAAATCAAAATAAATGTGACATGCACTATGCCTTTGTTTCAGCAGTTATAAATAGACTTCTGACTTCTGCTAAGATCTTGTTTTTCACAGTCTCTCTTTTCTTTTTATGTGAGTCCATACAACACTTTCTGTATTTGCTTTACTTTAGTTTACAGTATAATAGCCTTGTTTAACAAGCTACACTTTACCAGCCCTCTGTCCTTCAGTGCTGAAGGAGGCGGTGCTGTTGTCAAGGAAACAGCTCTGTGGTTTCAGAAATTGTGGTGTTTACACTGCAAGCGATGTATGTTTATCTTTCCAGCCACGTGAACCCAGGCTGATGACAATATTTACAGACCTATCCTTACAACTATACCATGTCTTCATTATGTGCTGAACTTTGACATTTACATTCAATCTAAATTTAATGTTAAAATAACTTATACACATGTCCAACCCTTCATCTGAATTCTTACATGAAGGCTGGAAAAATACCTGCACTAAGGAGGACTTTCTTCATTTTTATATCTCTGCGAATGACCACTGTGGTTAGATTTTGCTCTAACATGATTTTTATGGTACATGTACATCTGCTCTTTTAAGCATAATAAAACACAAACATTCCCTCTTCAGTTTAAATAGATTGGGTCTGTGAAAATAATGGTATAAACTGGGCACCGATCAGCAGTATCCAAAGTGCCTGAATATTTGGGTCTTAGTCCTCGCCTATTTACACTTTGCCACTCCATGTGTACTAAGCAAATAGCAGAGCTATCAAATATCAAAAAAAGCAAAGTGCCAGTGTAACCAAGAAAAATTTCAGTGCTTCTAGCTAGATGTTTAAAAAGGTGTAAATGCATGTGTCTCTCTTTATAGCAGTTAGCTACCTAGCAACACTGTTACTGCTGTAAATAAACTGATCGAGTGCAAAAGTTATTCTTTTTCTTGGATTAAATTGCATCTGGACAAATGTAGCCCATAAACCTGCAGTTTAACAGAACATCATTCTGAAATTTCAGCCCCAGGAATTAAGTGTCAGAGAAAACTAGAGACTCCTGTTAGTTCACGGGTTCACTTGCATAAAGACAGTATGAAACCTAAACAAACTAGATGTAAAGGGCAGCACTGTCCCTCACAGAACCTCAGACTACAAATGTGACAACAGCACCATTAATCTGTAGTCATGTTTAAATGAACATGAAGTAAAAATTCACTTACGTCCTCATTAGTGGTCTGGTTGAGGGAGATCAGGTAGGTGTGGAAGCCGGTAAGTCCCACCACTGACCACAGGGTGAAGAAACACACCAGCACCTCCAGCACAGTGAACTCGAGTTAAGAGAACAGCAACAGATGTTTTCTGCCTGACATGCAGTGACTGATTAAACAGCGGACAGCAGGTGATGGCAAAATTGAAGTTATGCAACAAGATTAAAGCCAGCGATGATCAGTGGAGGAACCAAAGCCTAATGAAGAGTGTAGTGTCAAAGGTGACAAAAAAGAAATAATGAGGTGGAATTTACTTAAATTGCATCAATTTAATCTATTACTTTAAATCATTTGCTAAACCTACAGTTAGTTACTGCTACTACATCTGTCAAACTTTTCGTTCTTGCTAATTAAGCTAACATTAGCTTTATGCCTCTGGTTTCAAGCTGACATTTCAGATATGCGCTCGATGGCTACATACATAATATCATATGAGAAAAACTGAGGCTAAAGCGACATCTAAGGCAAAAATCAACATTTTAATTAGCTGATCATCTAAGTGGAAGACAAAGGAAGATAAATTATTTTGGTCCAATGTAACATTATTTGGCTGTTTAACATACATACTTGTTCACCTTTTCAAACAGTGTGTTTTCACTTTTGTTGTTACAAACGAAAATTAGTTTAGGCATAATTACTAACCTATGATTTACGCATATGTTACACTGTCTTAGGTACTGTTGCCTGGTGTTGCTAATCTAATGTCTCTAATGGCATTCAGGACTGGCCTATAACCCCATTAGCTCCTTGGACTTGGATGTAACACTTGGTTACCTCTGTAGCTATGTTCTACTTAGCTGGACAGTGGAACACTTCCTTACACCTCCTGCGTTTGTGTTTCTGGTTTTGGAAAGGCTAAAAAAAGAGAAAAAGGCACCACTTCATCGTGTCAAAATCTAAGCTCCTTGACAGGCCTGCTGTGGCCAGTTACAGTTGCTAAGCTAACAATGGGCAGTTGCTGTTCAGGTAGGGGTTTAGTGAGGGGTCAGTTGGCTGAGAGGTATTCTAGGAAATCTGACAAAAATAGCAAAGGATATGTTCCAGGAGTTTCTTTCAAAGTGTTCAAAAAGCCATTATCCACTGAACCTGTGAGCAGACAGAGAGAAGTTAGAAAAAGCAAATATAGATTTTCAAAAATTCCCACAGCTTCCTTACTCATTTTATTCTTCTGAAAAGGAACGGCTCTTACGCATTACACAGTATTAAGATAACAACCCTGGAGCTAATTATCCTGACTAGAGACACTCCTGTTTCCACATGTCCCTGTCTTGTTGCCGTCTGCTTTGGGTAGAACAAGGAAGCAGGAGGATAAGTATGAAAGAGGAATCATGTCAAGCTGTCAGTTGCTGTTGCATGTCATGTCACGCTTCAAGAGAAGCCTGGTCTGAATTAGGTCATAGTTTCAGAACATGTGCACGCATTTGCATTAACATTTGCAACACTGGAAGCTTCTGGTGAGCTTGTGTCACATGGTCATCCTTCCTGTTTTGCCACATTTTTGCAGCTTTACATGTGTCTTTCTAAGATGCACCTGTCTGTTCCCTTTGATACTTACGCATGACCACGTGGACGATGTCAAAAGTGAAGATGTAAATGGTGAGCAGGGAGAGGGACAAGGTGAACAGGTAGAAGTATCGGTAGTTCCTCTTGCCCACACAGTTGCCCACCCATGGACAGTGGTGATCAAAACGGTCTGAGAAAAAGAAAAAAGTGACACCGTATAAATTTGTGACATGCACCGGAGGCTGCACACAAACTTTATTGGAAAACAGACGCTTTTGAAAATCAAACGAGCGTTAAAAATACACCAGTATCAGCTGCAGTCTCATAGTCGAAGACAGCTTTGTGCATCAGCTTTTGTAAATCTGCAGTCTAAATATAGGGATCACTTCCTCTTTGCCTCTCCTTTTCTATCATTTGAAAGAGAGCCAGATGAAGGCAGGGCAGGGTCAAACGGACAACAGAGGTAAAGATAATGCTTTACACTTTTCTCTGCAGCAGACACACCGCTGCACTTCCTGGATGGAGTTTCAAAACAATATACAGTAAACAGAAGAACAAACATGAGACGAGAAGCAGCTTGTAGATACAAGTACTGCAAGTATTTACACATTTTCTGTTGTTTTGGTTTTGTATTCTAGCTAAAAATGGCAGAGCTGGTCTGCTGGTAATATCTCAACTTCTATCAGAGGGAATATCATGAAATTTGGCAGAGACATTCATGGTTCCCCAGAGGATGAAACCTAATGACTTTGTGATCCCCCTGACTTTTCTGCAAGCGTCACCAGCAGGTTGACATTTGTGGTTTTGAGGCTGACATTTGATGGATTGCCGTGAAATTTGGTAGACCCATTCATGCTCCCCTCAGCATTAACTGTAATAATGTTGGTGATTCCTTGACAGGACAGTAGTCCTCTATACCGTTCCAAAACTGTTCACTTAAAGGTGCTATATATGTATGTTTTTGTTATCCCTACATAGCCACTGTTAGCACTGGCGTCTGTTTCCTTACCAGTCTAAAAGAAACATTGCAGTACACAGTCATCATCTCATCTTTCCATTACTTGCCAAGATCCGTTTCCAGTGGTGGAAACCTTTTGTTTTGATTTTATTTCTCTCACTTCCCTACTAAAGTTAGCATGCTAACCAGCTAGCCTTGATCCATCCCCTCTTGTAATACCACTTAGAAATAGCAATACTGAGTCACAGTAGCACCTAGTCTGCTCTCAGTCCAACATGAGAAGTAGTACTGTCCAGAGGGCATATTCTAACCTCTTGTCTTGTAAATGCAATGATGGCTGAAGCTCTTGGTAAGTAAACATCTGTTAATGCTACTGTTATGTAGCAATAGCAAAAAACTAAATATAGCTCCTTTAATGTGGATGTTGACAGCCTCGAATTAGAGCTGAAAGGCAGCTCTTTTTTTGGCTGATATTCAAACTGATTTGCAATTTAGTGTATTTCAATCCCTGAACAAAAATCTGAGATGTGTGCAGTGACTCAAATGTCTGGATCCAGACTAACACATTATCTTCATACTGATTTATTTCAATAACCCCATAGCCATTGTTGGACTACTAAGCTAACACAACGGGAAGGTGTCACTGTTCAAACACAGGCTGCACTATCTGAGATCCCATGATATATTAACCACCAGACTATGCCAAGTTGAGAAGGCAAAGATATGACTGCAGTAAAAGAGGGAGTGAGGCATGCTGCTGTGTCATGCTTGGACTGTGTGTATGTGTGTGTGTTCGTGTGTGTGTTTTTACAGCAGGTGGACACAGATGAACCAGTGTTCACAATGACTGAGCACTTATTCCCTCTCTTAGCCTCCACTGTCTCCTCTCATATCACCTGTGAGTCTGCACTCCTTTCAAAAGCATTCCTCAATCATCAGCAGCCAAATGACTTGCTATTCTGCAGGGCTGAGAGATAAAACAGCTACACACATAGAAACACACACTACATCACAGCACGACACACAAACACACACATTTATTCAAAATTCAAAGCACTGTCTAAAAAAATTACTCCTTGTGAAGTCTCTGGTCCATTTGCTTCAGTTTTCTAAAACTTCTGCACCCTGTCTGCTTAGTCACAACATTTATTTATAAAGCTTTGATTTTTTTAAAATAATTTCATCACTGTGACACATGAATGCATGGAGAAAATTAAGGTCAAGGCTTCAGTGATAATCATCGCGTCAGCATGCTATTTTTCCCACTTAGAAAAAAAACTTTTCTATGACAAAGGCCTTTGTTTAAACCACGTGAGAACTGACTCACCAACGCAGTTGTCACAGATGCTGCAGTGAGATGCTCGTGGCGGTCGGAAGATTTTGCAGGTGTAGCAGTACTTGAGCTTGACGATCTGGTTGTTGATCTGAACGTTGCGGATTCGAGGCGGAGGCCGCTGCCCTGCGGGGACGTTCCCATTGGCAGCCTCTGTGGAAACAAACAGCACAACATTCGTTAGTAGGCATCGGCTTGGTCAAATAATTCTAAGTATATGTTCTCTTACCACGCCACAATCTGCACTCCCAGAAAACACTTCAAAAAAAAGGTGCAGTTTCTTGTAGCCCTGTTGCACTGACTTTCATTAGATTGATCAGGAGCTCACAATCTCATGTTCACCCGCTATATATTTCTTAAACAGGCAGTGAGAAATGTGAGTTTCAGTGGCAAAGACATGAAAAAAATGTAGACGTAAATCTTGACAGTTAAACCTTGAGAGCGTCAGTGCATGACAACATTGGCTTGATAACCAGTATTGATGATGGTGGATTTATGTGTAATCACTGCTGAGCTGTTAATATTATATATTAGCGGCACTACAGTGCACTGTGTCCTGCTCTATTTGGGCATCAGCTAACCTTCCAAACACTGAAATGGTCGTATTTCACAGTCACATCTTTTATGTGAGACAGTCTTGCTTCTGCACAGCAGTCAGCAGCCAAATTAAATTCTCATACATTCTCCTTTTCTTGGCAATTCAGATTTTTCTGATTATGTTGCACTGCAGGAGGCGAGAGGTTAGAGAGCCTGGCTAATGACCAGAGGGGTTGTTGGCTGGAATCTGTCAAAAGAAATCTGCCATTAACACACTGCACTAGGCAGATGTGAATATGGAGTTAATGGAAAGAAGCAAGCATGCTCATTTGACTTTCTGGAGATACATTAAAATAAAAAAAAAAAATGCAGTATTTGTGGAAATTACATTATCTGGGGTGGATAAAATGTTTAGAGATGCGAAGAGAAAAAATTCTGCATTAACTAAATTGCATATTTATCATTTGTATAGAGCTCTAAATGGCCATTCCTTGTTATGTAAAACTAAACATAAATACAGTCAGTGAAACTGGCACATTCACAAGCTTGTAACAAAATGATCCATAATACATCTACAGACATAAAGACTGTGAGATTGATTTTATCTGATAGCACTCACACTTTATGAATATAAAGAAAGGACTGTAGGATTAGTGGCTTTCAGGGTAAACCAGTGGAAAATAAATTAGTGAGTCATCACTCACAGGGAATGATGCCACTCCCTCGGGTAGCAGAGCTCGGTCTGCTAGTAGCATTACATATTCCAAGAGGATGCCTTTCCTCGTATTAGCATTCCCCCTCGGGACCAGTCGCTAACAGGAAGAGGGGACAGAGCACCGAGGCTGCAGCGGCTTCATCAACATGCCTGCCTCTGCCTCAGCCTCAGAATGAGATCAAACACCCATACCTGCCTCTTCTTAGCACGCCCACACCCCATAACAGCAAACAGCCATCCAGACACATTTAAAAACATACTGTATTAACGGATATAAGTGTGGGATGGAAGTTGTTGAACTAAGTGCTTTGTTTAAGCTGCTGCAGTGCATATTCTCCACATGTCACATGACATGTTTTAGCATTCAAATGATGGATATCTTGCTATTTTGGTAGATATGTTGGGCAGAATGTAAAAAATGAAGCCAAAAAAGGAAGATATGAGACTGAAAATAGGTTATGTATCAGTGGAGGGTTTGGGAGGCTACATGCCAAACAAGGTCAAAGTAAACATGAAACCTATGAGCTAATGTGTTTGCATGTGTAAACAGGTCCTAAATACTCCTGAGGTTAAAAGACTTGGCGACAACGTACAATGAAGTGACTGAAAAGAACAGTTTGCAATTTTGTGAAATAAGCTCATTTGCCTTTTTACTTATTAATATCACTCTCACATCTGTCTCTCTGTCAGATGGTTTGTTTGTTTGGTCTGTATAAAAACTGAAGTGTAAAAATTACTATTTGCCTTTTTAAAGGGAATTATGTACTGGACTACTTACTGGCTTGGACCAGTCACTTCCTGGATCCTCTACTGGTTGCAACTGGTCCCA
Source organism: Lates calcarifer (assembly GCF_001640805.2). Taxonomy (NCBI): domain Eukaryota; kingdom Metazoa; phylum Chordata; class Actinopteri; family Centropomidae; genus Lates; species Lates calcarifer. The sequence continues at coordinate 16,349,716 of NC_066840.1, read as the reverse complement.
CAACAGAGCAGCCTCTTTTTCCTCACACACATTTAAATTTAGAGAGTGAATGAGATGAACTAAAAACTTACATACATTTCTGTAAACAAAACTTTTGTTTTTAAAAACATTGATACATTAATGTTATTAATTGTTAGTCTGACAGCAAGTCCAAATCCTGCATTTAATATTTTGTTGGTGAGATTTCTGGATTGCAGCTTGTGCCTTTGACTGAAGATGCATTTCAGTCTATAAGTGCAGTACATACTATGCTTTAAAAATATTTCAAAATCCAACTAACTCCCTTGAAATAAATAAATTAAAAGCTCTGGTACTTGGACCTAATAGTTCTGTTTGTGTATACGTGAAGTAAAGTAGTGTGAAGTTAACTGGCTTTATCAAATAAAAATGGAAAAAATTGATTGATTCATTGATTAACAGAAATTGAGTGGTTGAACGGTCTCCTCAAATGTTTGAATTTGCTGCTTTTTTTGTTTTATTCACAAACAAAGCCTCAGAGATGGATGACTGATAACACAAAGCAAAAAGGAAGGGACACGTCAAATAAAATTGTGAATATTAATATTGTTACATTTTTTGCTTAATGTACATTTGCACCTCCTGAAGACTGTCAAGCTTGAAACACATTGAAATCCAGACTACCTGCCAATACAAACCTTTTCATGTTCTTCAGGCCATCAAGCCCTGTATATTTATCACATCTAAATGCCTTCACTCTTCTGTATCATTCTCTCTGTATTTTCTTTTCT